>NC_137014.1:31467767-31897767 GCF_032717465.1 Coenobita brevimanus | reverse complement strand
GATTAAAACTGAAGTATGTTGGTAGTCACGGAGAAGTGCCATGGAAAAGAAGCAGAGCAGCTGTGTTATGCTGCCACTGAAAAGTAACAAGAGAGTAATACCAAAAATTGATGCTAGTCACGAATGGATGTTATGGAACTACTGAACCGTAACAAGAGATTAACATTAGATAACACTGTTAGTCACGAAACAGTATTATGGAAAAGATGGTTGTATGAATTATGTACGGAGGAGCATATGACGAGTGTCTGATAACCATTATCCAACACAGTCGACGATCTGTTTATCTGGCTGGTGTAGTCTTTTTGATGTACATTAATAAAAAAAAAAATACTGTATATATATATATATATATATATATATATATATATATATATATATATATATATATATATATATATATATATATATATATATATATATATATATATATATATATATATATCACCATCAACATCATCATCAGCCATAACTAGTCCACTACTGAACAAAGGCCTTCCCCCAACCTTTTCCACGAATTCCTTGACTGAGCCACTCTTTGCCATGTTTTCCCTGAAAATTTCTCTATCTCATCTCTCTGTCTCCTGTCTGGCCTTTTTCTGCTACGCTTACATTCCCTTGGTGTCCAGTCCGTCAGCCTCTTACTCCATCCGTTATCCCTTATTCTTGCTCTCTCTCTCTCTCTCTCTCTCTCTCTCTCTCTCTCTCTCTCTCTCTCTATACGTATATATATATATATATATATATATATATATATATATATATATATATATATATATATATATATATATATATATATATATATATATATATATATATATATATCTATCTATCTATCTATCTATCTATATATCTATCTATCTATATATATATATATATATATATATATATATATATATATAGGGTATATATATTTCTTCACATAGACCAACCCAACAAACAACACGTCTCTAGCAGGATATAAATCAGTTTTATCCACACCTGGCCAAAGTTTTGGAAGCGCTTGAAGATTCCCACTTCAGGTCCACTGCTTGGCCCTAGAGAAACACTGAAGACAGTAGGCAGCATCAACTCAGACACATGATGATGGCAGGCAATCCAGATGAGCTCTTTGTCCAAAGCTTTTTCAATTAGATCGCATGCTCCCATCTTTAGGCCTGTGTTAGCTGCTATTGTATCAAAAACAAGTCCCTGAATTATTGATTTTTTATTCTATTCATCCAATGTTCTGACGCATGCATTGCACTGCGCTTTCCCAGTGCTGTGGTTTATCTTGGGAACCCTGGGAAGTTGCTCTGTCTCACTGCCGGTCACCAAAATGGCAACTCGGTCCACTGCAGGTTTACTGTTTCCAGCGATATCTGGGAGCAATTTACCATCCCACTGCAGGAAAAGTGAAATGTCTGATGTGAAAGCAGCCCGTCAATCAGTTGTTTCTTCTTCACGAGTGGTAGCTCGTGCTCACCGTATAGTATTTCGGGACAGTACTACAGACTCCAGGTCATGACCAAGCGCTTGTGCAACAATGTCTACGACAAACATGGCTGAACGATTAGGCAGTTTGACACGATCAAGCACGGCAGCTACTTCCTTAGTTACAATGGTTTCCTTAGCTCTACTTTGCTGTGTAATTTGTTTGGACGTCGATGGCCCTTGAAATTCATCCTCAGACTCTGCTCATAAGGAAGCGCTACAGGATTCATTGTAAATAGAACTGGATGGTACAGTCATTTCCATCTGCTGTGCAATGAAATTTCATTGTGATGAAACATAATATTATCAGGATCACATATTTTTCTTCTAGGGAGTAACTTCTAAATATGAGCCGATTTTCTTGATTTTTTGCATGAGAGTTTCATACGTAATACGGAACAGAAGTAGCCTCGTGGAGAACAATAAATTTGAAAAAAAAAAAAATTGGTATATTTTTTGGCCACCCTAATATATATATATATATATATATATATATATATATATATATATATATATATATATATATATATATATATATATATATATATATAGATAGATAGATATTATATATATATATATATATATATATATATATATATATATATATATATATATATATATATATATAGTGTTATTCACTTGTTATAGTTCAGTCATCAAAGTGAAGACGGCAATTTTAGGCCACGTTTAAGAGGCCTGGCCGTGTGGAGAGAATGGAGATTCAAATACTGACTTGTGAGTGAGGTGGAAAGGAAAAGGGGAAGGGTGAGATAGGGGATGAGGTGGAGCGACTGGGTAGAGAGGTGTGGTGAACTGAAAGTAAGACAGCCTGATGGCGGAGGACAGAGTGACATTATATGCATTATGTTTACGGCCTCCTCTTGGCTATGGGTGGACAGCTAAAGTGGGCAGAGTATAGCAGTGGCAAGCTGCAACTCTTACCTTAAACACCAAGAAGCAAGAGAGATCCGAATAGTCCCCCGGTTTGTGTCCAGGGCTGATCGTCTGTATGGTATAAAAGTCGGCGTGACCTGCGCTGGTAGCCCACGAACCGTATTTCAGCAGCTTGATCGTGTTGTCATCAATTTGCTTCACCTTGGACGACAACGGGAACCAAAAATGTCCACCTAGGAAAAGTTGCAGAGGACTTATGGTTACATACATGGTGTAAGGTTTTGTGTGTGTGTGTGTGTGTGTGTGTGTGTGTGTGTGTGTGTGTGTGTGTGTGTGTGTGTGTGTGTGTGTGTGTGTGTGTGTGTGTGTGTGTGTGTGTGTGTGCTTGCAAGTTGACTGACACAATGTTGATCACCGCACAAGATTCGTATCGGCTGAGAACTATACTCGTGTCGATAAAACCTTTGTTACTCAAAATTAGCCCAAGAATAACATCCTGAAGTTCCTCACACATTTCCAGAGCACTTAATGTGCATGAGACTCCCACACCTTAAGGCTCACCTGTGGCCGGGTCGGAGTAGGACAAGGTGCCGACCAGCTTGTCCCTGTCGAGGCGAGAGAGGAGGTCCTTGACGAGAGCGTTATTGTGGTGGCGGAACAGAAGGGTTGAAACAGCCCCAAGGTGCATCGCTGAATGAAGTCTTAGATGAATGACACAGGTCCTCGTTATCATCATTATCATCATCATCATCATTAATTGTGATTATTTCTGGCGTTCTGATCAGTCTCTCATTAAAAAAAAAAAAAATCTGTAAAGGCCCAACTTACTATAAACCATGGCGGTAGAGGGGCAACCATAGCGTGCCAAAGTCTCCAAAACCATGGCACAGCAGACATGGTTCTCCCCGAGCCCACCCAGCTCCTTCGGCACTATCAGACTCAGCAGCTTCAAATCAGCCATGGCGTTCAGACTCTCGCGAGGGAACACGTACTCTCGATCGCAGTGGATCTGTTGGGGAAAATACAGAAGGACGAAGTTGGTGGTGAGGCAGTTAGAGAAAGAGAGAGAGAGAGAGAGAGAGAGAGGGGGGGGAGGAAATTAGGAATGCGTCACAGTCAAGCTTAGTAATACTTGTAGGAGATCTTAATCTGCTAAGGATTGATTAGCGAAATCAGACAGGAGATGCAGTCAGAGGAATTTCTAGATATAGTACAGGATAATTTCATTTATCAGTATATCAGGGAGCCATCCAGTGGTAATATTATACTAGACTTGGTTTTAGCTAATAAAGAAAATGTCGTTAGTGATACAGAGGTTGGTGGATGACTTGGTAATAGCAATCATGAAGAAATTAAGTTCAAATTTATTGGGGATGTCTGTTCCATTGAAAATCCCTCCATCGTTCCTAATTCTCGTCTAGGAGATTTTGATGGATTAAGAGCTTATTTTAGAACTGTATTCCGTAGGGAGACTAGTTACTGTAGGGAGTGCCAGGACAGTTGGGAACCCCAGGTATTAGGTGAGGGGAAAGAAACGGGTGGGAATGTACGCCAGGACTCTGGGGAAGGTCAGGTCATAGGTGGGAGTGTAATTCAGGTGACGGGGATTAACTCAGACCCAGTACCAGGCAGCCGTTCGGCCAGTGAGAAGTATAACGAGTTACTAAATATAATACACGGAGGCCAAGATAGATATATTCCTTCAAAACCGTTTATAGCGAATCATTCAGAACCAAGATCGTTAAACAACAGATTAACATCTTTCATAGGCCAAAGGAAATGATTATAGAAAAATAAAACGTGGAGAGGAACACTTGCATAACCGGTACGCGACTTTGAATAGAGAAGTAAAGAGGGAGATATGGAAAGCAAAGAGAAGTTATGAAATTATGGTTGCTAGTGAATCGAAAGTAAATCCCAAGGGTTTTTATCAAATGTACCATAGGAAAATTAAAGATAGGATAGGACCTCTCAGAACAGAATCAGGTGACATTACCAGTGAAGATAAAAGATATGTGCTCCATCCTAAATAATTATTACATATCAGTATTTAACAAGGAAAATCTAGACCTGGTCCCTCAAGTAGCAAATATTTACGATGATAATACGGAAAATATTCTTAGTAAAATAAACATTGGCAAAGAGGACGTATTAAAAGAATTTAATAAGTTAAAACCTTAAAAATCACCAGGTCGGGATGATATATATGCAAAAATTAGAAAAGAAACAAAGAAGAATTATGTCAGCCACTTTAACGTTATTTAATGACTCTTTAATTTCAGGAGAAGTTCCAAAGGCGTGGAAGACCGCAAAAGTAGTGCCCATTTTTAAAAAGGATGATAAAGCAGCTGCGTCGAATTATCGTCCGATAAGTCTAACGTCAATAGTAGGAAAAATGCTAGAGTTTTTGGCAAACAAGATTAGAGAACACTTAGAAAGATTTAATCTTATATATGAAAGTCAGCACGGATTCAAGCAAGGACGATCCTGCCTCACAAACTTGCCATTCGTCTCGGTGGTTTATGAATCAGAAGATAGAGATAAAGCTTACGACATTATTTATCTGGACTTTAGTAAAGCTTTTGATGCGGTCCCACACGAAAAGTTAGTTAGAAAGGTTCGAGCACACGGTATAGACGGCGATATCTTAAAATGGATAGAATCCTGGCTGAAAGGACGAAAACAGAGAGTATTAATATATGGAACTAAGTCTGACTGGGGATTAGTAACTTGCGGTGTACCACAGGGTTCAGTACTTGGGCCCTTATTATTCAATATATATATATATATATATATATATATATATATATATATATATATATATATATATATATAAATAATCTCGACTTAGGAATCACTAGCAGTATTAGCAATTTGTTGATAACAAAAAAATAGGGCGTATCATTAACTCGACTGACGATTGCCATAATTTACAAAAGGACCTCGATATATTGTCCATATACTCTAAAATTTGGCAAATGGAATTTAACGTTCAAAAATGTAAAGTACTTAACGTAGGCAAGACAATTGGAGACACTAAATACAACTTAGACAAGAAAGAAATCAGTAAATCGGAATGCGAGAGAGATCTAGAGTTATGGTCAGTAACGACCTCAAACCATGGCAACGGTGTATTAATGCGAGAAATAAAGCAAATAGGGTCCTAGGATTTATTTCGAGAAGCGTGAGCAATAGGTCATCAAAAGTAATACTGCAACTTTATCTAGTATTAGTAAAGCCACATTTAGACTACGCAGTACAGTTGTGGTGTCCTTACAATTGAATGGATATTAACTTGTTAGAAAATGTACAGAGAAGAATTACAAAAATGATACATGATGTTCGGAACCTGTCATAAGAAGACAGACTAGAAAGACTAAGTCTGCACTTACTAGAGAGGCGTAGAGTAAGGGGAGACTTTATTGAGGTGTTTAATTCGATGAAGGGAATAAATAAGGGAGATATTAGCAAGGTACTTAAAGTGAGCATACAGGATAGAACTAAAAGTAATGGTTTCAAACTAGAAACATTCCGTTTCAGTAAGGAAATATGTAGAAATTGGTTTGGTAATAGAGCAGTAGACGAATGGAATAAGCTACCTAGTAAAGTATTTGCTGCCCCTTCCATTGAGAGTTTCAGGCTTAGGCTAGTTAAGCATATGACAAATAAGGTGACAGGTATAGAAAAAAAAAATAAAACCTTACAACCAATAATAATTCTTTTTTTTTTCCTTTTCAGGTTACACTACGATAGTCTTTAATCTCCTTTCACACACTCCTATAAAATGTCCACGCCAGTTTTTCTATACTGCGTGGTGTTCTTTCTGTCTTTTTCCAGCCGGCTTCGGCTGGAGGGTTTGGGGGGCGAGGGAGAGCCTACTTCTTTGCTGTCCTTATCTCATTCTAGTAGTTCAGTTACTCTTCTAGGAGCTGCCTAGCATTAGAATGTAGTATTGTCATAGTTATTCAATGAAAAACTGAATAACTATGTTCTAAATAGCTGTGAAGTTTTTTTTTTTTTTTTTCTTAGCCAGTAGGGGGAACAGGCCATTTCAGTATGTTTTCCTTCTCTTTTCTTATGCACCAGAGCTTGCTATCTTAGCAAAACTTAAGTCTACTGCTATGAGCAAAAATGTCACCTATAGTCAAAGGTATCTGGCTGAGTTTGGAGAAGCATCAAGCAAGTTGGTTGAAGATCTGAACAGCTTCGTCAAAACGTGCTCTGAATCCATTGAAAATTTCAAGTTCTAGACAAATTTTCTGGAGATGATGGCAACAGTCCATGACCTTTTGACAGGTGATCGGGAAGGAATATGGGAACTGCACCTGGATGCAGTCCAACGTGCTTTGTGCCTATTTGCTGCATTTGATTCCACCAATTACTTGCGATGGTGTTCTCTCTACCTGGAAGACATGCGGCGCCTTCCTGAAACAGCACCATCAGTGTATGAGAACTTTGCTGGGGGCAATTTTTCAATCAAAGAGAAACCTGGTCGATTCACAGCAGTTGGGGGAGATCAGACAACAAAGTATTAACCTTCCATCCAAGTGCAGTGATGGGGTCACTGGGCATGCCAAGCAAAAACAATATATGGCTCAGTGGGACTTGATTTACCATGAGATGATGTCAGTGAACAATTTATATCGCCAGTAAACAAATATGATGGAGAGAACCCACGATACATACAACCATCATCAATTATCTCAAGTGAACACAGACCGTAGAGAGTCACAAATTCAAGATATGATGAAATATGCTGAAGAGAAGGGATCCTCTCTGTCTGTTCATGCTTCTCCAATCATTGAAAATTTTGTGGCAAAAGTGATCATGTCCAGTGAGATTAGAAATGATGTCCTGTATGCATTCATCAAAGGAAAAGACAAGTACCTGAAATTTAGGAACGAGAGTTTTCTCAAGAAAGAAGACCAGGATAAGTTACAGCATTCATCGTACTAATTTGAAAACAATGAAAACCATCCAAAACAAACCACTAAAAACAATAAAAAAGACAGTGAAGGAGATAAATATAGCAGAATGGAACACTGAAATAGCAAGTGAGCGTGGCTTTACCACAGATGTTGTTCCATCTCCATTATTGCTTGATGCAGAAGGAATGATGACAAAGCCTGAAAAGAGTTTGTTACTGAAGGAACTGGAGGCTCATTTTAAAGCTGAAAACTACAACTATAGCCATCATGTCAATGCTTCCTTCATCATAGATGTCATAGCTACCATTCGAAAGATTAATCTCACCAAACTCTCCAAATTCAGTGACTGCCTGGACAATTTCATGCCATTTTCAACCATATATCGTCAGTTTGGACGCTGTGACTATGTCTTTGACATGTATTCTTAAGAGCCCAATGTAAAGTACAGTGAGAGGGAAAGACTCACTTATAAAGTACCCAATGAATACAGTTCAATTGACCCATGCTCTCCACTACCAAAGGATATGGGAACTTTTTCGCCATCAAACTTCTTGAAAACTGATCTATCAGCATCTTCGTTCCAACACTGTCCCTGGGCAGCATCCCATTGTACTTGGACAAGTGACTAGGAAGGATGAGCAACACCTGTGTATCATCATTATCCAAGGAGAGAAGAATACTCTTGTTCACCTTCAACCAACATTTGAGGAAGCAGACATTCGCCTAGTCCTCCATGTTTTGGACTCCCTGAAGAATGGGCACACAGTATGCATTGCTCTTTCTAATGACACAGATGTCATTGTTGCCCTTCTATACACACATGCCTGTTTTTTGGCTATACAACATCCAGGAGTTGTTGGTTCTAGCTGGCGTAGGAGATACAACCTGGTATGTGCCACTCCATACTATGTTTGAGTGCCTTGGAAGTCACCTCTGTGCAGTTCTTCCGGCTGTACACAGCCTTGCTATCTCAGTTATTTAGGGTGTTAGAGCCATTTTACATCACAAGCAAAGTCAGCACTAAAAAGACTGCAGTGAAAGCTCAGCCGGAGAAGCTGCTAAAGCACTTTGAGCAAACTGCTACCTTATCTCAATCTACACTGCAGGATGCTGAATGCTATTTAGCAAAAGTTTTAACGTTTAGAAGTGAGTCAAAGAATTTCTTGGAGTTAAGGACTGAAATCTTTCACCATGAAAAGGGGAGTTCTCATCAAAACCTACCTCCAACCAGTCAAGGCCTTCTTCAGCACATAAAGCGTGCATTCTGTAATGCTTATACAGTTAGGCATGTACTAGAAATTCATCAAGAATACAAGAAAAGCCAGAAGACTTCGGCTTCAGGCATGAGAATGGATGTTTAATATCTTCTACATCTTGGAAGAGCCTGGAATCTCACTGGACGGTTGTCTGTTCATGCACCAAGTGTGCAAGATCAACTTGTCCTTGCAGGGCCGCTGCTGTCAAGTGTGTCATATTCTATAGTGCTAGAGGGATGACTGCGAAAGTCCAGTAGGTTAGAATATTGTTAGGGTTATTTAGTTATACATGCTATCTAAAGAAAACGAATGAGGTCATAATCATCTGAACGATAATAACTAGTGCGCTTTGTACTGTACAATGTATTTTGTTAGTTACTGAGGTTTGAGGTCTTCACCCTAAGTGTTACCAAATTGCCAGAAGAAAAGCTGAAGTGTTGTGGCTTTGATATCAGTAGGGATATGCAAATTGTATGCACTGGCTATAATCTTCTTCACTGATTGAAATACTGAGTGGAATACACTCATGTCTCATTACAGGAGGATTTTAAATGGAGTAGAGATTCCATTGATACACTGACAAGTTTAAACCTGCACAATTTACTGACTCA
Organism: Coenobita brevimanus; assembly: GCF_032717465.1. Taxonomy (NCBI): domain Eukaryota; kingdom Metazoa; phylum Arthropoda; class Malacostraca; order Decapoda; family Coenobitidae; genus Coenobita; species Coenobita brevimanus. Next base: position 31,888,605 of record NC_137014.1, on the reverse strand, counting down.
ATCATGATATTTGGCAACTGTTGTAAAATTATACAGTCAAAACATAACCCAGTTAGACTAATGATGATACTAATCAATTCCTTGGTATCAAAAACACATAGGTTGACACCAGAATTAACTTACTATCTCAATTACTTAGGATGTTAGAGCCAGTTTACTGATTTCGGGAAAAATGGCATTTGGGGGGAGTAGGAGTAACTTTTCTACATGTTAGGCCTCAATGTCACCATATGACACTATGTAATAAAAAAATTAAAAAAACTCTAGTTGTAATTATGAGAACTATTTAAGGAAACATTTGACCAATTTTGGTTGCTCTGTCTTTAATATTGAGTGAGGTGGTATTAAAGTTTGCTTGATGTTCAAACTGAAAGCGATTTTTTAAACCAAAGACGAGCTAAATAAGACCATTTTGCGCTGAAAAACATACTTTGTTTAGGTAAGTCATACAGAAAATGTGTTGTCTATGTGTCATCCTGGGAAATAAATGAATATTTTAATTATAAAGGTGATCCTTGGTCTGATATGCCATGAAATGTAAGACTTTCTTTTTTGGCGAAATGACGGCAAAGACTTATCATAAACTGGCCAGTAAAGAAAAAAACGTGCTTGGTGTGGAAGTGTTACGCAAACACTTTTGGACGCTCTGATGATGTAGATCAAGAAAAAGCAAGGCTTGGCTGTAAAAGAGACATGAACACAGACACCCCCCTAGAGCCAGGACTACGTCGCAGCTCCATCAGACCAGGCTACAGTTACCAATGTGTAGTAAGAATTACAGACCAAGTAAAAATGGAGAGACGGTTGCCTCCCTCGAGTCACTTACCGCGTGAGGCCTTATCTTAACCCTGCACAGCTCTATCAGGTCATCCCGCAGCTTCTTCTGCGTGGGTGTCAGGAGCCAGTCAGGGTCGTAGTCAGAGCCCACACCCCAGTATTCTCCGCGGCCCCACTTCTTCATCTTTGGCAGGGTGTATTGCACCTCAGACTAAATACCTGTAACGTGGAAGACACAAAAATTTAGCAATTATTATGCCGTCAATGATCATCATCATCAGCAGCAGCAGCAGTAGGAGCATCAGCATCACAATTAGCACTATCTTCATCATTATTTTGATCTCAACATCCTTGACAAATCTGTTGCACCCCACACATCGTCTGCAACATGAGGGACATTGAAATTTAGTAATTAATTAAACAGTGAATCATCATCATCACTACCACAACTATAATTATGTTCCCATCTCTCATACAGATGGAATGGAGTAGGATTGAGAACCAAGAAAGTGGAGAACAGAAGTCGGAGATTCATCTCCATCATCATCACCATCATCACCACCAAGACCATCACACAAAGATGGAATCCAGAAAACAATGAAAGACAAATGTCAGTACTGGGAGTACTATATGTAAAAGTAAGATACATATATACCTGGCCAAACTGGGCATTGAGCAATCGCATTAAATCTGGTGACCTATCCTGGAAATTTATTCCTGCAATATGCAGACCATTTTCTTCAGTTCAGGGGAAAAGTTTCAAAACGAAAAAGTTAGATGTGTCATCTCTCTCTCTCTTAACACACACACACACACACACACACACACACATACAGTATATATATATATATATATATATATATATATATATATATATATATATATATATATATATATATATATATATATATATATATATATAGTGGGGGCACTCACCATCCACTCACTTGATGTAGTGCTGCTCTCGGGTGTCTGCCCTTTCCTCTCCTCCATCCTTCTTTCCATCCATCCTCTTCTGTCTTTCTTTCCTTCATTCTTTCCTCTTTCTTCTGCCTGTGGGTGACTTTACACTCCTTCTTGTGTCTTTCTTTCCTTCATTCTTTCCTCTTCTTTCTGCCTGTCGGTGACTCTACACTGAGTGACAAGCCAAATAGTTTCCTGTACACCAGGAAACCATTTACTACGCTGGGTGGTAGCCATATAACCAAATTTTGGCTCCTGGTGGTTTAGTGGGTAATGAAGGTGCTCCAATCGGATTGAGCCGGTAAAGGTTCATATCCAAGGGATGGTTGGGGTTTATTGCTCACGTAATGCCACTCAGGGATGAGTGAGGCTGGTCACTCTCATCTTAAATGCCAGGACCAACTTTCCTAGCCCCGGGCTCCTACGCTCCTCATGGGGCAACGTAGGGTTGGATGATGGATGGGTGGATGGATGAGATGGAGGCCGAGGATGAGATGGAGGGATGGGGTGGAGAGGTATATGAGAGAGGGGGGTGTGAGTTGGGAGCAGGGCAGTGAAATGGCGGGGGACAGGGCGACTTGGAGGCGATTTGTTTGTGGCCACCCCAAACGGGATTGAGGCGTCTGGCAATATATATATATATATATATATATATATGCACGAGGTCTGTTCAGAAAGTATCCGACCTTAGACTCTAAAATAGTAAATAGGTAACCTACTCAGCCAGGACACTAATCCCCGTCAAAGTAGACCCTTTCTGACTTGACACACGCAGCCCAGCGTTCTTTCCACAGCCTGAAACATCTTTCACAGTATCTCCTGCAGGTACTTCGTCACATTTGTCATGATCTCTTCTCTAGTCTCAAACTGACAACCCATCAGTGGAGTTTTGAGCTTGAGGAATAACCAAAAGTCGCATGGAGCCATGTCTGTTGAGCAGGGAACCTGTCAGACCTGCAGGAAGTTGTTCTTGGCCAAAAATTCCTGAATTAGTTGAGGAGCATGGGTAGGAGCATTGTCGAGGTGCAGCTTCCTACTTGTTGCTTTCCAAAGGTCTGGTTTCTTCTGCCGAACTGCATCACGAAGACGGCGGATAACGTTAAGGTTGTCATGTTTGTTAGAAGTCTGATCTTCTAATGCGTGTTCATAATGCACAACCATGATAGTTGAAAAAAAAAAATGTTAACATGCATTTCAACTATGAGTTGCCGCGGACCTGTTGTGCCTTATTTGACCGAGGCTACCGTGCATGCTTCCACTGGGACGACTGTGCTTAAGATTCTGGATCGTACCCATACAGTACACCTAAGTCTCATCTCCAGTGATAACAGTCTTCAGAAGGTTTGGATTGCGATTTGTACACTCCATGTCTTGAGCGATTTTCATCCGAAGGAGATCATAACAAATGCAACGAAGCACCTGCAGGAGATAACAAAAACTGACTTTAGAAAATGTTTCTGGCAGTGGAGAGAACGCTGCGGTACGTGCGTCAAGTCAGAAGGGATCTACTTTGCTGGAAATTAATATCCTGGCTCAGCGGGTCGGCTATTTATTTTTTTAGGGCCTAAGGTAGGATACTTTCTGAACAGATCTCGCGTATGTATGAATGTATGTGTGTGTGTGTACACACACACACACACACACACACGCATATATATATATATATATATATATATATATATATATATATATATATATATATATATATATATCTATCTATCTATCTATAGCCCGACGCCCTAATCCCGCAAAGGGTGGCCGCAGACAAAACGCCTCCAAGTCACTCTGTCACCCCCCATTTGACTCCCTCCCCCCAACTCACCCCCTCCTCATATACCTCTCAACTCCATCCCTCCACCTCATCCTCGGTCTACCCCTCCCCCTCCCTCCCTCCACCTCACCCACATACACCCTCTTAGTCAGTCTTTCACTCTCCATCCTCTCCACATGTCCAAACCACCTCAGTGTATTTCTCCCAATCTTTTCAACCACATCCACATCTACCCCACAACGTTCCTTCACTTCTTTCATTCGTCAACCTGTCCCTCCATGTCACTCCACATGCTCCTCTCAAGTAACTCATTTCCACTGCTCTCACTCTTGACTTGTTCCCCTCTTGCAAGGTCCACGCCTCGCTTCCATACGTCAGGGTAGGGATCACAATACCATCATGCAGAGACTTCTTAACTTCCATACTCACTTCCCTATTTCTCATCACTGCTTTCAGCATGCCTACATCCTTCCTTCCCTGCTGTACCCTTTCACGCACTTCATCCCCCAAAGTTCCATCCTTACTCATCACACTACCCAAGTACTTGAATGCACTCACATTCTCCATATCCTCACCATCCAACCTCACTGCACACTCTGTGACTTCATTCCTCTCAAACACCATAACTTTACTTTTGTTTACATTAACTTTCAGCTTCCTCCTCCTACACACTGTCCCAAATTCATTCACCAAACCTTGCAACTCCCATTCATCTTCACTCAACAATACTGTATCATCAGCAAACAGCAACACCGGGAAGCTTCCAAATCTCACCCTCATTCGTTAGGGCCACCCCCACATCCACTGCCCCTACCTTGTACCTCCTTACGACCCCATCCATATATATATTAAACAGCCATGGAGACATTACACACCCCTGTTTCAGTCCCACATTGAGATCAAAGAACTCACTCAGCTCACCATCCACTCGCACCGTAGCCTCTAGCTCCCTCGTACATACTCTTCACAGCACTCAACAATTTCCCCTCCACTCCATATATTCTTAATACCTTCCACATACCTTTCCTATCTATTCTGTCATAAGCTTTCTCCAAGTCCATGAAGGCAGCGTACACTTTCCTTCCCTTCTCTAGATACTTCTCCACTAAACATCTTAGAACAAATATCTGATCTACACACCCTTTTCCCTTCCTAAATCCCCCTTGTTCTTCTCCAACTAGCTCCTCTGTCATATGCCTAACCCTATCAATGAGTATTCTACCATATATTTTACCAGTCACACTAAGAAGGCAAATACCCCTATGGTTACCACATACTTCTCTCCCCTTTTCCTTTGTACAGAGGAACAATTATACCTGATTTCCAGTCCTCTGGAACCCTTCCTCTTCCCAAGCCAATCTACACAACTTCCATATCCACTCCACAACAATCTCACCCCCATACCTAAGCATTTCACCACATACTCCATCAATTCCTGGGGCCTTTCCCAGCTTAATCTTCTTCATCGCTTCCACCATTCTCCTGACCTACTGATCTCTTCCTCCCTCCTCTCATCTCTCTTCTCCCAGCCATTCCCCAACCACTTATACTCACACTGCTCTCACTCTCTACATTCAACAAATCCTCAAAGTGCTCCTTCCATCTCCTCAATTTCTCTCTCTTCTCTACCAACAATCTATTATTCCTATCTTTCACTCCCTACTATTTCCCTTTCACACATCCTTACTTTCTTTACCTCCTTCCAAAACAATTTCTTACTCTCCCTCCATTTCACACTCAGATTCCTCCCAAACTCTTCATCCACTTTCTTCTTACTCTCCTTCACCAGTCTCTTAACCTCCCTTCTCCTGCTCACATATACCTCTCTCGTCTCTCTCTCTCATCTTCTCCCCTACCTCTACTCGCCAACCATTCACCATATGCCTTATTCTTTTGTTCCACAGCTCGTTTCACCTCATCATTCCACCATGCTGTCCCTTGCACACCCTTGCATCTCCTCCTCACTCCACAAACCACCTCACACGCTGCGCTTATCTCTTCCGTGAATATCTTACATACGTCTTCCACCCCTTCCATCTGCTCTAGCTCATACCTTCCCAATCTTTCTTCCACTATGCTCTTATACTCTGTCCTCTTCTCACTATCTTGCAATTTCTCCACTCTTCTCACAGGAGCTGTTTCCTCCTGTCTTCCCCTTCGCCTCCTCAACCACTTTCTTTGCAGCTCTACCTTGGCCATCACTAAGTGATGGTCCGAGACTCCATTCCCCCACCCTCTCCACACCCTTGCATCCAACACTTGTCTTCTCATTCGCTCATCCACACACACGTAGTCTATCATTGCCTGTAAAATATCTTACTACATAATAACTAGCAACATACATAATATAGTCTAAAGCAGTGTTTCTCAACTGGTGGTCCATGGTGACTTTTTGGGTGGTCCACAAGACGTTCACTATATTTGGTATTAAACTGGAGATTGGTGCATATATTTTTTAATTTACTGAAAATGGAGTACGAAAAAATTTGTCAAAACAAATAATTGTCCATTCATTTTATCATATTATTCCTATTTAAGAAATAGTTTTCAAACCAAAATGTTTGTTGTCTATGCTTTATCATTACTCAAAAATGAAATGGTCCACGATATTTCTTTTAATTGGGCTGGTGGTCCGTGGCCTGAAACGAGTTGAGAACCACTGGTCTAGAGGTTAGGTTAATGTCAAACCTAAGGGCCAGAGGAAGTGACATTAACACCTTTCCAGCATGTCTCACACCAGCACAATAGCCCACAAACAGCGCCATGTGACCATACACACACACATACACACACACAGACTTCTAGAACATTTGGACGACAGTGTAGCCCACGTGATGGAAGTTCTTATATACGGAGAGAAAAAGGAGGAGAGAGAAGGAGGCTAGCAACAGGGGCGAAAGGGTGGCAGAGAGAGAGAGAGTGAGACATTGGGGAGGTAACAGCGAGAGTCTATACTTCACTCGTGTGTAAGAGATTGTTAATATTTCCAAGAAAAATAAATTAGTCCCATACTAATCTTTACCTCTCCTGTCATTGCATGACAAAGGAAAAGAAGATTATCTGCTTACAAAACTACTCACGTATAACAACCGCTCGTCCACGAGTCTAGTATATGTATAACTGATCTAAAAACACAGTACAAGAAGCTACGAAGTTTCTACAAAAGATGGTGGCAGCGACAATACGAACCTCGTCTACGAATCAACAGGGAATTTCTACAAAAGCAGACGAGACTCTAACCAAGATTAGCTTCAGTTCTACAGTGAATTTCTATAAAAGCAGGCGAGACTGTAACCAAGATCAACTTCAGTTCCACATCTGACTCTACATTATCAAGATAGAAAACACACAATACCTCTTACAGCCAACAACGCACAACCAGTTCCTGACAGTATTCTCTCCAGCTCCCCCTCCGTCTCCCCAATCATAACGCTGATGTAGAGGTGAAAAGGTCACACGACGCCTTGCCAGTAGTTTAACAAAATATTGATACAAACAATCTTCCAATTTCTACGACGAACCAACGAACTAGAACCATCTACGATCAACTACAAGTAACAAGTCTAGAAGACATCTCTATAATCTTCTACACACACCTACAAGTAACGACATTCTTCATCCCACAACAAGTAAATCACAAGAAAAAAGGACCAAGAATACATCGAAAAGAAAAACAAAACAAGCAAACGTAAAGAGAGAATTAACTCACAACCCACAACTACATCATCCCTCACCTGACCCCACCCTTCTCTCCAACCTACCCACCACCTCCACCACCACCACAACGCTGAGGCAGGGGTGACGAGGGCAGCAAATACCAGATCCCTCACTCACCTCTCACCTTACTCATCGTTACTCAACATTACTCATCATTACTCATTTACTCATCACAGCTACCAGAGTGTGGCAGGTCGACGTTGCTAGCGTTTTGCTGAGAAATTAAGGACACCCCACGACACGTCAATCAACTCACTACCTGCACCATCACTAACACAATTCCCACCACGGTAAAAATGAGCGAGTTACATAGTTACTTCATTTATAGAATACAGAGTAATAGACACAGTGGTAGACGACACCTTTTGCACAAACATAAAACGTTCTGTATAGTTACAACTTAAATACATATCCATCCATCCATCATCCAATCCTACATTGCCCCATGAGGAGCGTAGGAGCCCGGGGCTATACCTACTTCAATTATCTCCATAATTCAGTCACGAAATACTTGCACCAACAATAAATATTCTACACTGTATATATTCATTCATTTATTATAGCATTTATTTACTACCAACGAGTATTACCTTTCATACCTACATAAAATACGTGTTTCATGCATACAGATATACATTATTACATCTACAAAGTAATAAAGAAAATATACTGTCACAGTTACTCAGTGAGCGATTAAAAGAACTGTATTAAACATTTATTAATTAAAGCTACCTAGTAACAACAGACAAATTAATTTACAAGAAAAACCAGAAAAAAATGGCCAACACAAATGACGTTAGCAAGATATCTTCCAAACAATCGTGATGACAACGATTTCCACACAGTGCTGACACATATTATTGCCCACGATAGGTACAAGTGAGCAACAAGTCATTGTATAAAGTTAATACTGTATATATGTCACGGGGTTTTTTATATTAACACTGTGTTTTTGAAATAAATGGTTAAATATTATTTAAATTGATAATAATATTCAATAATATTGAAGAGCAGAGACAATGGTTGTCTTGCTACATCAAGCAACGATTACTTTACGTTGGCTTAGCACGATTCTCTGAGAACGAGAATTTATAAACTTTCTCAACAGTACACAGCAGAGACTAATTACTCACAATTGCTGAATTACTGTACTGTTAGCCTCTGGAGAAAGTTACATCACCCCTGACAATAAATAACTAATACTAATAATAATAACATCAGGTTCTTGCTGATGCATTAACTCCTGGCACAACGGATTTTAAGTTAATACAAGACTGGTCTAAGTACCAGTTATGAAGGCAAACGTTTATGCAAGCTAGGAGCTATATGGGAAATAAGCTTAATAATGGAGAAATGAAACAAGATTTTTACTCTACATTAAGCTCAAGAAATAGAACTGTTAAATTTATTAATCACAAAAGAATAAATTTAACGTTACATTTCAAATCAATTAAATGAGACGCACTCGCTCACTCACACAAAAGCTAAATACTTACGCCTAGGGAAAAACACCTTAACTAAGCTCTTAAAACTACAAAATACACAAAAGAAATACCAGTCGATGAATACTATGTATCACCACTAAGGTGGGAATAACCGGGATTAACTGTACTAATGGAGCTTGGGGTGCTAGCTGACCTCTCCACTTCTGAGCACAGACCCTTTCTCCGTCACAGCAAACACAAGACTGAATTCAAATAATGCATAAGCAGGACGCACAGGCCACCGGAAGAAGGCGTGGCTAACAGTTGAATAAGCAGGGGCGAACAATAAAAACAATAGTATCGCTCAGTACAGCACTTAGTGACGTGCATTAAATCGGTCACTCCCGAAAACAGTGACGAATGTTTTGAAAAGTGTACCCCGAGATGGAGAGAGAAACGGTTAACTGAGCGATACACAGTGAGTTTTCCACTAATAGTTCGTGGCTTCTCACAAAAAGGAAATGTCGCGAATTGATTCGTGACATTACGCCCCATGAAAATTAAATCTTTCTTCCTTCAGAAGAAAGATTTCAATATACATACATATAAATCCTAACTCAGTCACACAAGATTCACACTGTGGTGTGTGTGCTATCCTGCTACAGGAGAAAGTCGCAGTCGTCAGTGAGCGAAAAAACCTCGTATTTACGTTAATAGAAGCAAGCTTGAGGGAAAAACTCCGTGACGACGGTGAAAATCCTGTACTCAGGTCAAACTGAGCGAAAATTCGCTACATTTACACTGACAACTAATTGTTGTGTAGCGTGGTGTATGTAATACACGGTGTAGGTGTGACAGTTGTAGTGTAACTGTACCTACGTGTAAAATGACACAGTAAATAATATGGCATGACGCATTTAAGGCAGAGGAGAAGAGGCGGCAGCATGCGGCAGACGATCAGCTGGCCCGCACAGCAAAACTGCTACACCCATTGCTGAACCTGCAAAACCAATTAAGGTGGAGCATCAAAAGTGTCAATGAGACAAAATTCTTATTATGTTACAATTACTCTCTCTGGCTAGCAGTCAGTACATGCTATGAAAAGTACACTCGAGGTCGCCATTAATTATAGCACACGATTATGGTCGGCAAGTCGAGAATCCCTGTGCAAACTTGGGTCTTCCATAGCCTCAAACTGCACACGGGTCCTCAACCTGTGCCTTAACCTACAGTTCTTATATTAATATCGGGGAGCTGAGAATCCTTGTGCAAACTTGGGTCTTCCATAGCCTCAAGTCGCCTCTGCAGAGTTCTCACTTCCCCCTTAACCTACAATACAATACTTATATTAGTACCGGGAAGCTGAGAATCCTTGTGCAAACTTGGGTCTTCCATAGCCTCAAGTCGCCTCTGCGGAGTTCTCTCTCGAACTTCCCCCTTAACCTATAATACTTATATTAGTATCGGGAAGCTGAGAATCCTTGTGCAAACTTGGGTCTTCCATAGCCTCAAGTCGCCTCTCAACTTCCCCCTTAACCTACAGTACTTCTATTAGTACTGGGAAGCTGAGAATCCTTATGCAAACTTGGGTCTTCCATAGCCTCAAGTCGCCTCTCAACTTCCCCCTTAACCTACAATACAATACTTATATTAGTACCGGAAAGCTGAGAATCCTTGTGCAAACTTGGGTCTTCCATAGCCTCAAGTCGCCTCTGCGGAGTTCTCTCTCGAACTTCCCCCTTAACCTACAATACTTATATTAGTATTGGGAGGCTGAGAATCCTTGTGCAAACTTGGGTCTTCCATAGCCTCAAGTCGCCTCTGCGGAGTTCTCTCTCGAACTTCCCCTTTAACCTACGATACTTATATTAGTATTGGAAAGCTGAGAATCCTTGTGCAAACTTGGGTCTTCCATAGCCTCAAGTCGCCTCTGCGGAGTTCTCTCTCGAACTTCCCCCTTAACCTACGGTACATATAATAGTACCGGGAAGCTGAGAATCCTTATGCAAACTTGGGTCTTCCATAGCCTCAAGTCGCCTCTCAACTTCCCCCTTAACTTACGGTACATAATATGTATGTACAGACCCTGGACATAATGTGTCCTGTGGGGCCAATGGGCGAGACGTCAGGTCTGCACCCACTTCACCACTACCCTGTCTCTCAACTGACTCAGAGATTACAGGTGTAGTTACAAATGGCACAGGAAGGGCATGTCCCTGATTAGTGGTGATACTTTGGCACACACTGCAAGAACGGACAAAATTATCTATGTCCCGTCCCATCCCTGGCCAGAAAAAGTCAGCATGGATGCGGTCAGAGGTCTTCTTTTGACCCATGTGACCTCCCATCGCTGAACAGTGACCTAATTCAAACACTGCTCGGCGATACTTTGCAGGAACGACAAACTGCAGTCGAACCTCACCCTGGGGTGTCTGTGACTCACGGTACAGCCGTCCTCGCTTACGAAGGAACCTGGCTTGACCTCCCCGTGAATACTTAATCACTCGACCCTTTTGTTTATTCCGCACGGCAGCAAGTGTCGGGTCAGAATGTTGTTCTTGTACAACAAGTTGACTGCACATCAGATCTTGCGGCGATTCAATGATCACTGGGGTGACACAGTCTGGAGCCTCAGTCATGGCTCGTGTCACCGCAGCAGCCGAAGTCTGAGTAGCGCCATCGGAGCAACTATCCTTGACTCCATTAATATTGCCTACTATTAAGTCAAATAGAGACTCTGGCATGACAACTGCAAGTGTCGTACCAGTATAAAATGGAGATGCCACCTGGATACATGCCTCAGGGAACAATCTCACTGATCCATCAATAAGGCTTACATGGATCTGTCGACCTGTATACTGCTCAGGCCGAACTAGACTCTGCTTAACAGAGCAACCTGAGGAACCATTGTCTCTCAGGACCTTCACAGGAATGCCTCCCACAAACCCTGGCTGAACAAGGAAGGTACTGTCACCTGTGGGAGGGCCTGTGGAGGAAGCAGCTAGCCACTCATGAGGCTGCTGAATTGATGTGGCAAACATTGTGCCTTGAGGGTTATATTGGGAAGATGGAACATTGGCCATCTGTGGAGGGGGGTTCATTGTCACTGTGGGACTAGTGAACTGTGGGGAAGTACCCACACTGGTAGGGACGTGACCACCGTGCTGCTGCTGAGGAATGAAGGCTGCATTTGCCTCCTGCCTCCGATACACTAATTGACCTGACTGAGGGTTACGTGGCTTGTCCTTGTATTGCTGCTGATGCTTGGGAAACTGCTGCTGGTTGGGGTGCTTGTTGTACCGCTTCCACTCAGATTTCTGAGTGTTTTGCCCCTGGTCCTTCTGTGGTTTGCTTGGACCTTGACCATTACTCTGAGAACGGCCTTGGTGCTGGGATTCAGTCTGAGACGGCTTCCCAGACTTAGCAGTATCTTTTCTGCTCCAGGTGTTTTGCTTACGAGCTTGATACTCGTATGCAGTAAAGAATGCGTCAGCCTTCTCTGCCATTTGGCTGGCATCTTTCACCTGGCAGATCTTAAGCTGTGCTATGAGCTCAGCAGGCCACGACCTCTCTAGCTGTGTACGCAGCATAAGGTCAATTATCCCCTCACGCGTGGAAGGAGTTTCATCTTTCTCCATCCACTCATTTAAGTAAGCTGTGAGACGATCAAGGAACTGAACAGCTGTCTCCTTGTCTTGGAGACGAGCTCGCATGAACTGAACTTTGGCGTCGTCTACTGTGAGACCATACGCCTTAATGAGTGCAGCTTTCATCATCTCATATGTGAGATTGTCTCCACGAATTCTGTGGAGAATATCGAGGGCAGGGCCCTCAAATAGGCTAAGAAACTGAAGCCGCTTAGCTGCCTCATCCAGTTGATATAAGTCTGCCATGTCCTCAAAACGAGCTATGTACGGCTCGATTCGCTCGCTTTCCTTGTATGAAGGAAGCTTGATGCGTGGGGTCGCCAGGACATGTGCAGGGGGAACGCTCGTGGAGCTTTGACCAACTGCACCAGACGTGTCTGAAGCCAAGGAATCTCGCTTGAGCTTCATCATTTCAAGTTCATGTTTTTCTCGTGCCTCACGTTCGGCACGTTCATGTTCTCGTTCTCGCTCGCGTTGTTCACGCTCGTATTCGCGCTGTTCTCGCTCTTTTTCTAACTCGAGCTCGCGTTGTTTCTGCTCGTATTCGCGCTGTTCTCGCTCTTTTTCTAACTCGAGCTCGCGTTGTTTCTGCTCGTATTCGCGCTGTTTCTCACGCTGCTCTTGTTCATAAGCACGCTCTCTTTCACGTTCCTCACGCTGTTCTCGCTCGTATTCGCGCTGTTCTCGCTCACATTCGCGCTGAATCCTACGCTCTTCACGAGCATCTTTCTCACGTTCTTGCTCGTAATTGAACCGTGAGAGAACGTAACTCTGTATTTTCTCTGGGTCTGTGAGACCAATATCTTTGGCTTCCTGTACATATACAGCTGTAGCCATGATGCTAGCTCAATTTACTAAGTAACCGAAATTGAGTACTGACTGCTTAGCGACGAATACTAATAAACACAAGTAAAGAATACAGACACAAGCTAGTGGTGACCAGTCTTATCTAATTAACTGGCAAAGAATAAATAAAAAATGTAAATGACTGGGAAGACTCAATAATAAACACAATGGGTACGGCGACTTCCCAGGAGCGAATAAAATCGTCTGGCGTTACCAAAAATAAACTAGAGTTACGTATTCTATTGATAAAGCAAAATTCACTTGCTAAATTAAGGGTAAACACCAGTAAGCTTGTGCCTATAAACTTTAATGATAAATACCTAAATATGAATGAGTGAGCACTATCTCGTGAATAGCTTTATAGCTAGGAGTTAATATCCTGGAATGAGGTCGCCAATTGTCACGGGGTTTTTATAATATCACGGTAATTTTGATATAAATGGTTAAATATTATTTAAATTGATAATAATATTCAATAATATTGAAGAGCAGAGACAATGGTTGTCTTGCTACATCAAGCAACGATTACTTTACGTTGGCTTAGCACGATTCTCTGAGAACGAGAATTTATAAACTTTCTCAACAGTACACAGCAGAGACTAATTACTCACAATTGCTGAATTACTGTACTGTTAGCCTCTGGAGAAAGTTACATCACCCCTGACAATAAATAACTAATACTAATAATAATAACATCAGGTTCTTGCTGATGCATTAACTCCTGGCACAACGGATTTTAAGTTAATACAAGACTGGTCTAAGTACCAGTTATGAAGGCAAACGTTTATGCAAGCTAGGAGCTATATGGGAAATAAGCTTAATAATGGAGAAATGAAACAAGATTTTTACTCTACATTAAGCTCAAGAAATAGAACTGTTAAATTTATTAATCACAAAAGAATAAATTTAACGTTACATTTCAAATCAATTAAATGAGACGCACTCGCTCACTCACACAAAAGCTAAATACTTACGCCTAGGGAAAACACCTTAACTAAGCTCTTAAAACTAGGAAATACACAAAAGAAATACCAGTCGATGAATACTATGTATCACCACTAAGGTGGGAATAACCGGGATTAACTGTACTAATGGAGCTTGGGGTGCTAGCTGACCTCTCCACTTCTGAGCACAGACCCTTTCTCCGTCACAGCAAACACAAGACTGAATTCAAATACTGTATAAGCGGGACGCACAGGCCACCGGAAGAAGGCGTGGCTAACAGTTGAATAAGCAGGGGCGAACAATAAAAAACAATAGTATCGCTCAGTACAGCACTTAGTGACGTGCATTAAATCGGTCACTCCCGAAAACAGTGACGAATGTTTTGAAAAGTGTACCCCGAGATGGAGAGAGAAACGGTTAACTGAGCGATACACAGTGAGTTTTCCACTAATAGTTCGTGGCTTCTCACAAAAAGGAAATGTCGCGAATTGATTCGTGACAATATAGTGTATATATATTTTTTTATATAAAAAAACAAAATATGGGGCTTTATAGTATTATATTCAATAATATTTGTACAATATAAACTAAGCCTTAAAAAAGGGTCCCAAGGAAATTAAGCAGCAATTATGCAACCTCGGACAATACCGAGAAAGCGTAGACAAACGAAGAAAATCTATAGAAAATCAATACATGCAAGAAAAGAAAAAAAAAACAGTAAGATCACATAACAAACAAATGAAAATAGGTGTAAGTGTTATTACAAATGCCAGAATACCACATAAACTCCTACTATAAGCTAAACAAAAAGCAAATTATTGTTCTCCACGAGCCAGGGGCATGGCACATCATCACTATCATCGACCGCAGCGTGACCGGATTAGCGATATCAGGACTGCAGTTACTACGATATTACTGCAATTACTACAAATATGTAACGACAAACGATTGCGTTATGTTACAGTTGTACAATTATGTAACTACAAACGATATGTAACAATTACAATACATTTATGTACTGCTGAGCAAGTAGAAAGTGCGAAAAAATATTGGGGTATATGGAGACATCTGGCAGTTCCCTGTAGTAAGTCCACGTACCTTATGAATGAATCGCTCAGAACCTAGAGCCTGTGTAAGGTGGACCGTGATTGTCTGAACTTTTGGGTGGTGGTGAAGCAGATATTCTCATCATATTATACATAAATCAAGGTTAATAAGTAATAAGTGGCACAAAACAATGTATAAAGAATACTACAGTATTTAATGATCGAACGTGGAGTATAATAGAGTGGAGGAGACTGTAGCACCAGTCGAACAGGGCAGTACTCCCGAGGTTAGAACATAAGAAGAGAGGATAACTGCAGTAGGACGGTTAGCCCATGCTAGGCAGCTCCTAGAAGAGTAACTGAACTACTAGAATGAGATAAGGATAGCAAAGAAGAAGGCTCTCCCCCGCCCTCCAAACCCTCCAGCCGAAGCTGGCAGGAAAAAGTCAGAAAGAACACCACGCAGTATAGAAAAACTGGCGTGGATATTTTACAGGAAAGTGTGAAAGGAGAATAGAGACTATCATAGTGTAACCTGAAAAGGAAAAATTATGAATTAGTATTGGTTATAAGATTTTCTTTTTTCTATATCCACCCCTTATTTGTCATATGCTTATCTAGCCTATGCTTGAAACTCTCAATGGAAGAGGCAGCAACTACTTTACTAGGTAGCTTATTCCATTCGTCTACTACTCTATTACCAAACCAGTTTCTACCTATTTCCTTATTGAAACGGAATTTTTCTAGTTTGAAACCATTATTTCTAGTTCTTTCCTGTATCCTCACTTAAGTACCTTGCTAATATCTCCCTTATTTATACCCTTCATCCACTTAAACACCTCAATTAAGTCTCCCCTTACTCTACGCCTCTCTAGCGAATGCAGACTTAGTCTTTTCAGTCTGTCTTCATATGACAGGTTCCGGACGTCATGTATCATTTTTGTCATTCTTCTCTGTACATTTTCTAACGAATTAATATCCATTCTATAGTAAGGACACCAAAATTGTACTGCGTAGTCTAAATGTGGCCTTACTAATGCTAGATAAAGTTTCAGTATTACTTTTGATGATCTATTGCTCACGCTTCTCGAAATAAATCCTAGGACCCTATTTGCTTTATTTCTCGCATTAATACACTGTTGCCTTGGTTTAAGGTCGTTACTAATCATAACCCCTAGATCCCTCTCGCATTCCGATTTGCTAATTTCTTTCTTATCTATGCTGTATTTAGTGTCTCCAGTGGTCTTGCCTACGTTAAGTACTTTGCATTTTTCAAAGTTAAATTCTATTTGCCAAGTTTTAGACCATTTGGACAACGTATCGAGGTCTTTTTGTAAGTTATGGCAATCGTCAGTCGAGTTAATGATAAGCCCTTTTTTTGTATCGTCGGCAAATTTGCTGATGCTACTATTGACTCCTAAGTCTAGACCATTTATATATATAATAAATAATAAGGGACCGAGTACTGAACCCTGTGGTACACCGCTAGTTACTAATCCCCAATCCGACTTAGTTCCATTTATTAATACTCTCTGCTTTCGTCCTTTCAGCCAGGATTCTATCCATTTTAAGATATCGCCGTCTATACCCTGTGCTCGAACCTTTCTAACTAACCTTTCGTGTGGGACCCTATCAAACGCTTTACTAAAGTCCAGATAAATAACATCGTAAGCTTTATCGCTATCTACTGCCTCATAGATCTCCGAGTAGAATGACAACAAGGTTGTGAGGCAGGATCGTCCTTGCCTGAATCTGTGCTGACTTTCGTTTATAAGATTAAATCTTTCTAAGTGTTCTCTAATCTTATTTGCCAAAATTAACTCTAACATTTTTCCTACTATTGACGTTAGACTTATCGGACGATAATTCGACGCAGCTGATTTATCACCCTTTTTAAAGATGGGCACTACGTTTGCTGGAGCTCCCGTTTCACCAGCCCTCAGGACTTGATCCTGACCATCTCCCTTTGCTGAACATTGTCAGTGCATTCATTTACACAGAGAGTAGGCCAGCATGCTCTCATAATACCTCTACCTTCAACTGTCTACACCACACTTAATGCGCATAACATATCACACCTTCTATTCATGTCTTTAGTAATGGCCGCTGCAATCTTACTATCAAATGAGATGGTACCTCGGATTGCCACCACCGGCAGGGTAGGGCTAGCGGCACAGGGTCCTCCCGGTCGCCATTAAGCGACTGTGCCGGCAGCGACTGTTGCTATTTCCAGGAATGCTCGTCAGCGAAAAGGTGACAGTGCGGCCTTATTCTTTACCAACATCCGCGGCCGTACCACAAATTTAAACTCAGTTCATTTTTCCCTTCAGTCCATATCTCCTTTGGCCCTTTTCCTCACAGAACCACAAATCTCACCCTCTACCGATATATCTCCATTTTGTTTTCCCGGTTACCATCTCCTTACAAACTTCCGTAACAAGGGCGGCACCTGTTGTTATATCAAATCCCAATATGCAGTTAACACTATTTTAAACTTCACTTCATCCGGTTTTGATTACTCATTATATAAATTAAATTGTCAAAACATAACCAAATATATTTGCGTAGTTTATCATTCCCCCAATGCTTCTTCGGGACCCAGTGTATTTGATTCCATATCCACACAGTTGAGTAACTTAACTTTGTCCTTAGCACCGAAATTACCATTTTGGGTGATTTAACATACACAATGTTGAATGGTTATTGCATTCTGCCCGGACTGACGACGCCGGTCTAGAGTGCGAGCTGCTTGCGGAATCGTTTAATCTCACCCAGTTGGTAAAGCAACCAACCAGAATACCTGATAATCCTGACCATAACGCCCATCTCTTGGATTTATTCTTGACAAATAATCCAGATCAATACAGGATAGAGGTACTGTCACCACTTGGCTCCTCTGACACAATCTCATCAAAACCTCATTAGTTAACCCTCCCACACCTCCCCGTTCTGAACCTGTCGGGGTGACCCGATGGCACTTTGACAGGGCAGACTAGGATGGATTTAGAAATTATCTTGCTGATGTTCCATGGGAGTCTTTCTTCTCTAGTGATCCCAATTCTACGCAGTCCCACATTTGCGACTTAATACTAGCTGGTATGGATTTATTTACTAAAAGATCGAACTGTCCAAAATGTTTTGATGGCAATTGTGCCATAGCAACAACCCAGAAGTCATTAGCAAATAACTCTTACTTAAAATAAAAAACATCTGAATCACTCTCCCAATTTCAAATTGCTAGAAATCATGCAAAAGCTGTATTAAATCTATCTAAATCAAACTTTCTTCAAAAGCATGCATCAAAATTACTTAACAGCCCTGATGACAATAGAATATTCTGGTCAACTCTTAATTCTTTCAATAATAACTTTAACAAGTCATCTTCCATTCCCCCACTAAAATCTTCAGATGGCAACATTACAAATGACCCACGTGGGAAAGCAGATATCTTTGCCAGTACCTTTGCCAGAAACTCTACCATAGACGATACCAGCCAGAATGTCCCAGTACTGGAACTTGATTCTCCCGAAACTGCCCCACTTAAAATACAGACAAGATACGTAAAATCTATCCTAGACAATTTACCTACCAACAAAGCTCCAGGCCCAGATGGAATTCCGCCAATTGTTTTGAAAAAGTGTTCCCCTGAACTTGTCTCTGTCCTAGCTAAATTATTCAGACTAAGCATACGTACTTCTTTATTTCCAAATTCATGGAAAGAAGCCAATATCCACCCAGTTCCGAAGAAAGGAAGTTCGTCTGACCCCTCCAATTACAGATCAATAGCTGTCACATCTTCTCTTGGTAAGGTATTTGAAACTTTAATTAATAAGCACATTGTTAAACATCTTGAATCCAACAGCTTAATTAGTGATAGACAATACGATTTTCGCCACGAAAGATCCACCATTGACATACTCAATCTCTTAACTCATACCATCCATCAATCAATTGATCTTTTTGGAGAAACTCATGCAGTAGCTCTTGATATCTCTAAAGCTTTCGACAGAGTATGGCACCGTTCCCTGCTGTCCAAACTCCCTTGCTATGGACTAACGTCTTTTGTTCCTTTGATTTCTTCATATCTCAGTGACAGGAAAATAAGAGTAAAAGTAGATGATGTATTCCAATTTCCTCTCAACGCCGGTGTGCTGCAGGGATCAGTTCTGGCACCAACCCTATTTCTGGTTCATATTAATGATCTCTTATCTGTCACCCACAATCCCATTCACTCATATGCAGATGACTCAACACTACATAGTTCATTCACACTCAGACATCCATTTACAAAGTCTAATATCTCTACCTCTCACCTCAGTACAGCCATCTCCATAAATCAAGATCTATATACAATCTATCAGTGAACGGGGACAAAACAACCTTGTCTCTTTAATGCTAGTAAAACTAAATATATACAGTTTACTAATAGACAGATATTGCCAGATTCGTACATTACCTTCAGTGCTACTAATATTCCCATCTCCAAAAGCATTGAAATTCTTGGTGTCTCACTTAACAGTGCCCTCAGCTGGACCTCTCATGTCAGATCACTTGTTAAAATCGCCTCATAGAAACTTGGATTATTGTACAGAGTCCGTAACTTCTTCGCCGATGAGCAGTTAGCTATAATTTATAAAAGTCATGTGCGCTCTCAGCTTGAATATTGCTCACCCTTGTGGAATGGTTGTGGAGAGGTTGCATTAAGACAACTAGACAAAATTCAGAATAAAGCTGTTAGACTCATTAACAACCCTGCCATTACATATAAACTACCTCCCCTGCAAGTAAGAAGGAATGTTGCCTCCCTTGCATTATTTTACACTTATTTTTTTGGTAAATGCTCAGACGAAGTTGCGTCCATAGTGCCACCTCTCCATGCCTTCCCTCGTGCTACACGGGCATCTGGTAGCGCTCATGACTGGAATGTCACTCAGCCATATTGCAGAACTTCTGCCTATCAGAATTCTTTCATTCCTCGAACTGCATCTCTCTGGAACTCGCTTCCCCAGAGTTGTTTTCCTCCAGATTTCAACCCACAACTGTTCAAGTCTAACTGTTACAGATATATTATGAACAGAGGACATCAGTAATCCGGTGTATGGATTATTTTTTTTTTTTTTTACTCATTTGTTTTTCGTTCCTCCGTTCTGTTATTAAAAAAAAAAAAAAAATAAGAGTCAATAATCTGTAAAAAGTATCTGGCAACATAGCACAGAAGAGCAGCATGTCAGCTGGTAGTTTCGTTTATTCATAATATTCGAAGCAGTGGAAACGAAGTCTAGTGAATCAGATTAATAGATATTCACCTCTATCGAAGAGAACCGGCAATGCGTTCTTTAACGAATGTAATCTTGGTATTACATTTCATCACTTTCAAGGGTTATTACCGTATGCTCAATGACACATGGTATCTGTTAATATGCATTGCCAATAAATTAATACAAAACTATTTGTTGTCCTACAACCTATTATATTTCACCAAATATATTGAAATAAGAAGAGAGAAGACTGTACTAAGCCAGAAAGACCTTGTAGCACAAGGGAGCAGGAATCAGAGATTGACAGCAAGCACGAGGGAAAAAGAAAGAATCGAGGGACAGTTGAAGAGCTGAAAAGGATTGATTCGGGACCAAAGGGGTGGGACTTTGATGGATGGTTGCGAAGAGTGAGGACGTGTTTCTGAGCTCTCGTCTAGCTGCAGGGTTGCCTCACCGGCCTTAGCTTTTTGTCTTCCTCGCCACTAGGGCGTTTTTCAATAAAGTTAGGTTAGCTAGTACTAATTCTCCTCCCAGCCCTTTAGAGATATAGTAAGTGTCTATATCTGTTTCCTGAGATTGCCTTTGCTTACTCACCTCTGGAGTGTACCCCCCACTGATCGCTCTGGGGTGTGAGGTATACACGGGCGCGTCCTCCCGAGAGTGGTTTGAGAGGGTAATCTCAGACTAGGTGTTTTTTCCCCGGGCAATTTATCCCTTGGTTGTTTTTCTCTTTCTTCCCACTTCCCCCTTACGGGGGAAGTGGTAGCTATGATGGACCCCCCTACTGCCTCCTCCCCTTCCCGGGGGGAGGTAGTCCTGACGACACTCCGACCGTTACTGACCGGCCCCAGACTGACGGACGCCAGACTCGTTCCCCGCTTGACATCCCTGTAAATAACGCGACCTTTGTAACTCTTCATGCGCTAGGTTCTACTCCCCTGTCCAGACTCAATCCCTTCATTGTCAAGAAGGTGATTGACCACTGTGTGGGAGAGGTGGAACAAGTTAAAAAACTTGGAAATGGAGACCTCCTAGTAAAGACATTCAATTCTGCTCAGGTGAAAGACTTGCTAAAGCTGCGTAAGTTTCACTGTCATGATATCGAGGCCAAGATCCCAACATCCATGAATTCCTGCAAGGGTGTTATCACTTGCAGGGATCTCATGGTGATGAGTGAGGAAGAAATCATACAGGAACTTGCTCATCAGGATGTAATTGATGCCAAATTCATCACTCGTTATCAGGAAGGTGTAAGGACGAAGACAGCCACAGTTATCCTCACTTTTGGCAATGTTTTGCTACCTACAAATGTCAAAGTAGGATATGAAATTGTAAATGTAAGACCGTACATCCCGAATCCCCTTCGTTGTTCAAAATGTCAGCTCTATGGACATCATGAAAAGGCTTGTCGGGCTTCCAACATCGTGTGTGGCAAGTGTGCGGCTGTAGGTCACTCTGCTGACAACTGTACATCCGAGACTGAGTGCTGCTTTCACTGTAAGGATGCTCACTCCACTTCCTCGAGGGTTTGTCCCAAGTGGAAGGAGGAGAAAGAGGTCTGCACAGTGAAAGCGACTGAGGGCATATCCTTTTACGATGCTAGGAAGAAGGTGAAGGAGTTGCATGCAACTCCCAAGCCTAATGTCTCCTATGTATCGGCGGTTGTGTCCCGTCCCGTGATGTGCACTGTGGAGACACAGACTGACCTTACCTTCGCTCCACATGCCACATGCCCTACCTCTAAGTCTAGACCCCCTGTACGTTCCAACTCTCTTACAGACATCCCTGTCGCCACTTCTTACTCTCAGGCTGCCGCTGTTCCTTCGCAGTCGGTGCGGCAAAATCAGCCCGACAAGTCTGATAAGATTAATCTGACCACCCTCACAAAACAGTCTCGTCCTCACGTTCTTCCAGTTCCCACTATTGCGAGGGAGAGGAAGGTTAGCTCTTCCTGGGGGAGTCTGGGAACCTCTTAATTAACGATAATATGGAGGTTTCCATGAACAAGCACCGGGATAGGTCCCCCGGTAGTCGCTCGCCTTCTGGCGGGCGACAAAAAAAGACGAAGCACACTGACCCCCAACGAAAATCTTAAACCGCCGCATTCACTATACTACAGTGGAATTGTAGAAGTATTGGGAATAAGTTACACAATATAGCAATCTTGCTTTCTATACATAGGCCAGATGTTGTTTGTTTACAGGAGACGCGCCTGGAGGATCACCCTGATCCTCCACAGTTCAAACACTACCACTCGTATAGAAGATATGAAGGTCACGGAGTAGCCATATACACACATAAATCACACCCACAAACGGAAGTGATTCTAAATTCTACTCTGGAAGCTGTCGCGTGCAGAGTAAAATTTAATAACACGTATCTGTCTATTTGCTCTCTGTACTGTCCTCCACATGGCCCCATTGATAGTGATGCTTTAAATTCACTAGTTGAACATCTCCCTGGGAATAAGTTAGTGTTGGGCGATTTTAACGCCCATCACTATCAATGGGGTAGCTTGAGGATCGATGGTCGTGGGGAGCAAGTAGCCGACCTAATACTACAGTCCAACCTCTGTCTTCTGAACGATGGTAGAGCGACTCGTGTAGATGATCGTACTGGTAACTTTTCGGCCATTGACTTATCTTTGGCCTCCCCTGGTATACATCAAGATCTCTCATGGGACTCCTTGGGAAGTGATCATTTACCCATCTGTCTTTCTTATACACGCGACATCATTTCGGACCCTCCACCTCCAAAATTTAACTATAAGAAAGCAGATTGGGGATCCTTCTCAAGGATCGCCAATTTAGATATATCTGGGGAGAACATAGATGTTAAGGTCGAAAATATAACTACTTCCATATTACACGCAGCTGAGGCTGCTATTCCCAAGACTTCTACAGTTCATGCGAAGCATAGAGCACATTGGTGGACGCCGGATTGCCGACAAGCATTAAGAAAACGCAATAGGAGATACAGGATTTTTGATAGTCAGCCCACTGAGAAAAATTTTATTGCATACAAACAGGCACGGGCTGAGGCAAGGAGAATAATAAGAAGGGCCAAACGTGACTCCTGGCGGTCCTTTGTGTCCACGGTGACTCGTACGACACCATTACGTAAAGTCTGGTCCACCATAAGAATATTAAATAATAAAGGCCCATATTTCCCCATTACCACCTTGCAAATAAATAATAACATCTATGACGAGCCCGTGGACGTTGCTAACATCCTCGCCAGGGGTTTTTCTCATGTAAGTAGTTCGGCCAATTATGACCCGCGTTTCCAACATCATAAACGCACGGCTGAGCTACAGATATTAGACTTTGCCACAGAAGACGTATACTCCCCGCACAACCAAGAGTTTACGCTAGATGAACTGCTCCTTGCCCTTAAATCCTGTAAAGACACCAGCCCTGGACCAGACACCATCACGTACGGTATGATCCAGCATCTTAATCAGGACAACCTGATTAAGATGTTAGCATTGTACAATGAGATTTGGGCGTCTCGAACGTTCCCAAACTCATGGCACTTTGCGCACGTCATACCGATACCCAAAGAGGCTGGTCGTCTTATGAATCCCACTTCATTTCGTCCTATTGTGTTGACTTCTTGTCTATGTAAGGTCATGGAACGAATGGTTAACAATAGGCTTCTTTTTGTTTTAGAGTCGAAGAATTTGTTAAAATGATCAACAATGTGGCTTCCGTAAATACAGAAGTTCACTAGATCATTTAATGAATTTGGAGCATTGTATTGCAGAGGCATTTGCCAATAAAGAATTCATGATAGGGGTGTTCCTGGACATCCATAAAGCCTATGACATGACCTGGCGACACGGTGTACTAATGAAGCTCTATGCTTATGGTTTAAGAGGAAATTTGCCTGTTTTTATTTCAAATTTCTTAAGGGACAGAACTTTTCTCTGTCAAATTGCCCCGTAACGTAACATCGGATATATTTATCCAGGAAAACGGGTGCCACAGGGAAGTGTGCTTAGTCCTACTTTATTTAGTATTATGATCAATGATATTCTGTCATCAGCTCCCATCCCGAGGAATCTTAAATACTCACTCTACGCTGACGATTGTGCAATATGGCACTCTTCCCGTAATGCACAATTTTCGGCTGGGCGGATTCAAGCAGCCCTTGACTCCGTCCACCAATGGGCCTTGCAGTGGGGATTTAAGTTTTCCAGACGTGAAGTGTGCCGCTATAGTTTTCACTAATCGTAACGTACCTAATTTGTGCTTAACTTTGGATAATCAGGCGGTACCTTTTCAAAATTCTGTAAAATTTTTAGGAATACATTTTTGATCGTAGAATGAATTTTAAACTTCACGCTAATACTTTGCTTGCTCGTTGTGATAAACCGTTAAATGTCCTCAAGTACCTAGCGGTACTACCTGGTAAGTGCCGACAGAAAATCTTTATTAATGGTGTATAAGTCCCTTATTCGATCGAAGCTAGACTATGGTGCACAGGTGTATGGCTCGGCATCCGATGCCACTCTGAAAGGATTGGATGTGTTGCAGAATAAATGTTTGCGATCGTGTCTTGGAGCTGTCCGGTACGCAGAAGCTCGTATGGAAGTGGAGGCGAATGTGCCTCCCCTCCGTATTCGCCGTGACCACCTGGCCTTCTCCTATGGTGTAAGGACATTTAGGAAATGTAATATCGGCAATGTGGCCTGTACCCCCCTGCGTCAATACCACCACCTTCTGCGGGGGGTGCGTCGGCCACTTGCCGCTCGCCTCCACTTACTGACTCAGGAGCTTGATGTGGACCCCAGTGACTGTGAAAAGTTGGTGCTTAAAAATATAGCGCCTTGGGAGCCACCCGGCTTCACAGTCGATGTCACATGGCTCCCAGCACCAAAGGCCAAGGCGCCGGAGGCGGAGGTCCACCACTTGTTTCGTAAGATCATTGTTCGTCACTTGGGGTCCCATCAATTGTACCGACGGCTCCAAGTCGAGTGAATGTGTGGGTGCAAGTGTGTGGTCGACTGAATGTGCCCTCAGGTATCGGTTGCCGACTCATACATCTGTGTTTACTTCAGAACTTTTTGCTATTGACAAAGCCATAGACTATGCTCTCAATTCTAGACATGACTCATTTGTCATATTTTCAGATTCAAAATCAGCCCTTCAGGCAATTGCATCTTGTACTACGGACTCTCACGAGATCCAGGGCCGCATCGTTAATAAGTTGCATTCATGCAACAAGTCATTCACGCTGATCTGGGTGCCTGGTCATTGTCGTATCTACGGCAATGAGCAGGCTGACTTACTTGCAAAGTCGGCTGTAGAGCTCGAGGAGACTTGGGACGTTCCTCGTGATCTGCGGTCGAGTCTCTCTCTCGGAAAGAAATCAATAAATCTTCTGTGGCAAGGTCAGTGGACCAGACTAAATATTCCAACTTGTAAGGTTAAACCTAGGCGACTGGGACACTGCCAACCGTCCCAGTCGCCTAGAAGAAAAAAGTGTTGGCACGGTTACGGCTCAATGCCACCGTTTTAACCCACATAAAACCATATATGGAAAGACGCTTCCCACCGCACTGTGACATCTGTGATGCGGTGTTATCTATCAGTCATATCATCCTGCGCTGTCGGCGATTTATTCGTGAACGTGCTTCACTTATTAATTACTGCGGCGCAGCAGACGTCCCCTTCACCTCCCTTTCCACCATCCTGGGTGATGGGGACATTGTTATGACTGATAAATTGATGGCTTTCTTGAGAGAGACCGGACTGATCAGAGTGATGTGACTTTTTTACTGTGTGGTTATGGTTTTTATCAACGGTAAATATGTATATATTGTAATATTAATTAGGGTTGACAGTTGACATATTTTAAATAGTTCCTCCTCCCACTGATCTATTTCTAATATAGATGTCCCCCTACATTAAGTTGTTCCTCGCCTGACAGTCACCAGCTGATGAGTGCAAGTGTGCAATATAGGAAGGTATTGGGCACTTGCAGTCGATGGTGGTCTGCTGGGCGAGGTTCTTCACTTTTTGTACAAATTATGTAAATACATTATATTATCTTGCTTAAGTTATTCTAATTAGGGCCGACAGCTGACGTATATGGAAATGTTCCTGACTCGTCTGGTTCCCTTTCATATATTGATGGCCCCTATATTAGGTTGTGCCTTGACTGACAGTCACCAGGTGATGAGTGCAGGTATGTCATGTAGAAAGGCATTACATATCTGCAGTCGATGGTGATCTCTTGGTCGAGGCTTTTTTTACCATTAGTGTAGGTCTAGTTATTTGTCTCTTAGGATTTAGTATAGGTTAGCGATTTGTCTGTTAGGTGGTTAGTTTTAGGGTCTTTAGATTAGGTATTTTTGATTATAAGTCATATAAGGTTAAAAATATTAAAAAATAAATAAAAATAATAAAAATAAAACTACAAAAAAATAATAAAATAAAAATTATTATATATATATGTACGTGTGCATGAAAGTGTGTATGTTCATATGCATGGATGTGTGTATGTATGTAAGTACAGTATGTATATATATATATGTTCGTATATATATGTGTATATATGTCAATATATATACATATATATATATTGCCTTAATGACCAGGGGCTCCGGCCCCAATGGTCGATAGGCCAAAAAAAAAAAAAAAAAAAAAAAAAAAAAAAAAAAAAAAAAAAAAAAAAAAAAAGGGGTGCCAGTACTCTTTAAGTATCGCCCACGTCTCTGCTGACACTACCTCCTCACGGGGCTCATTCTCAGTATAAATGCATTGCATTAGAAATGCAAAAATATAGTAAGATAATCAGCAACATTCATACATTATGAGATGGTTACCTTAAAATTCTTCCTAGCAGCTCCACTTAATTACTTTCACGTCCATGAGGTGCAGAAGACATACCAAATATCCTGTTTTAATTTGCAGCACCTAACCAACACCGATCCATCCCTCACAGTGTTTGGAGGAGATGGAAGGAAAGAGACAAAGGTGAAAACAGTGGAATGAAGAGGCTACCAAATGGGTAACTAGCGTCAATTAACACTGGCAGCCGTGGGGTTGTTCCCTCAATTTAATACATAATTATGTTGCTTCACGTTAGTCAGTCCCCGGATGTAGGAAGTTGTTAATCCCCGTCCACACTCTCACCTATCGGGCAGTAACTGGTGAACTGTGCCTGATTGAGGGCACAGTCTGTCAGGCATGACTGTGATGTTGTCCAAACTGCTGAGTAGCTGGTCAAGCAGTAAAGTCGGCCAGTAGTCAGTAGGTGGTCAGCAGCGATTGAGTGCGATATGACCATGCGCAGCGCAGTTGAAAAGAAAAGGAAATAACTCAGTATAGCATATAAATTTTTGCAATTGTAAACAAAGAAAACAATGAAGAGTGCAGAAAAACAATATCGTTAAAGAGGCAACTTTTTGAGGATGGCAGGGTCCTTGGCTCATGCCCGGCGCCAGACCACCGGGAAATGTCTGATGATTTCCCTAAACTACGGGCACTGGCTGTCCGCTGGTTTGCCCATCAAAGTTGCCACAAAGTGTTCGATGACGGGCTTTAAGATCATATGATTGCTTTGACTTTATTTGTGTATCGCTTACAGGCATGACTATCGATTGCCAGGATGTTTACTGTGTGTGATATAGCTGCGAGATGAGCACGGCGTTGATTCCAAACACGTATCTCACAACGGTTTTATCTCCTTTTATCTTTTCCAAGAAAATTCATTGCAATCATTAACCCTATATTGGCTAACATGACTATTTCGTCATCCAGATTTCCATTGGCTTTCAATGAGACGGAGTTAAGCAGGATCCCTCT
The DNA here is from genome assembly GCF_032717465.1 of Coenobita brevimanus. NCBI lineage: Eukaryota > Metazoa > Arthropoda > Malacostraca > Decapoda > Coenobitidae > Coenobita > Coenobita brevimanus. The sequence goes on along the minus strand of NC_137014.1, from coordinate 31,860,397 downwards.
GTGTCAGACCTGACGAATTTGTCTAGGTTCCCTCTCTCAGAGAAACGCAACTAGAAGCTGATTGGTCGAGTGTTTTGGCGCCCAAACTCAGTCAAGTGTTGGCCACAACATATGCACGTAGTTTAGAGTTTCTTTCGTACTTTTCTCGATCATGGACGAATTATCAGGTATGTCACTGGTCTCATGTTTATATTTCTGAAACAGGAACACTTACAGATCATGATATAATACTCTGATTCCTGGGTTTTTATTGAAATATAGAATTTGTGAGCAGTTATATATAGGTGACGTTTTCGTCACGTCAGTCACGTGGTTTGGGTTTTGTCATGTCAGTCATATGGTTTTGACATAAGGATATCTAGCATATGTAAACAATTGTACAACCAACCTAGGGTATCAGGCATGTGTGAAGAATATTAGCGTATCCCATGTTCTGCCTGACGTTTTCTTTGAAACCTATAGAGAAAATGGAATGGCGGACTGAAGTAAATAGTTTTGTATTCTTATACTAAAGTATACCTGGTAATTACAGGGTTAGATACATCAATCTTTTACTCAAGAGTGAGAACCAGGCAGCTTTGCAGAGAAAATGCAGGAATTGTACCCGTTGAACAAGATAATAAGTTGAGTGATGAATCTTCAGATGAGGATGAAGAGATGACAGGGGATGCTGAGTTTGGGTTACCTGACAGGTGACATCGATCTAGGTAAACAAAAGTAATGTGTGTAAAATGCCCGCGACCGGACCTTCCGCCCCGCCACCCCCCACACCACCACCGGGCCACCACCACCCCACCACCCGAGGAGGAGATAACGGTCAGATTAGTGACCCGGGACAAGAGGGTCATCCGACCACCTCTGACCTGGGCCCCATCTCCCCGCAACTACCTCAACACCAGGTGAGCCCAAACCCGCAACAAGTTATACGGCGGGTTAACCCTCGACAGCAGTGGGGTGGGACTGATACGTCAGTCCCTCGTAGTCTTGTGGTGACGACCACAACTTCACCCCAACGGGACAGGAGGTCCCTAGGTGAGCCACGGGGTGTTTCCACCTACTGCCACCGCGAGCCACGAGGAAGTCCCTTCCTCTGCCGCAGTAACCCACGTGAGCCACGAGGGGCTTGTCTCCTCTGCCACAGTGAGCCACGAGGGCGTAATACCCTCTGCCACTATCAGGACAGGAGGTCCTTTGACGAGGGAAGAGAGCCCTCTATAACAAATAGGGCAGGAGGCCCAATAGTGGATTGTACGGGGCTCACGCCCCTAGCCACTCTAAGGGTAAGAGACCCTCACACACCGCCACAAGTGGGTCCCAGTACCGATCAACCTGGTGCCACGGCAATTATAAAGACGAGAGAGAGTCGCCTCTGTGCTACCCTCCATAAGTGTAAGACAGACCACGGCCTCCGTGTGTCCTCTAGAGCCAGCTAACTCCTGCAGGAGTAGCCGGACACCACCCGGGGGAGTTACCCCTAAAGTGTCACCTGAACAGAGGCCTGGTCCCAGTCGGGACCTACCTCCTACCCCCGGGAAATTCTTGTCTTCCCCAGGTACCAGCGGGAGACGAGGCCGCAGCCCACACTTGACGGCACGTTCCCCGGTAGACTTCCGCAGTCCTCGGACCCCTAGGCGAGCCCGGCAACCCGTCAACGCCGACCTCCCCCTGCCGCAGACCCTACGACGTCAGGCCCGTCTGCTACACCTGTTTGGCCCCAGTCCCTAGGGCCAACACAGACAGGCCTCCCTTCACAGTGACCAGAGGAGGGCCTATAACAGGTCGAGACCCCAGGCAAGAGGGTCTCCCTGCACCGTGACCAGAGTGGGGACCTACACCTTACAGTGACAAAGTGATATCGCCCCAGAAACTCGGGCAAGAATAGTGACTTCCCCTTCCCTGTACTGATCCAGTGACAGAGTGAACCAGCGGGAATACACCAAAAAGTGTCCGTAAATACCTTCCCCTAACAAAGACTATAAGTTCTGGGTTCATCCGAACAGTGCTATCCCAAAGTCCAATCTAGAGTAGTCCCCCCCCCCATTGTCAGTGTACGCACGGGCGAGAGTTGCCGCGCCGAGCCTAAACAGTGAACTCTAGTGCTCTACCTCCCTTGCTAACTTATAGTAATAATCCCTCCTCGGCTCATCAAGCCCAGACATCTCCATTGCCCCGACACGCTAAGACCTTTTGGACTTTGATACAAGTGAATCCCATCCACTTACGGACTCTTAACCTATTATAAAGCATAATTAAGGAGTGTGTGAATATCCCATATTACATTAACGTAACTCTGTATGTCTGTATCCTCTGTTTATAATACCATCCTATGTGATATTGTTAAGGTGTTGTAATTAAGGTAATAGATGTGTTAAAGGTGGACTGCCTAGTTTTTATGTCCTGTTCCCTTGTTAGTGCATTACTTCCGGTCCGGAAAAAGGACCCCGTTCAGTAGCTAGTGTCTTTAGTACGAGGAGTCGGCCTAAAAACACTCAGCATAACACTGTGTGTGTGTGTGTGTGTGTGTGTGGTGTGTGTGTGTGTGTGTGTGTGTGTGTGTGTGTGTTGTGGAAACATATTTTACCCATTTCCTTTTGACATGACCAGTAGGCCTATATTGTAATTGGAAATACAGTAACAACTTATGACACAAGCTTTACTACGTACTTTTTGATTCACATGTTGGTATGAATTCCATTGAAGAAATTTCATGTCATGGATTGTCAATATAATAGTCAAAACTGTTCCTGTCTCTGGTTGGATAATAAAGGCGTGACCTTGCTCTCCACCTTTGCTGAGAGCCAACCAACCCATACTGCACGACGTTATGACAAATCTAAGAAGAAAGTTGCAGAGATCCCACAGCCAAACATAGTTAAGTTATACAACAAGAGCATGGGTGGTGTTGAGCTGGCTGATTGTCTTTTATCATTGTACAGAATCCAAGTACGATCAAAAAAGTACTACCACAGACTCATCTTTCACATGATTGACATGACAGTCAATCAGGCTTGGTTGACATACCGAAGAGACTACGAGACCAAAAGGGTTCCACACGAGAAAAGGCATTCCCTACTGTCCTTCAGGATGTCTTTGTCTGAGTCACTGATCAGGGCAGAAAAGTATGTGCCTAAAAGAGGTCGTCCATCTTCAAGTGAGAGGAGTGTTGATCCACCCAAGAAAAGACGTCAACAGATGGGTCAAGTCAGATCACAGAAGGATGTAAGACTTGACAAAGTAGGTCACTTCCCAGAAGTGAAAAATCCTCGTTTGTACTGCAAACGACTTGGATGTAAGGGTCGCACAAACATCAGGTGCATCAAGTGCAATGTCAGCTTATGTCTAAATGAGAAAAACAACTGCTTCCTGCAGTTTCATACCTAGGACAGTATGAGTCTCTCTCTCTCTCTCTCTCTCTCTCTCTCTCTCTCTCTCTCTCTCTCTCTCTCTGATGGAAGGAGTGAATCGGAAAATTCATGAATTTTCTTTCCCCACATTATAGAAGCGGATACACTTTGTTATATTTGCATTATGTGGCAGATGCATATATGTTCATAAGGGCCTTATTTTGTTATTATGTGATGTCACATTATCATAAAAGAAGTATTAATGTTTAATTTGTCAAGCCTTCATTCCAGATAAGATGATAAACTGACATGCCTTCAACATTTCAAATATGTAATAAATCTAGTGGCTGGCATATTTCCTTTCCCTGGTGACCAACATGACGAATTAGTCACATGATTGTATAATTGTATAGATTGTAGAAATTTCTAAGAAAAATGATTTGGGACCTTTGTCGGGTCCATTTAAGTCTAAAAACAAAGATTTATTTTGTGGGGCCAAGGAAAGTATATGCGGTCTATATCTAGGAAATGAATACAGGGATAGCATGGTAAACAATTATAAGGGTTTGCTTTTGCCTAAAATATATTTGTTTCTAAAATGCAGTATAATGCCACGGAGGGTGACCTAACACCCCCAGAAGGAGCCCACCGAGGAGCATATACAGCACGCCGGGACTCAGGGCGGCAACGACGTAAGTCCGCCCAGGCCACGCGCCCCTATGACCCGGAGCTCGTCCGCCACCACCATAACAGGAATACGAGACTACCTTCAGGGCAAGCTGACCACCAACAACCACGGGGTGGAGCTGTTACTCAAGCTCCAGTCAGCACCCCTGAGATGGCCTGTAGCCACTCAACCCTCCTACAGGAGACAGCCTGCAGCCACTCCGGAGTCAAACAGGAGATGGCCTGTAGCCACTCCCGCCTTCGTCAGGAGACAGCCAGTAACCGCTCTGAAGGTGCCCCTCGAGAGATAGCCTGTAGCTGCTCAACCCTCCTACAGGAGAAGGCCTGCAGCTGCTCCAGAGGGAACCAGGAGACAGCCTGTTGCCGCTCCCGCCTTCGTCAGGAGACGGTCTGTAGCCACTGTGAAGATGCCCCTGAGTCGGCTTTTAGCCGCTCCCTCTCCCAGGCCATGGCCAGTAGCTGGGCCTTAACAACGCCCCAGAAGGCCACGGTCAGTAGGGTTCTACAGCAGGAGACGGCCAGTAGCTGCTCCTCCGTCAGGTTCTGACTCCTGTTCACCAACCTACAACTCAGAGGGAGCCCCCAGTCTGGAGGAGTACTGGAGAGGCCCCGTGACTTCCACTGGGCTCTTCTCCCTACAGCCGGATCTGGAGAGGACTCGCCTGACGGACCCCGACGTAGGCTGACACCGCAGCCCCCTCCTGACGGTGTCTCCGAACACCAAGGACCGCAGCCCTCAGGACCTTCAGACCGCCCCCAGGACCCCCGGGCGGGACCTCCCTACACCCAGACACTGGAGATCTTCATCCTTCATCAGGCGCCTGAGCGAGAAGTTCCGGCAGCCATTCAGCCCCAGCCCTGAGGGCCAGACTCCCGCCCCAAGCCCCGAAAGCGTGCGACCCTTCGCCACCAGCAGCCCCGTACGAGAGAGGACGCCCCTACGCGTGATCCCGAGGCCCCTGAACACAGAGGCCCCCATGGAACCCAGCCCCGTCAATAGCGAGGCTGAGTCACCTCTGCTGCCCTTGTACCTGACTGCCACAACGCCCAGACCCGAAGAGAGTGACAGTGCAAGTATAGTGTCCGTGATAAAGGCAGGAAAGGCATAACAGTGCATTCATAGTGTAAAGGAAGTCGGTGGGAAATCAGTGACAATATAAAAGAGTGGGAGAATAAGCAAGGTAACAGTGACACAATGAACATGGCAAGACAGTGAAATGTGGGTCTATCACGGTGAACACGCTACCGAACAATAACGCCACAACACACTAAGATCATACACAGGCCCTGGTGTTAAAGTAGTAATTACCCACAGTGAAATAGTACCATCAATTCCACCATTATATAAAACTTGGACTTCCTGCAATAACAGTGCCTAACCCCTCTGCCCTAAGTGCTATTCACCTTACCCGACCTTGACCTGAGTAGTATCCTGTGCGATATTAGCAACCCATATCTAGGCCTAAGAATTATAATTGTCCAGTATCTCTGTATTTGTGGCATCTCCCCATTCCACTGTAGATTTTAGTAATACACGTGTAAGGTTGTTGCCCTAAGTTTTTGTGTCCTGCCTCTCTCCTATTTGTCTAAGCTCTGGTCTAGAAAGAGGGCCCAGCTACACACTAGGCATTAGAGGGACGGGAAGCCAACCCCAAAACACCTAGCATTACGGTTACTAATGTTGATAATGTTTCAGATCTACTAGCCTATATCTCATCATCAGTAAGCATAGAACAAAATCATAATAATGTATAGTAAGTTTATTCTACCATAACACATCGTCGGTAGCTGCAACTTTAATTACACTCAGTATTTTGTCCAGAGACCAGTGGTGGTAATCACATCGTGAAGGTGGTCAGGTAGTGACGCCACATGATTGTGAATAATATAAGGCTTTCTCCTGAGGACCTCCCACTCCCTCATCATGTGACACAACAGTTGCTGGGTGTCCCTTCCTCTTTGGGCTCCTAAACGTTAACAATATTGGCCCAAACGTTCTCAGTGGGATTTAGGTCGGTGCTGTTGCTAGGCCAAGACAAAAGTTCTGGGTGGTGCTGATCCTCAAACCATGTTCGCACAACTCTCGCTGTGTGCACGGGACAATTATCGTGCATGAAAATTATGTTCTTGGGATACGGAAGGATGAATGCACGAAGAGTAGGCAGCATCAACTCCTCTAGTATCTCCAGATTCTGCTCAGCCCTGGATCTTCCCTCTATCTCTGTGACCTCACCAACACCATGGAGACCAATCCACCCCTACATGTTACACGTTACGTGACCACTCCGTGCCTATGCGTAGATGTGCTCCAGAACATAACTATAAAACATTATGTCCTTGTCAATTTTGATAAATAATACACATTAATGACTTCATTTTCTATCTTTATACTGTAATATATATTCCATAACCACCCCATGGTTTTAGACAGCTTGAGAAGGGATCAAGTGGGGTTGGTGGAGGATTAGTGCCCCTCCCTGTAAAACAATTAACTCTAAGCCATTGGCCACCCCGTCTGGGATACATGGCGTCTGGCAATGAATGAATGAATGAATATATTCCATAAGATTTATTTATTTATTTTATAATGTTATGAGGAATGAATATTGTAATGCTGTGTTTTTAAGGCGACTTCTCGTCGTAAAAACACTAGCTACTGAAGCGGGGTCCTCTTTCTAGACCGGAAGTAAAGCACTAACAAAGGAACAGGACATAAAAACCAGGCAGGATACCGTATCACATCTATTACCTAGGTCCTACTCATAACAGTACACATAGAATGATATTCAGGATACAGAGACACAGAGATACAGAGTTAACACTTGGCTTCACAGAATAATCACATGTACTACAATTATCACACAGGGAGATTGCGAGTATTCTTTAATAGGGTTCTTATGTCACTTGGAGGTAATATATAAATGGGGTTGTTCACTTTAAGAATACACGAGATTGGGAGCCTGGTTTAGGGATATTACTATAAAAGAGGTAGGGTGCGGATAGCGACACTAGACACTGTCACCTGCTCACGGAGACACGTACATTTAACTTTCGACTCGCCCGCGCTCCTACCTCTAGACTCACAGAAAACTCCCTGGTTCCTTAATATGGGGAGGGACTAAGACAATTCACAAAATGCACTTTCTGCCCTGGTAACACTAGATTCTAGTGGGCCACTGTTTACTATATTCTATTGGGTAGTCACTGTCACTGTTTTCCTCTGTTTCCTGGTTACTGTCACTGTCACTGTTTCCCTCTGTTTCCTGGGTATGGTCACTGTCACTGTTGCACTTTAGGGTACAGGGAGGCTCTCCCGTGTGGGGGCCTCGACCTGAGAGGCGGCCCTCGTCTTAGGGCCGCGCCGGTGGGGTGCAGGGAGGCCCTTTGGTCTGGGGGCCTCGACCTGATAGGTGGCCCTCAGGACTGGGGCCGAACAGCCGGAGTAGTCGGGCCTGTTTCCTCCGACTCCGGGGAGTGAGGGAGCCTGGATCGCCTTCGTCGTGGGTTGTGGAGTCGAGCCTGGGCGTCCTGGGACTGCGGGTACCAAGAGGGAGAGGCGCCGTCAGGACTGGACTGCGGCAGCGTCTCCTACGGGGCTCCGGCAGGAACAAGGAACTCCCGGGTGTGGGCGGTAAGTCCACTATCGGGCCTTGCCACCACTCTAATGTCTCCTCCGGGGCTATATTCCCGGATGGCGACGACGGGCTCCCCGAAGGGAAAGAGGCTAGAGGAGGACTCACGTTGCCCGTGGTCTCTCGAGTGTGTCTGGAGGCCAGAGCCGGGGATCTCTTTCCCCTATTACACACCTTGGCTGTAGCCGTGAACTTGCCCGGCGTACGGGGGACACCTATAGGGTGATCGGGGTCGCCCTTTCGCCGTGGCTCGGGACTGCCGGCGTGGTGTTCCTCCAGTAGTAGGAGACAAGCCGGAGGGAGGGACACAGAGGCCGCACTCTCTCCAATACGGACTGATCCTACCTTCAGGGAATTCTCTACCCTGGTACGTGCCCCGGCCGGAGCCGAGTGTCTGCCCGTACGGAAGACAACTACCGGGCGAACTGGTTCGCCCGCACGCTGCGGCTGGGTACCGTCCACGGGGTTTCACTTCCGTAATAGGGAAGTACCACACGTACGGCAGCAGGGGCTCCTTACCCTGGTCCGTATTCTGGCCGTTGCCAAAGAACAGCAGGAGAGGGATGCACTAGGCAACTCTCTCTCCCTGGTGTGTTAAGGCCAGAGCCTGGGGTCGCCTTCCCCTTTACACACTCTATTAGGCCGTAGCCTAGGTTTGTCTTTCTCTTTTCACTTTTTGTTAGGCCATAGCCTTGGGCCTCCTGCCCTAGAGGGTGTAACAAAGCCGTCAATACGGTGTTACCTGGGACTGATTTAATTTCAGTCCCACCCCTATTCTGTCGATCACTGCTCCGCCCGCACAGTAGTTCAGTTCCCCTGATCACCTGGGGTTGAGGCACTTGCGGGGAATAGGGGCTCAGGGCCGTGATGCCCTGATGACCCTTTTGCCCGGGGTCACTAACCTCACCAGTCTGGGGTGGTGGTGCGGTGGCGGCCCGGTGGTGGTGTGGGGGGTGGTGAGGTGGGAGGTCCGGCGGCGGGCACGGCGGGCATTTTAAATATTTTGTCAGGGAACAAACTTACTGTAAATTATTATGATTTTGTTCCATGCCTACCGATGATGAAATATAGTAGAATAAACATATTGTAAATTATCATGATTTTGTTCTATGCTTACTGATGATGAGATATAGGCTAGTAGAGTTAAAACATTATCAACATTAGTGACAAATATATGTTAGACAAAGAAAAACACCTTATAATTGATTACCATGCCGTCCCTGATTTCATTTTCACCACATTAGAAAACATGTCCTATTTAATGAATGCGATGAATTTTCTTGGTAAAGATAAATGGAGATAAAACCGTTGTGAGATATGTGTTGGAATCAGCGCCGTGATCATCTCGCAGCTATATTTCACACGGTAAACATCCTGGCAATCGATAGTCGTGCCTGCAAGCGATACACAAATTTGGTCAAAGCAATCATGTGATCTTAAAGCCCGTCATCGAACACTTCGTGGCAAATTTGATGGGCAAACCAGCGGACAGCCAGTGCCCGTAGTTGAGGGAAATCATCAGACATTTCCCGGTGGTCTGGCACCGGGCATGAGCCAAGGACCCTGCCATCCTCAAAAAGTTGCCTCTTTAACGATATTGTTTTTCTGCACTCTTCATTGTTTTCTTTGTTTACAATTGCAACAATTTATATGCTTTTTCTTTTCAACTGCGTTGCGCATGGTCATATCGCACTCAATCGCTGCTGACCACCTACTGACTACTGGCCGACTTTACTGCCTGACCAGCTACTCAGTAGTTTGGACAACATCACAGTCAAGCCTGACAGACTGTGCCCTCATCGGGCACAGTCCACCAGTTACTGCCCGATAGGTGAGAGTGTGGACGGGGATTAACAACTTAGCCTACATCCGGGGACTGACTAACGTGAAGCAACATAATTATGTATTAAATTGAGGGAACAACCCCACGGCTGCCAGTGTTAATTGACGCTAGTTACCCATTTGGTAGCCTCTTCATTCCACTGTTTTCACCTTTGTCTCTTTCCTGCCATCTCCTCCAAACACTGTGGGGGAGGGATCGGTGTTGATTAGGTGCTGCAAATTAAAACAGGATATTTGGTTACCTAGTCCCTTTGTGATGTTACAGAACGATGTCTTCTGCACCTCATGGACGTGAAAGTAATTAAGTGGAGCTGCTAGGAAGAATTTTAAGGTAACCATCTCATAATGTATGAATGTTGCTGATTATCTTACTATATTTTTGCATTTCTAATGCAATGCATTTATACTGAGAATGAGCCCCGTGAGGAGGTAGTGTCTGCAGAGACGTGGGCGATACTTAAAGAGTTTTGGCACCCCTTTAGTCCCGAATCAATCCTTTTCAGCTCTTCAACTGTCCCTCGATTCTTTCTTTTTCCCTCGTGCTTGCTGTCCATCTCTGTTTTCTGCTCCCTTGTGCTACAAGGTCTTACTGGCTTAGTACAGTCTTCTCTCTTCTTATTTCAATATATTTGATGAAATATAATAGGTAGTAAGACAACAAATAATTTTATATTATTTACTGCCTATACATATTAACAGATATCATGTGTCATAGAACATAGTAACCCTTGAAATTCCCGATGTCACTAACCAAGGGAAAACTGCCACTCTTCACCAGATTATTTAACTTTCGATATCAAAGTCGGTCTACTAAACTCCGTTCATTTTATATGCCATTTGTGTCACTAAAAGGAAGGGAAAAATTATAATGACATTATTTTAGTCACTGGTACAAGGAGAAGAGGCTGTATTATAGTCAAAGAAAATAGAGAAATGGTAGGCTGAGTCTACCATCTCGGTTTGGGGATGGTTATTATTCTTCCTTCCTTAAATATCGATAACCTTTATTTTATATCCATTTCATGTATTTGTCAACCAAAACAAAAATAAACAGTATTATGAGAAACAAGTAACGATTCTTCATTAAGAAATATTAGCATGACATGACTCAAGATCGTACGTTACAATTATAAACAATAACAAACTCACGTGTGTATACTGCCCCGCTGAACCTACTCTAGAAAGATCATGGAAAACCGTTGCAGAGAAAAATGGTCAGTGCCTAGACTGAAGTATTTCCTGAAGTCTAGAAGAATACCCCGTTCAGGGTACACCTCTGGCGTGTTGTTTTTACTTTTATGCGGTCTCGTCTCTGCACGATTTCAGCTTTAAACATTGTACAATTTTCGGTAAATTTTTAGAAATAACCAACGTTTTCTTTTATTATTACTTTTATGGTTGCCAATGCAAAATACCGTGTTTTAATTAGTTTTGACCTTCATTTTGGGGGGAAAATACCCCTTTTGTAATTTTGAGTAAGATTTCCAAAAGTGAGTTTATCCCCCCAAAGCAAGATCAAAATTAATTGAAAACACACTATTTTTGCATTAAACTAACCCAAACTAACCTAACCTAACATAACCTGACCTAACCTAACCTAACCTAACCTAACCTAGGGCCGACATAGACCGAGTGCAAACGCCTGCACCAGTCAATATGGTGTGACATTCATCCGCTGCTGAGAGATAGCTTAACCTAAGCCACTACATGAAGACCCCTACAAAATTAGCTCCTCCACCTCAAACTAGGCTTAAAAGGTAAGTCTTGGTTAGAATAGTTCAGGGACGTAATATAATGAAAATCGGTAACGTTGGTTACTTCTAAAGTTATACCCAATTTTCATGTGAAAAACTTTGTAGATTTTCTTCAGCATTTTGGAGATGAAGCATTGTTCTTTTAGAAAGCTATATTATATGGGTTTCAAACAAAAGGTGCAGCTAGAGACTTGTAAACATGTGATGAATGCTGTCACACCCGGTGTGCTTTCACGGCTTCTATAGTAACGTTTTCCTGCATTTACCGCATTAAAGCATATCTAGGAAATTAGTATAACTACTAAAGAATAATGTCATGAAGAACTTACGTACGGTATATCAATAACTATCACGGTACAGATTTTTAAAGATATGCGATTTCTGTGGTGGTCTGCATGAGTAGCCCGACTTCCATATTGAACTAGCTGGCGATCAGTGGCAACTCTTGAGTTAGTGACGGAGGTAATTGATGAAATGTAATACCAAGATTACATTCATTAAAGAACGCATTGTCGGTTTCTTCGTTAGAGGTGAACATCTATTAATCTGATTCACTAGACTTCGTTTCCACTGCTTCGAATATTATGAATAAACGAAACTACCAGCTGAAATGCTGCTCTTCTGTGCTATGTTGCCAGTTACGTTTTACAGATTGCTGACGCTTATTACTCTATTATACTCCACGTTCGATCATTAAATACTGTAATATTCACTATACACTGTTTTGTGACACTTATTAGTTATTAACCTTGATTTATGTATAATATGATGAGAATATCTGCTTCACCACCACTCAAAAGTTAAGACAATCACGGTCCACATTACACAGGCTCTAGGTTCTGAGCGATTCATTCATAAAGATACGTGGACTTACTACAGGGAACTGCCAGATGTCTCCATATACCCCAATATTTTTTCGCACTTTCTGCTTGCTCAACTGTACGTGCATGGTCTTTCCTCACCTCTTGTTCCTCCTGCCAGAACAGTTGTAAGTAACGACGTCCAGCCCACTGTAATAATTTTTGTGAATCCCACCCTGGGTTGCGAGAAGCTCACCGTGACTTGAGTCTGTCCCGTAGAGCCTGATTGAGACAAGGTCAGGGGGTGTTGGTATTATATTGCTTGGAGGTGTGGGAGTTCATCCGGTATCACCACCTGCAGTCTTTTACGTCGCATTAGCCCTTCTAGAGAGGGGACGCCATTTTCACTCCTGCTAATGTCGTAAACAGATTTTCAGCTTTGTGAACACATGTAGAGTTTCTTTTGCTTGACTGGGAGAGTTTTTGAAAGGAACATCTTAGCAACGTTTACTCATATTATTCTCTTTAAAGCGATATATATATATATATATATATATATATATATATATATATATATACAGGCGGTGGCTGAATCGGTAGAGAGGCGGCCTGCTGTCCTGATGGACCCAGGTTCGAATCCTGGCTGGGGTAGGGAACAGTTTAAGGATTTGAATTTCATAAAAGCAGACTCTCCTGGTCTACCAGATGACCCGCCGACATGTCATAAAAGTACCCCCGCTAATACCAAAACGCCAGTCCTGTATGAGACAGCCCTAGCATGTATTCAATATGGACGGTGGGTGTTAGCGCCGAAGTGGTGACATGCAGAGAGGTGTATGGTATGTAGGAGGACTACTGGGCCTTGAGAGCAGGCTGTGAAGCCTATGCCCAGAGACGGACACATAATATATATATATATATAGAGAGAGAGAGAGAGAGTATATCCAGGTTTACAATGAACAATTAATTTTCAGCTTTATGGACAGCTCTAGAACTTTTAAATCTATTATCATTGAGTGTGAGAGTCCTTCTTGCCACAACACCTGCAAACACCCAGTCATATCAACTCCTTTGTTCAAAGCAACTTTTATATGTGCAGTATATATAATCATATATATATAAAGATACTCGTATATATACCTCAATGGTCGATAGGCAAAAAAATATATATATATATGTATAGATGTCTGTCTATCTTTATCTATATCTATTTATCTATCTATATATATGTACAGGTATGTCGTATATATAAAAATATGTACAGATATGTCTATCTATCTTTATCAATCTATATTTATCTATCTGTATATATATGTACAGATGTCTGTCTATCTATCTATCTATCTATATCTATATCTATCTATCTATCTATCTATATATCTATCTATATCTATATCTATCTATCTATCTATCTATATATCTATATATATATATATAATTATAGGCACAGGAGTACCCGACGTTGCCAGTGTCGTATGCACGGAATGACTTATGCTGGAAGTCACCGTTCCGTTCACTGCGCATGCGCCGAGTGGCCGTTTGTCTGCTGTTTTGAAAGTATCTGCATGTTATCCCAAATTTTATGCCATTTATCAACAACATTGTATGCAATACATGTGCCAGGGAGAAGTTGGATGTCTTATCGACCTGTAGGTAACTATAGGTCGATATATGGATATATATAAATAAAGATATATATGTATGTTACATGCAGATTATGAAATTAGTCATTTCGTGAATTAAGATTAGTTTAATTTAGGTTAGGTTGATCTAGGATAAGGTTAGGTTAAGGTTAGGTTAGGTTAGGTTTGGTTAGGTTTGATTAATTTAGGCTTAACAGAGAAGGGAACGGTAACTTCCAGCATAAAGTCACTCCGTGCATATGACACGGGTATCCTATGCACGGAGTGACTTTATGCAGGAAGTTACCGTTCCCTTCTCCAGCCTAAATTAACCTAACCTAACCAAACCTAATCTAACTTAAATAAACCTAAATTAAACTAACCTTAATTCACGAAATTCTGATTTCACGATCTGCCCGTAACAGACATACCTGTACATATATAAATATACCTATATATCGACCTGTAGTTACCTATAGGTCGATAAGACATCCAGCTATTTCCCTGACACATATTTCATAAAATATTGTTGATAAATGGCACAGTACTTGAGATAACAAGCAGATACATTCAGCCAGCAATTAAAAAGGGCACTCGGCGCATGCGCACTGAGCGGAACGGTACCTTCCAGCATAAGTTACTCTGTGCATACGTCACCGGGCCAAAAAGTCGACCACTCTAAGCCTGTTTGTTCTAGTTCAATCTTTCATTCTACTGCAGAAAGTTCATGTAACTCCTCTGGTTTTGAAGAGGAATTATAGGAGGTCCAGGAACTATTTCAGCTTTGGCAGACTAACGCACAGTATTTGTTCGCATTTGTTTACTATTGCTGTTGACCTCAAATGTCCTCCGACTGGTGACCTAAAATGACCTCGGAGGTCAACCTCACATTGCCTATGTCCGAACTGAAGGTCATGTGAATCTCCATGCCAATATCTGGGCTGCTGGGTCCAGTTGTTCGAGCGTGTATTACTGGTGACCTCAAATGACCTACAACCGGTGATCTCGTGACCTCAGAGGTCAACCTCACATAGACTATGTCCGAACTGGAGGTCATGTGAGTCTCCATGCCAAAAATTGGGCTGCAGGGGTACCCGACGTTGCCCGGCCCAAAAAGGTGAACACCTCACCTTTGACCTCAAATGACCCATACCTGAATTTTGATTCCCCCAAAACCATTCTTGGGTCACCTTGATTCAGAATATATATGGGTTTTGGGGTCTCTGACCCTTGGCTTGAGCTTGATTGAAGGACAATGAAACAAACAAATAAACAAACCCTGCGGTTCTTTTACATGAATGTGCGTGTGTGTGTACATATCTCTCTCTCTCTCTCTCTCTCTCTCTCTCTCTCTCTCTCTCTCTCTCTCTCTCTGTATATATATATATATATATATATATATATATATATATATATATATATATATATAATCTACCATCATCATCATCATCATCATCATCATCCGAACCTCCTTTCCCAACCCAAGGCAGGGTGAGGGGTAGCAATGTCCCGACAGGCCAAATTTGCCCAATCCAATGGGCCACGCCTCCATTCACTCATCATTCAAGATCCCGGAATCCTGGCTCTATCGGAAATGCCAAAAACATTCACCACGTTCTGTAGCTTCACATAAATGTATCCGATAAAGTCAATCCGGACGCTGTCACGTTACAAAGGGATGCCAAATCCCTGATCATGCACCTCTCCTCACAACATTTATCCAGCCAGCTCGATCTCTTGCCAGTTCCCTAGCCTCACCGACTTCCAAACCTCACTTCCACACACACTCATCCACCATATTTCTCCACCTTCTCCTTGGCCTACTTCACCTCCTCCCTCCTTCAAATTTGCTCAGATATATCTTTTTCATCACTATTGTTATTCATTCTCTCCACATGACCATACAATCTCAGTACACTCTCTTCGATTCTGGTGTCCACAGACTTCCTCACTCCTCATCTTTCACGAATCACATTATTTTGTAACCTATCCACCCTCTGTACTCCACATACATTCCTCAGCAGTCCCATCTCCACTGCTCTTACTCTGGACTTTTCATTTTCATGCCACACTATAGTCTTACATCCATATGATAAAGTTGACACTAACATTCCTTCATGTAAGCCTTGTGCTGCTGCAACACTCAAGCCTCTGTTTCCTATCAAGGCTTTCATTGCACCAGCTACTTTTCTTCATTGTGTCACTCTACCTTCCACTTCTTTTCCACATTTTCCTCTCTTTTCTGTCACCGTACCCAGGCATTTGAACTCTCTTGCCAATTCCAGTCTCTTTCCATTCACTGTAACATCGCACTGGGAGTCGCCTTCTTTCTCAATAACCATCACTTTACCCTTTTCTACATTTTCTCATGGCACTACGCTAACTGACATCAGCAAGCCTCTGCACTAGCCTACCAAGTTCTTATCCGGCATTTGCAAGCAGTATTTCATCATCAGCATACAACAAATGTGAGATATTCCATCCATCACCATTCATTACCAACGCCAACCCCCTCTCCATTGCTCGTGTTTTTACGTCTCTCATCACCCCATCCATATACAGTATATAGACTGAACACCCATGGGGACATCATACAACCTTGTCGCACGCCCACACCGATCGTGAACCATTCATTTAGATACCTATTAACCCTTACACATGCATCACTACCATCATAAAAACTCTTGACGGCACCTTGCAGCTTACCATCTACACAGTACATGTGCAAAATTTCCACAATCCTTCTCTGTCCACTTCGTCGTATGCTTTTTCCAGATCCATGAATGCCACAAACACCTTATGGTCCTTCTCACAAGCCTTCTCTGCTATCTGTCTCACAGCAAATATTTGATCCACGCATCCTTTGCCACTCCTATAGACACCCTGTTCATCACTCACTAGGACTTCTGATATCTCTCTTACTTTCTCTATAATAATTCTTTCATATAGCTTCCCTACCACACTCAATAAACTTATGCCACAATAATTCTTGCACTCACTTCGCTCACCTTTATTTCTGTACAGGGGTACAATCACAGTCTTTTTCCACTCTGCTGGCACAGTTTCACTCATCCATGCCTTATTACATATCCCCAACAAGCACTTCAATCCACTCTCTCCACTACACTTAATTAGCTCAGCATACACTTCATCAACTCCAGCTGCTTTCCCATTTTTATGCCGCTTCACAGCACTCTTCACTTGTGCAAGTGTCACGTCTCCTGGCACTGCATTCCTTCTCTGCACACCCCCAAAACCAATCATGTATACAGTCGCTCTGCTGTTTCTATTCCCATTCATCAGGCTTTCAGGTATTATTCCCATTGGGTCCTTACTTCATCCCTATGGGTTACTAATCTACCACCTACATCCTTCACACCATCACATTTCTTTCTGCTTTCACTTCTACATTTCTGCACCTCTTTCCAGAATAACTTCCTATTTTCAGAGTAGTTCGCATTCATTTTTCTTCCTAGATCATTATTTACCTCCTTCTTTTTCCTCTTCACTAGTCTCTTTATGTGCTTCTTGCTCTCAGTATATTCAGTTGCTATTTCAACTGAACTCCTGTCCTGTAACCACTTTAGCCACTTCTTCCTCTTTTCCTCCACTGCTCTCTTAACCTCATCATCCCACCATGCCATACCTTTTGCTCATGCTGTTAATCTTGCCACACCACACACCACCTTAGCATTCCTATCTAAGCAATTCCTATATGCATTCCACAGGCAGTCCAGATCGATTTCATTCCAATTCGCTGACTCTAACTCCTCCTCTACTTTGGTCCTGTAATTATCTGCCATTCCTTTGATCCTCAGCTTCTCAACTTTCATTCTTTCTCCCTGACTGTACCTCTCTCTCCTGATCCACCTCACTCCTCTCAGCTTGATCTTGCATACCAGAATCATATAGATATATATATATTTTTTTATGTGTCCGACTCTGGGCATAGGTTTCACAGCCTGCACTCAAGGCCCAGTAGTCCTCCTACATACCATGCACCTCTCCATGTCACCACTTCGGCGTTAACACGCACCGTCCATGTTGAATACATGCTAGGGCTGTCTCATACAGGACTGATGTATTGGTATTAACAGGGGTATTTTTACGACATGTCGGCGGGTCTTCTGGCAGATCGGTAAAGTCTTCTTTAATGAAATTCAAATCCTTAAACTGTTCCCTGCCTCAGCAGGGATTTGAACCTGGGTCCGGTAGGACTGCAGGCCACCTCTCTACCAATTGAGCCTCCGCCTCCCCTCTGCTCTGACAGACCTCCACATCGTCCTTTCACGGCCCTTGTATCAGCAACCATTCCCAGCACTGACCTCTCTACGAGCACGTAATCGATCAGACTTCTTTCAACATGATCCCCGTTCCTTTTATACCATATATATTTATGTGCATCTTTGTGTTTGAAGTACGAATTACTAATGCACAAACTCCTCTCCTGACACATATCCTTTAGTTGCTTCCCATTATCATTTTTTCCTGGTACTCCATAACAACCCAGTGCCTACTCTTCCATTCACATCTGCCATTACAATCACTTTATAGCTCCTGGGCACTTCTCCCACTACTTCATCCAGCTCATCACAAAACCTGTCTTTCTCTCTCTCACTCCTGTCCTCACACGGTGCATATGCTGCAATCACCGCCACTTTCACCTTCTCAAACTTGAGCTTGACATACATACACCTCGAGCTGACACATTTGTAGTCTCTCATTCCACTCTGCCACACCTCATTCATCAACAAAGCAACTCGTTCCTTGCATCTTCCTCGCCCATTCATGCCCGATCTTATACATTTCACACCCTCTCACTCCTCCACTTCACATCATTTCATCTTGGTTTCACACAATGCCATCATGGCATATCTCGCACTTTTGAGCACATTCACCACTTCCACCCTCTTGCTCTCCTCATTTCATCAGCCCTCAGGACTAGTTCCTGACCATCCCCCTTTGCTGAACTTTTTCAGTGTCTCAGTAACACAGAGAGTAGGCCAGCATGCTCTCCAATACAAGTTTCTCTATCTACACCAAACTACATGCACAGTACACACTACACTTCCTGTTCCTAAATTCAAAAAAAAAAAAAAAAAAAAAAAAAAGGCTACTCAACACTCAGCCTCGGAGTCCCCAGGGAGGGGGACCATAAGTGCTCCCACCTTCCACCCCTCTCCTGGTGACGACATGAGCTGCCTGGAACCACTGTCTGACTCGCTTCTTCTTCATTTCTGCAACATTTGCAGCCTTTCCTCCAATTTTCGCTCTGTTGAGCACCACCTCTCCTCCTCTAAACCTCACCTTCTCTTTGTAACAGAGACTCAGCTGTCTGAGACAACTGACAGCAAACCCTTTTCTGTATCCTCCTACTTTCTCTCTACTCAGCTCAAAGTCAAAGGTGGCTGTTGTGTATATATACGCAACGACTTATCTTGCTCTCGTGTTCCTGAACTCGATTCTTCTGAATTCTCTACACTCTGGCTTCGGCTTTCCTGTCATTCTCTGACTAAATATATCTGTGCTGTTTACTTATCCCCTAATTCAAATGACTGTGAAAAATTCTTCCACTATCTTACTTCTACGATGGAACACATTCTATCCATTTTTCCTTTCTCTGAAATCTCCATTTTAGGAGATTTAAATGTTCATCACCACCTTTGGCTCTCCTCTCCTTTCACTAATCAACCTGGTGAACAAGCCTACATCTTTTCTGTCCTTAATGTCCTAGAGCAGCTTGTACTGCACCCTACCCGTAACCTTGACTGCCTTTGAGAGAGCTCCAGCATACATATTCTCTTCCTTACAACTAATGCATCTGCTTACACTATTAATCTTTTCTTTCCATTGGGCTCCTCCGATCACAGCCTTATCACCTTAACCTGTCCTATCGCTCTGGTACGGCCTGTGGACCCTCCAAAGAAACGTCGTCTGTGGCACTCTGGAGCTGCGGATTGGGAGGCCTTCAGGCAGTACTTCTTTGATTTTCCATGGAATGATTATTGCTTCCATGGCCGGGAGCCATGTGAGTTTGCCTTGTGCATTACGGTTATTCTCTCGCGCATGGAAGCATACATTCCTTTCTCATATCCTTTGTCTAACGCAAGAAAGCCTTGGTTTAATTATGCTTGTTCTAATGCTGTCTGCAACAAGGAGAGGGCCTATAAAAGGTACCGGAGCCAACCCACCCCTGAATCACATCATCTTTAAGTTTCTGCCTGGAATCGTGCTAAGTCTGTTCTTCGCTCTGCTAAAAATAATTTCATCCGTACTAAAGACTCTCAGCTCTCCAACTCGAATTCTTCCCGCTTCTTCTGCCACCTTGCCGAAAACCTTTCTAACAACTTTACCTCATCATCCTTCCCTCTTTTTTTCTACTCTGATGGTTCTGTAGCTATTTCTACTGATAAAGCAGATCTTTTTGCTCAGACTTTCTCCTCCAATTCCACCTTAGATGATTCCGGTGCTGTTCCTCCATCACTTCCCCCTCTGACTTCCTCATGGCTGACATTAAAATTTCTTCAGCTGATGTATTTTCAGGTATCACAGGCCTCAATACTAACAAGGCATATGGGCTTGATGGAGTCCCTTCTGTTGTTCTCGAGGACTGTGCTTCTGTGCTTACACCCTGCCTAGACAAACTCTTTTGTCTTGTCTGTCAACTTGTGCCTTTCCTTCTTGCTGGAAGTTTGCTCTCATTCAGCCAGTCCCAAAGAAAGGTTACCATTCCCAACCCTCTAACTATCGTCCAATTGCTTTAATATCATGCATTTCAAAAGTTTTTGAATTCTTAATAGAAAAATTTAAAAACATCTTTCCTATCACAACCTTCTTTCTGATCGTCAGTAGGGGTTCCATCAGGGACACTCCACTGGCGATCTCCTCACTTACCATTCAAACTCCTGGTCATCCTCCTTTCGAGACTTTGGCTAAAGCTTTGCCATTGCACTTGTCTCAAAGGCTTTCGATCGAGTCTGGCATAAATCTTTAATTTCCAGACTTCCCTCTTGTGGTTTCTATCCTTCTATCTGTGCCTTTATCTATATCTTCCTTTCTAGTCGTTCTATAGCCGCTGTTGTGGACGGCCATCGTTCTTCTCCTAGATCTATCAACAGTGGTGTTCCTCAGGGCTCTGTCCTATCATTAACTCTCTTCCTTTTATTCATCAATGATTCTAAGCTGTACATCTAACCCTCATACACTGATGACTCCACCCTTCACCTTTCCATTCGGTTCCTGCAACGTCCATCTCAGCGGTTACTTCAGCAAACAAGGGATGAGGCTATGGCACACCTAATGTCTGACTTGGCTCGTATCTCTGACAGGTAAAAATAATCTGGTTGTTTTTAATGCATCAAAGACTTAGTTCTTACACCTATCAACCCGACAAAATCTTCCACAGGTGTACCCACTAATGTTTAATAATATTCAGTTTAGTCCTGCATCATCCTTGAACATGCTTGGAGTTTCATTCACTCGGGACTTATTTTGGAAAGATCATATTACATCTCTTGTAAAATCTGCTTCCAAAAGATTAGGTGTGCTAAGCCGACTCCATTCCTTCTTTACTCCTGGACAACTGTTGACTCTATACACGGATTTTATCCGCTCCTGTGTGGAGTACAACTCGCATGTGTGGGGAGGTTCCCCACATACAGCTCTTCTCAATAGGGTGGAGTCAAAGGCTTTTCATCTCATTAACTCTCTTCCTCTTACTGGCTCCCTTCAACTTCTGTCTCCTTGCCGCACTGTTGCATATTTATCTCTTTTCTATTGCAACTTCAGTGGTCACTGCTCCTCTGAACTGTCTGCTTGCATTTCTCCACCTCTATGACGGGTGCGAAGCACCCGTCTAGCAGCAAACTCTCATCCTTTTTCTGTCCAACTCTCTAATATATATATATATATATATATATATATATATATATATATATATATATATATATATATACATCCATCATCCAATCCTACATTGCCCCATGAGGAGCGAAGGAGCCCGGGGCTAGGCAAGTTGGTCCTGCCATTTAAGAGGAGAGTGACCAGCCTCACTCATCCCTGAGCGGCATTAAGTGAGCAATAAACCCCAACCACCCCTTGGATATAAACGTTCCCCGGCTCAATCCGATTAGTGCACTGCAATTACCCGCTAAACCACAAGGCGTCATATTTTGATTATATGGCTTCCACCAAGCGTAGTAAATGGTTTCCTGGTGTACAGGAAACCATTTGGCTTATCAATCAGTGTACAGTCACCCATAGGCAGAAAGAGAAGGAAAGGCTGAAGGAATGAAAGACAGAGGAGGAAGTTTAAAATCACCCGTAGGCAATTTTCCTCAGCGACGGCCAGTAGTGAAGAGGATAATAAAGTCTGCATCTAAGGGCGCATCCACACGTGTGCTCGAACAAGCGCTGGCAACATAAGCAACACAGTAACGAACACGCTGCAAGCATGTTGGGAACAGCAGCGTCCAGATCATGTTGGCAACATCATGATGAAGTCTCAGCTGCCTGGTATGGACACAACTTATCCCATCGCCTCTGCTGCCAGTGTTCGAAGCTGCACTGAAACATGTTTGCATACGTCTGTCCAAATACTGCTGCATACATTTGCCCAAACATGTTGCCAGCTGTGTTGCCAGCATATATTCGAGGGCACGTGTGGACGCGCCCGAACCCTTAAAGTTAGAAAAAAAAAAAAAAAAAAAACTTTCCTAAGCCGAGTAAGTCGTCTGGAAATAGTAATAATGACATAAAAAATAAAAGTCACCGTATTGAAGGGGTTAACTATGAGTGAGTAATATCTTTAGTTCCTGCTGCCACCAGACGGTGATATTCACCTTATGTTGGAGCGTCTTCACTGACGCCTTCAGTATAACAGACTATACTTTTTTTCACCTTGGCCAGATCTTTGTCATTTAGGAGCTTATATTACTTAGTTCAGTGGCAGAAAAAAAAAGCAGTACTAAGGTCCTACAGCCTTTGCATTGCGCATCTTCACGAGTAGCATTAAACAAGAGTGTTAAGCTCTTCTTACAGCTCAGCCTACAAAATAGAGAGATGACAAATTTATGCGAAGTTAGAATGAGAGTATTTTTTTTTTTTTCTACTTCCAGGCTATACTGTGCAAGCTACGAGGGATGGCTGAAGTTTATTGCTCACATAATACCGAACAGGGAAGGGTGACTGGTCATTTTTCGTCTCAGATGTCTGGACTGAGCACCTTTGACCCGGATACGTAAGTTCCTGCTAGGGAAATGCAGGCTTGGGTGATAGAATTGAGAAAACAATATATTTACCAGTATACATATATATATATATATATATATATATATATATATATATATATATATATATATATATATATATATATATATATATATATATATATATATATATATATATATATATATATTGTGTGTAGAGCCTCTGTGGTACAGTGGTAGAGTGTGCATTTTCGTACATTGGAGAACCATGGTTCGCGCCCCGCCATGGTAGTAAACTTTGGGAGTGTTCACCCAGCCACGTACTGCTTTGACAGACATAAGAGGTGCTGTGGTTGAACCAGTATTGCATACTGTAAAGTATGCTTGCACCCAGTCGGCTTGCGCGGGCCGATTACACGTGGTTCACAGAATACACACATCCAGAGCCACTCCAACATTACATTCAGACTTACAAGCACTTCTCACTCTGCATACAATCTCTATCAGACAGCCTAAGCCACTTGGTAGAGATACATTGGCTGTATCGTTCCCACTTCGGTCAGGATAGGCCGGTCCTGCAGTGGATAAGTGGATACTCAAATCGCTGATGATGATATATATATATATGTGTGTGTGTGTGTAGTTTTAGCAAGATCAGAAGCGTAGGGACCCTTGGCTAGGCTTATCAGTGTGGCAATTTTGGTGAAGGTAGCGAACCTACTCGTCCCTGAATAGCATTTTGTGAGCATTAATCCCCAATGAACCCTAGGATTGAATCCCATACAGGTCCCATACCGTTGGAGCCCCTAAACCCACTAGACCACCAGACGTTGCTGATTGAATGCATATGAAATATATTATAAATCTGCCACAGTAACAGCCAAAACACGGCTTATGAAACATTTACGATGTACAATATCAGTGTTTTTACTGTCCTTCACCCCGCATGTCCTTTCCCACCACCCTTATCTTTTCTCTGTCTGGCACCTCTGATATACAGGGAAATTAAAATACTGCTTCTCCTTGTCTCTTTTATCGTGTGTGTTGACAGGGCAACTCCGTCCGCTTGTTTGAGAAGGGCAGGCGTTTTGGTTATTAGAACAGTAACCAGCAAACTGCGCTTTGTGAGCGCCTGACGAGCGAGCGAGCTCCATGTTATCGCAGTTTCACTCTGATATATGATTTCTTCATGATGGTAGCTAAAGAGTGAAAAATATACTGGAACGAAAGACACTCTCTCTCTCTCTCTCTCTCTCTCTCTCTCTCTCTCTCTCTCTCTCTCTCTCTCTCTGTCTAACACACACACACACAAAGCACACAAGCACACGCAATCTTTCCTGCCATCTGCCGTGTTGATGAAACTGAAACGATAAAGACTTGGTTATTGATAAGATGATTAAAGCCAGAAATGGAGTGCTTTCCTTTGGTGACTTCACCACCAAAACAGCAAAAACATTTATGTAAAATTATAGGCGAAATCTCCGATATTTATTTGTTGGAGCTGATGCCAAGAAACACAGTGTTATGACGGAAAATCTTTTTAAATATAATTTTGTAACTGAGCTGTTCATCGATTAGAGCCGAATACTCTCTTGGAAAACCCAAGATTCCAAAGGATTCCTACGCCTTTATAGGTGAGTTTTTTTGTTGATAACGAAATTTATTATCACATGCAGAAAGAATTTCAATTCTACCTCACTTAGGAGTAAAGTTACTATGGTCTGACAAATCTAAACTGGCGGCTAGAGTGTGGCGCGAACCTCTGTACAGTGTTGCTATGTTTCATAAAGCCGCGATGTGAAACAGCTGTTATTTATGTAAAAGGCAGCACAAATAAGATAAACACATATGAATACAATGTTAATGTGTGTATTATAATATATAAAATAACAGTAAACTTATTTTGCATAAAATATTTATACGGCAATACAGAAACGTGGCATAAATATTTTACTGTGTTGCTAAAAAATAATGTAACTTTTACTGGCTTTTACCGTATCCCTGGGGTGGGTAATAATGTCACAGTTATGATTTTAAGATAATGTGCAGAATATAAGTAAAAATATGCCATTTTCTTAGTATAAAAATAATATATTAAACCCTCATGAGCGGCAACACTCACACCTCCCCAGTCTAACCCGGCCAGAGCGTCTTGGTTCACTTTCCTTTGTGTCCTTGACTGAGACCTATGTAAAACAATAATAAATATTTTTAAATATAATTAGATATAATAAAAACAAAATAAAGAAATGAAAACATAAGTTTATAACAGTCACTCATAAAAGAAACAAAATTCCCCAGGGTGATGCAATTTTCCCCCAGGAGAGAGAGAGAGAGAGAGAGGGGGGGGACATCGCGCGTACCGTACAGAAAACTTGGCAGCACTGTACAAAGCTTCGCACCTCACCCTAGCCGCCAGTTTAGATTTGTCAGACCATAGCTTCTGCTTAACGTGACTGTCGAGTCGAGTCAGGCCAGGCCTCTCATTTCCAAACGTAGCTGACAGTAAACATCACTCGATCGCTTTTCTAGTTCACTCGTAATAAACCATGTAATAATGGACGTGAGAAAGTAGTAAAGTACACACTTAGAAAACATTAAAAAGGCTGTGGGAAGCATAACATGATGCAGGGCAGGCACCGATAACGATGACTAAGCCGCTCTCACATCTCACTAGAGTTTGTCATCAAAGGGCATGCAGTATATAAACCATCGTGTGCTAAGAAACAATGATAACCGATGCTTCTTTTGTTTATGAAGGACTAGCAGGGGTACCCGGTGTTGCCGGGTCAAAAAGAACACTCTAATCCTATTTGTTCTAGTTCAATCTTTCTACTCCAGAAAGAACATGTATATACCTTTTATGCTTTTGAAGAGGGATTATAAGAGGTCCAGGAACTTTTTATTTCAGCTTTCACATACTAACACACAGTATTTGCGCACACTTGTACTGTATACTATCACTAGTGACCTCAAATAACCTCTGACCAGCGACCTCAAATGACTTAGGAAGTCAACCTCGCATAGCCTATGTCCGAACTGGAGGTCATTTTTTTTTTTTTTTTTTTTTTTTTATGTGTCCGACTCAGGGCATAGGCTCCACAGCCTGCTCTCAAGGCCCAGTAGTCCTCCTACATACCATACTCCTCTCTACATGTCACCACTTCGGCACTAACACCCACCGTCCATATTGAATATATGCTAGGGCTGTCTCATACAGGACTGGTGTATTGGTATTAGCGGGGGTACTTTTATGACATGTCGGCGGGTCATCTGGTAGATCAGGAAAGTCTGCTTTCATGAAATTCAAATCCTTAAACTGTTCCCTGCCCCAGCTGGTGAGTCTTTATGCCAAAAATTGGGCTGCGGGTACCCGGCGATGCTTGGGCCAAAAAGACGAACACTCTACCGGTGACCTCGAGTGACCCAGATCTGAATTCTTACCCCCTTAAAACCATCCTTGGGTCACCCTGAATTGGAATATGTACGGGTCTGGGGATCTCTGGCCCATATTTTTGGCATGATTGAAGGACAAACAAACAAACAAACAAACAAACTGGCTCTTATATAGATAGATAGATACTGTAGATAGATATGACTCTTTGGTCTTGTAATATGTTAATCTTGAGATTTGGTTAAAGTTATTGTGCTAGTCGAAGGCAGGAGAAGTTAAAGATGAATACTGGGAGTTGATCTTGATATATTATCTTCTGGGAAAGTCTAAGTTGATCAGTGTATGTATTACACAGGAACGCAATTTACTAAGTTTCGTCGGACCCCTCTTCTTATTTCCTCTCTCCACGACCTTTCACGTTTATGACTAGTCCCTTTCTGACTCTCTACTCCTTCCTGACTTCTCTAGGAGGGCTTTGGGTCACTTGTATAACCCATAGGTAAGGGTTCTAGAAACTTGTGTGTGTCTGTGTGTATGTAGTGCTTCCGGTCCCCACTGGCATACTGTTGATTAAGTCTTTTCTGAACTCATTTCCTTTTGGTCGATTCTCGCTGACACATTTCCTATTCTCACACTCTGGCTGGTGCTTCTGTCTATCTACCTATCTATCTATCTATCTATCTATGAGTTGTATTATTATAATATGGAGTCCTGACATCGCTCGGTCACGCCAGCTGGCAGTCCTCCGACAGCAATCATCATTGACATATGCTAATCTGTTAATACATAACACTGATTATAATATTGCATAGATATAATATTCATGTTAATATTGCAATGATCCAGTAATATTACATTTTAAACAAGCTGTATTCATAATTGAACAAATGCAATATAGTTAAATTGACTATAGAATATTGTATGACATATTGTAAGATGTGTATGTACAGTGTAACAGTCATATGCATATATGTAAAAAAAAAAAAAAAAAAAAAAAAACAGTTCAAAGTTAAGATTACAGTATAGTAAGAGATATTAATATTTTATATAGAGATAATGTTACTGGTATACTTCTATATCATGTGGCTTTTTTTTTAAACAAAATTAATACTATATACAAAATATGTACAGTCGTCAGCATAAATTCGCAGCAAGTCTACTCGTGTGGTGCGAGTCCTTTTGTCTGGCAACAATGTATGGGGACTAGTTGCCACACAGACTTATTTACATTAAAGACCTGTTTTTAAGAAGTGGTACTATAGGTTGCCTAGAGTACAATATTCTATATACCATATTTGATTAGCATAAAAAAGTACAAGAGGTGATTGAAGAATGTAATGGAATGATGCATGAGCATAATACTCTGGTATCCCTTATTATAACCATGTCTAAGCTCCCTTCCCCTCTCTCCCCCTCACTCCTCCTGATGTGCCCCCAACCCCTCCCTCTCCCTCCTACCTCCCACTCACTTTCATACCTCTCCACTGTCTCATTTCCCCACCCTCTCTACCTTTATCCACGGCAGTAACTCCATTGGCGCATCGCATTTCTCTCTTGACTGTTAACTAAACCCAGGTTGCCCTATTCCCAGCTGCTCGCAGTTCTACCAACTATATCCACGGCTAATTATCAATATTCCTTCGTGGTCGAGTCCGATTCTCACCCTCCCTGTCTCCTTCCCATTTATTCCAGTTGTCTTTCTTTTCTCCACGCTTTGTCACTGCCACCAGCCAGGAGATATAGGAACACTGGGGTCTCGTTCTTGTGATGTGTTCCTTACTGGTGTTTAAATGAGGGCGGCAGTCGGTGGCTATTATTTCAGTGGGCGTAATTAAACAAACATTTGTGCCCATTCCTCCTCCTTCTCGCCCTCTCTCTTCCCTAGGAAAATGTTTACGAAACGCACACTCTACCACTGTACCACAGAGGTTCATATATATATATATATATATATATATATATATATATATACTGTATTGTGGTAGGTGGGGGCGCTCACCATCCACTCACTCAATGTAGTGCTGCTGTCAGGTGTCTGCCCTTTCCTCTCCTCTCTCCATTCCTTCCATCCTCTTCTGTCTTCCTTTACTTCATTCTTTTCTTGTCCTTCTGCCTACGGGTAACTTTTCACTTCCTCTTGTGTCTTTCTTTCCTTCATTCTTTCCTCTTCCTTCTGCCTGTGGGTGACTCTGCACTGAGTGACAAGCCAAATGGTTTCCTGTACACCAGAAAACCATTTACTACGCTGGGTGGTAACCATATAACCAAATTATGACACCTGGTGGTTTAGTGGGTAATTATTGCGCTCCAATCGGATTGAGCCGGTGAAGGTTTATATCCAAGGGATGGTTGGGGTTGTTTGCTCATGTAATGCCACTCAGGGATGAGTGAGGCTGGTCATTCTCATCTTAAATGTCGGGACCAACTACTTAGCCCCGGGCTCCTACGCTCCTCATGGGGCAATGTAGGATTGGATGATGGATGGATATGTATATATATATATATATATATATATATATATATATATATATATATATATATATATATATATATTGCCAGACACCTCAATCCCGTTTGGGGTGGCCACAAACAAATCGCCTCCAAGTCGCCCTGTCCCCTGCCATTTCACTGCCCTGCTCCCTACTCACCCCCGCTGTCATATACCTCTCCACCCCATCCCTCCATCTCATCCTCGGCCTCCCCCTCCCTCTTCCCCCCTCCACCTCACTCACATACACTCTCTTCGTCAGTCTTTCACCCTCCATTCTCTCCACATGGCCAAACCACCTCAGTGTGTTCCTCATAACTCTTCGTATCACATCCACATCCACACCACAACGCTCGTTTATATCCTCATTCGTCAGCCTGTCTCTCCATGTGACTCCAAAGGCTCCTCTTAAATAACTGATTTCCACTGCTCTCACTCTTGACTTGTGTCCTTCCAACAACGTCCAAGCTTCACTTCCATACGTTAGAGTTGGTATCACAACTGTCATGTAGTAACTTTTTCACTTCCATGCTCACTTCCCTGTTTCTTATCATTGCTGTCAAAGAACCAGCAACCTTTCTTCCCTGCTGTACCCTTTCAAGCACTTCACCCTCCAAACCTCCATCCTTACTCATCACACTGCCCAAGTACTTAAACGTGCTCACATTTTCCAATTCCTCACCATCCAACCTCGCTGTACATTCACTGACTTCACCCCTCTCAAAGACCATCACTTTACTCTTCCCTACATTCACATTTAGATTCCGTTTCTTACACACTCTCCCAAACTCATCCACCAAGCCTTGCAGCTCCTCTTCGTTTTCACTCAACAACACAGTATCATCTGGAAACAACAGTACAGGGAGTTTCCAAACACTATCCTCTCTCACCAGGGCCACTCCAACATCCACTACCTTACCTTGTACCTCTTTTATTACCCCATCCATGTACAGATTGCACAACCATGGAGACATGACACATCCCTGTTTCAACCCAACTTTCAAAGAGAAAAATTCACTTAGTTCACCATCCACACGCACTGAAGCCTTCGCACCATCGTAAATACTCTTCACAGCATTCAACAACTTCCCATCTACTCCATATATTCTTAACACTTTCCACAATCCTTGTCTATCCACCGTGTCATATGCTTTCTCCAGATCCATGAAAGCCGCATACAACTTCTTTCCCTTCTCTAGAAACTTTTCCACTAAAGATCTAAGAATGAATATCTGATCTACACAGTCTCTTCCCTTCCTGAAGCCTCCCTGTTCTTCTCCAACTAATTTCTCTGTTCTTTCTCTAACTCTGTCAATAAGTATCCTACCATGCACTTTTCCTATTATACTAAGAAGACAAATGCCCCTATGATTACCACACATTTCTTTTTCCCCTTTTCCTTTGTACAATGGAATAATCATACCTGACTTCCAATCCTCCGGGACTCTACCTTCCTCCCAGGCCAATCTGCACATCTTCCACATGCATTCTACTACTATCTCTCCCCCATGCTTCAGCATTTCACCACACACTCCATCAATTCCTGGGGCTTTCCCCGATTTAACTTTCTTCATTGCTTCCACAACTTCTATCCTACTGATTTCTTCCTGTCTTCTCACCTCCCTCCTTCTCCCAGCCATTCCCCAGCCACTTATACTGGCTTTACTTCCATCCTCTATGTTCAACAATTCCTTAGAGTGTTCTCTCCATCTGCTAACTTTTTCTCCCTTCTCCACTAGTAATCTACCATTTTTATCTTTCACTCCCCTGCTAACTTCACTTCCACCCTGTCTTACTCTTTTCACCTCTTTCCAGAACATTTTCTTACAGTCCCTCCACTTTACACTCAAATTCCTTCCAAATTCCTCATCCACTCTCTTCTTACTCTCTCTTACTAATCTTTTCACCTCTCTCTTTCTTTCTACATATAACTCTCTCTTCCGCCTCTCAACGTCTTCCACGCCCCTATTTCTCATCCATTCATTGTATGCTTTCTTCCTTTGTGCCACAGCCTGTCTCACCTCTTCAGTCCACCACACTGTTCCTTGCACCCCCCTCCGTCTTCTCTTCCTTCCACACACCGCATCACGTGCTGCACATACTTCTTTTGTAAATATCCTACACACACCTTCCACGTCTCCCATCTGCTCCAATTCATATTTGCCCAATCGTTCCTCCACTTTTCTCTTATACTCTGCCTTTTTCTCATCCTCTTGTAACCTTTCCACTCTCCTTGCAACTACTCCTTCCTCTCGTCTTTCCCTTTTTCTATTCTTCCATCTTACTTGAATCCTAATTCTGGCCACCACCAAGTAGTGGTCAGAAAGTCCACTCCCCCAGCCTCTGTAAGTTCTTGCATCCATTACACATCTTCGCATCCTTTCATCCATACACACATAATCAATCATTGCCTTCCTTTCATTCAGTTCACCACCCACCCTTCTCATCACTCGCCATGTATACCTGTGGATCATTTTATGTCTGAAGAGGGTATTGGCTATCACCAACCCCCTCCCAGCACAAATGTCCACTAACGCACTCCCATTCTCATATATCTTAGCAGGCACACCCCACTCACCAACTATTCCATCCACCTTCACATTCCCAACTTTACCATTCATATCACCGATCAAAAACACTCTCTCATTCCTTCCAAACTTTTCCATGCACACTTCTACATTTGTCCAGAACTCTTCTCTCACTCTTCTAGCACAATCTTGCATTGGCGCATACACACACACAATCACCCACATTTGAAATCCAACTTTCAACTTTACCCACACAATCCTTGACCCAACTGATCCATACTGTCTTATGCTCTTCTTCAATCTTTTACTCACAACTATACATACTCCTTCCTTTGCCCTCTCATTCTCACCTACTCCTGCACATATACCCCATCCATACTCCCATTGTCTCACACTTTCTCCTCTCCATTTTGTTTCAGTTATTCCACATACATCCACTTTCGCACCCTCAAGCACCTGGACAATCTCTCTCTCTTTCACCTCATCATTCACTCCTCTTACATTCCACGTTCCGATAACCGTGTCCTTTGTCCGGTCCTTGGTCGTCATCGTTTGGTCAGTCCTTGTGCGAGGCTTATTGTTTGTTTTTTTAGTTAGTTGTTTTCCGGGGAGGGGCACTAACCCTCCGCCAACCCTTTTAGTCGCCTTTTACGACAAGCAGGGATATATATATATATATATATATATATATATATATATATATATATATATATATATGGTAGTGAATTGTAAGAATTATGGTAAACAGACATGTTGAGGAAAAACTGGAGAGTGTGGAAGAACTGTAGGTAGATAAAGGCCAGATTATAGATATGCGTTGATCGTATGCCTGACACTTCTCCATATGACTGTTACCGGATATTTTGTATTCATATAATTTAATGATAGAGAAAAGATTTCTAGAGGCGACAGTACTCTAATGCACATGTATAAAACTATTGACGATATGTATAACAAACATATTTTTATACTGTATCACTAAATAATTTTAATATTAAAAAAAGAAACATTTAGGGATCAATTGATATTCATAGTAATAATATGTCTAGATGAATACGTATTACCAACACTTGCACCACTGTTTATTAAGCCTTACAATCCCAATAAAATATACCAAACAAATGGTGGATAATTTACCATAACATGAAAAACGGTGGCTTTTCCCGAAGCGTCAAAGGCATTAGAAATGAAACTATATGAGCGATGTATAAATATTCTATTCACGTGCAGTTACGACTGTAGGAACCTCTACGAGAAGGCCAGAAGTGGACACGTCACCGTCATTGTCTGGGGAAGGGTGTGCATTCACGGCATGGGTGACGTCACCAGGATAGAAGGGAGCTTCACTGCAAAAAAATACATTGAAATTTTGTAAGATTTTTTCCTCCCCTTAGTTCATGAGCGGAACTATCCGCTTCCTTCCGGACCGCTGTCCCATCCACACGGTGAGAAGAGTCTAGGAATGGTATGGAGGTCTAGAGGACTCGCAGCTGCTCGACTGGCTCAGTAAGGAAGCAGACATGAACCCCATCGAAAATGTATGGGGGAATATGATTAACTGTGGGGAGCCTGAGAGTAAACGGACACCAGATGAGCTACTGGCCCACATCCATGCCTAGTAAGAACAATTCAGAAGCCAGAAACAGCTCATATGGAACCATGTCGCCTCTATGCAAACACACTGCGAGAGGTGAACAAGAAGGAGGGTGGGTTACTTCCAGCTAATGAATGAGTTCCATGCAAATCTTATGTACTTTTTTTTTTTTTACTATCCTCTGATTATAATGGATATTACTCCAGGCAGTATAACAATCTAACAGTATCTTTAATAACTTAATATAACTTACCTGACAATATAAATGATATGACACTATCTTAAATATTATGCTCACTGACGTGTTTTTATTACGTGGCACTTATACAGGAATTAGTGACATTTATGTGCATTTATTAACGCAACTTCTGTGTTTCAATGGCAGTTTTTTTCAGTTAAATTATGATGCTTTCTTGATTGGCACAATCACAACTCTCTAGACATTTTTCCAACTTGCTAGACATCTTGGCACCTGTTGACATGCCTAAGGTGCTGTTTGCTAATCATGATAAAGATTTTAAAAAATTACTCAAGAATAAGTTGGTCAATGTGAGATCAATAACCAATACCGGTAAACTACTAACAACTGCACTTGCTGCCTGTTCGATGTAGTTTTAAGTGAACGTCCCGAGGCATCCCATCGACATATCGGTACGTCGCAACGTTTTGTCACAGCTAGTCCTGTCATCGTACTGGTAGTTGCGCGATTGCAAGGTTCATAATTTGCACAATTTTCAATTTTCATGCGTGATTTTTCGTACGTATACATGGGACACCTTCCTCTATTCCTCTGCAAGGTGCCAGGCAGGGACAATGCCTTACACCGCATAACCTCCCCCCCTCCCGCACGCCATTGTCTTGGCAATTCACCTGTTACCAGTGACCTGGCCAGGAAAGACATTCAGGGCCAGAGTGGTTCCCCAATTGATGACAATGTGGAGGACAAAGTTTACATAGTATTAGAGGAAGAAACAGTCAGAAATAATGATCAGGTAATGTCACCAAAAAAGGTCTGGTATGTTGATGAGTTAGTGAGTGAATGCTTATAAAGCCTATACAGTATTACTGTTTGAAAATCAATATACTCTCGTACTACATATAAATTTGTACCAAATAAATAAATAAATACTGTTTATGAGTGGTGTAGAATAGTAACCCTCCCATAGAACTCGTTTTCTTTGGAGCCAGCCTTATAGAAAACACAGTAAGGTAAGGAGGTACTGCTACCTGTATCGAATATTTTAAACCTCAGGTGAGCGATTTCTCTTTGAATTTTCGATGTTTCTCACCAAAAGCGGAGGTTTCAGCCAAAAAAATTTTTTTCCAAAATAGCTCGGGATCAGAGGGTTTCGGAGTTGCGAAATCGGTCGGTACGCGACGGGTTAATACAATACATAACATATTACTTAAAGCTACAGCATAACGTAACATACTGATCAAAGGAAATGAGATAATCTAAGCTTAAGAAACGCTGCACCTACAACGTATTGAAATAGATGTTATAATACGGTAATATTTCTTCCTGAAATATTGTTATTCTTACATTTTGACACACATAATGCATTTTTTTTTTAATATTTCAGTGTTTGCCTTTATATGGTGTTTCAGGTTTCACCCCCGAAATGTAATCATAATAATATTATAATATAACATGCTACAAACTTATCAGTAGAACCTAAATAAATACTGAGGTATGTGTCATCAAGTGTTAACCCGCCCCGTCCCGACGACGTATGGGTACGTCACCACGATTTGCATTTGCCAGTCCCGGCGACGTACCAGTACGTCGTGCAATTGCAAGGTCGCTAATTTGCACAATTTTCAATTTTCGCACGTGATTTTTCGTATGTATACACGGGACACCTTCCTCTATTCCTGTACAAGATACCAAGCAGGGACAATGCCTTACACTGCATAACCTCCCCCCTCCCCCCCTCACGACATTGTCTTGGCAAAGGACCTGTTACCAGTGACCTGGCTAGTAAAGTTATTCAGGGCCAGAGTGATTCCCCAATCGATGACAATGTGGAGGACAATGTTTACATAGCATTAGAAGAAGAAACAGCCAGAAATAATGATCAGGTAGTGTGGCAAAAATAGGTCAGGTATGGTGATTAGTTAGTGAGTGAAACAATGCTTATAATGCCTTTATTACTGCTTGAAAACCAATATACTGTCATACTACATATACATTCGTACCAAGTAAATAAATAAGTACCGTTTATGAGTGGATAAAATAGTTACCCTCCCAAAGAACTCGTTTTCTTTGGTGCCAGCATGTTAGAAAACCCACTCAGGTAAGGAGGAACTCCTACCTGGATTGGGCACTTTAAACCTCAGGTGAGCGATTTCTCTATGAATTTTCGATGTTTCTCACCAAAAGCGAAGGTTTTAGCCAAAAAAAAAAATTTCGAAAATACCTCGGGACTGGGGGATGTCGGAGGTGCGGAAAGCCTCGGGACGTGACGGGTTAAAGGCAGAGATTACATATCAGTCTTGGACGTCCTTAGCCACGTATGCACACACCCATATTACTATTATGACACACATTTCATACTCACTATACTCTCCCCACCCCCACCACACGTATTGTCCCACACCCACACGCACCCCCCCCCCCCACACACACACACATACTGGATTTGGCATTCTGTGTACTGAATGAAATCCTGCTCTGAATTCTGTTGTTCCAAAGGTAAATAAGCATATAGAACTAACATTAATAGCATGTTCATTAACATTGCACACTGTCAGGCTAGCAATACCGAAACGAAGGACCAAGACTGTGACTGGTGTGTGAGAGCTGGAAAGCTCCCAAAGCGTGCTTCATAAATGTATTTTGAGAGTTCCATATAGGATGTTCGTATTTTTCATAAGACATGGCTGTTCATCAGTATGTTAACTTTTATATTGTTATTGTCATAGCTGGATTAACAGGAACCTCTACACTGACACTACAACTCACCGCCGTAAGTATGAGGATTGGAGGTGTCAGCGGCCACCTTCCCTCTAACTTGTATCCACCAATGAACACATGATTACTTTTAGCATTAACGAAAATATCACTGTGTGTATGGCTACCCCATGACCATTACTGAAACATAAACTATGCAAGTAAGGGTTGATTACTGGTTAACGTAATCTGTAATGTGCGGTGGTTATGTATTGCACTTGTATTTTGACACAGTATTATTTTGACAGTATTAAATTTTACTTAAACATACTAAATGCAACGTCATTTCTCATTAGCACAAACTGATAATGTGTGTGTGTGTGTGTGTGTGTGTGTGTGTGTGTGTGTGTGTGTGTGTGTGTGTGTACTGATAGCCAGCTAAGGAGTTTTAGAGAGAGAGAGAGAGAGAGTCAAGGCGGTGGAACAGGCTGCATATAACGAGGGAGGGGGTATCCTACTGTGTAATTAGGACTATATAAAGACAATTAAAATTAATAGGTTTATTATTATTTAGGATACAGGATATCATTGACACCTTAATAACTATACTGTAATGATTAAGAATATATTATAACTGTTGGCCGATCACTCCCTACTTCCCCCTTCCCCCTACATCGCGCCATTTCTGGATGAACTTGCCCTCTGTTTCTGGATCACAACTCGACCTGTATCGTGGTTCACGTTACAAGGCCACCTGTATCTGGCCACCCGTTCTGCTGGTTGGAAAGCTACCTATCCAATCGCCACTCTCGGGTTCTGTTTTGCGGGGCGGTTAGTGATTATTGACCCTTCAGTCTTAGCATACCTCAGGGTGGGGTACTTAGCCCCTTTCTCTTCAATCTTCTCATGAATAGACTCCTCCGTCTTTTAGGTCCTATCCCTGATTCCTCTCTGATCCTAACCTATACTGATGATATCCACATCCACTCCTCTTCTCCTGTCACTCTTCAACGTCTCCTAGTTAAGTTCGGCCAGGCTGCATCTGCTTTTGGGTTGAAAATCAGCACTGCCAAACCAAACTGTTTACACGATCCCTCACTCATAGGCTTGCTTGCACAACCATAATCCTCCTCGGCTGTCATCTTGAGGTAGTGCAGGATTATACATATCTTGGAATTCCCCTCTCTTCCCTCTTTAACCCCTCCCAGTATCTCTCCACTATCTGCACCCACCTTCACCGCAGACTTAAACTCCTTCGCACACTCACTTGTGACTCGCATGTGGTTAGCATCCCCGTCGCTCGATCATTTTACTTGTTATATATTTGCTCCCTTCTTGATTATCATGCTATCCCTCTCTCCCTTGTCCCCCCAGCACAGCTCCGACCACTTGAAGTGGTACAAAATTGGGTGATCCACCTCATTCTTTGCTGTCCCAGGTCTACCAGAGTAGTTAACATGCCTCATGAACTCAATCTGTGTCCCATCACCGATTGCATTCATATGCTTGGAATCTGCTTTGCCACACAGTGTCTGACCACATTTCCGTCTCCTGCTTCATCCTTTCCCTCCCGACTGGTTGACGATCTCTCAGATTCCACTCACCTAGATCGGATCCGGAACACTCACATGCCAGGCCTGGCATCCTGGCTAAGACGAACTTGTTCAGCACTCAACTGTCCTCTCCAGCTTTCTGGCCATGATCCCGCCAGCATCCGTGCTGATCTTGTCACTCCCATCCTTACTGACCCTTTGCCCCCTACCTGGACATGTACGACTCCTCTGCACTACACACCTTCTGCCACTGCATCTGACTGTTTACCAATCCCCTCACAGCTCTCCATCACTGAAACCCTTAACTCCATAGCCCGCATCTACCCTTCCCCCCCTCCTATTCACGTCTACACTGACGGTACTGTCCTCGCTAACGGCCAAGCGGGAGCTGCTTTCATTGCCTTTACTAACTGTGCTTCCCCCATCTACTCCACCTCTCACCGCCTTCCCAGCTGGGCCAGCAGTACTTAGTGTGAACTATTTGCTATATGCTCTGTCCTTGACTTCCTTCTCTCTTCCTTCTCTCTCATCACCTACCAGGTCTAATCATCAGCGATTACCAAGCTGCCCTTGCCTTACTTCGCAACCCCCCCAACGCCCCTCCCCCCTCTTTGCCTCCTTCTACTCTCGCCTCCATTAGGCTCATGCTCTTGGTCTCAGGGTGTCTTTTATTTGGATCCCAGCCCATGTTGGTCACATCCGCCACGGCCAGGCAGATTGCCTGGCCCGAGCTGCCTGTAACCTCCCCCTAGCTGCCATCCGCCTCCCTGTGACCACGACAATTATCCAGAGAATCCTTCTCGAGGAGTCCAGGGAGGACCTAACCCTGTGTACCGATGCTAACATACCACTAATGTCACCATCCAGCACTATGATACCCACCGTGGCGTGAGACATATCTATGGCAAGCACCCCACCTACACCCGCCGCTATGATGTGGCCGTCGCCCGCATTCTCCTGGGGTATCGCTCCCCAGGGGAAATCACCGGACAACCGACCGCCAACTGGCCATGTAAACTCTGTCACAATGCAATGGATGAAGCATTATCCCATCATATCATTAACTGCCCAGTTATTGTCCCCTTCAGACCCCCTGGACTCTTGTTTTCTGCTTTGTGTACCTACTTCATCTCACATCTTGATGTACTCGAAGACATTCTCACCCTTCACCCTGACTTCCATTCATTGTAATGCCCTGGCACTAGGACAGTGATCGGACATTTTGGTGTGTGTGTGTGTGTGTGTGTGTGTGTGTGTGTGTGTGTGTGTGTGTGTGTGTGTGTGTGTGTGTGTGTGTGTGTGTGTGTGTGTGTGTGTGTGTGTGTGTGTTTGTGTGTGTGTGTTTTGTCCACGCACACGCGCACACACGCACACATCAGGTGTGTATGCTTGTATTGTCCTAGTGCTGGGATTTTGAATCAAGAGGTAATTTTCTAATGCAAATCATTTTTTTTTCTATCTACTGTACCTACATGTGTATATGACTATGTATATGAATCCACTTAGGCTGTATATATATATATATATATATATATATATATATATATATATACCGCTTCCCGTCCGATCAGCGAAGTTAAGCAACGTTGGGTCTGGTTAGTACTTGGATGGGTGACCGCCTGGGAACACCAGATGCTGTTGGCATAACGTTCTCCCTACGTGTCAAGTGGGGTTGGTGGAGAATTAGTGCCCCTCCCTGTAAAACAATTAACGCTAAGCCCTTGGCCACCCCGTTTGGGATACATGGCGTCTAGCAATTATATATATATATATTTATAGATAGATAGACAGATATGTCTCCCTCTCTATGTATATATGAATATATTATATATACGTGCATGTTGCGTATGTATGTATGCATGCCTGTACACATACCCATATCTCTATACATGCGTGCCTATCCTGTACATGCAGTATGTCTACGGCTACATGTGCATGAATATATACATATATGTATAGATATATACGTATATTATGTATGTGTGCATATGTGCCTCTCAGTATGCATATGTATGTACGTACATGTGTATCTATGTACCATTTTACTCATTTCAAAACATGTAATGATAATTACTGTGACAACTTTGTACCATGCATGTATCATTGTATGTCTTGGTTCATTATTGTGCTTGTAATGATAATTACTTCTATACCTTCTATGCCCTATGATACCGATTTTGTTTTCCTCATGCACCCCTCCCTGCTTGGCCTTCAGGGACAGTGTTCCCCAGAGTGTTGGGGCTTGTACTGAAGGATAAATAAAGAACCTAAATTAAAAAAAAAAAAAAAAAAAGGCAAATTCCGTGGCACCACAGATGATGCCACGCCTCACAGTGCCACCCCGCCTGTCACTCGCCGTCGCACACACTTTCCCACTAAAGTCCCCACCTCGCTAGAGGTCATGCAATGCGCTTTGTTGCACGTCATTTTGCCCAGCTCGTGTTGCTAAGGCTGTTGTGTATAGTACAATGGGCAGCGCGTGCTAGTAACCACTGAGCTGCGAGAGGAGGAGGAAGGATATATACCCAAACTTCAGCAGTTCAAGAGACTGTGATGCTGAGAATTTTGACACTATGCTGTGCCAAGCAGAATAGGAAAAAGTTGATGTGGTGCTAGCAGTGGCTGTCTCGACGTAACTTCAGAGGAAGCTTCAATCAAATTTTCTCAGAGCTCGAGACAGAAAGTGGAGAAAGACTGAAAATTACACCAGAACACCGATAAGTGCATTTTATGGTTTACTTAGTAAAATGGAATAACACACTTCCAAAGAGGATACTTGTTTACGTGACAGCATCTAAGGAGGAGCTCTTCTTAAACTCGTGCACTTCTTAAGTTCTTGTTTATGTATTGCGTGTTTTCCACCAGCCAGATACATGGATCCATTAGCTCAGTAAAATATCGAGTTTTGCCCCTTGATCATTCAATATTTGTACATTTTCTACCATTGCTACAGTACCTACTGAATAAAGAAAAAGTAAATAAATAAATAAAATAAATCGAGCGGCAACAACAAAACTGCTTTCAACGGAAGCCAAACAGTTGCTGAGGGCATCATGGATTCATACGGCGTGCATTGTCACCATGAAATGCTCTTCGGCCAGATTTGCCAGAAGGGTGCGGCATAGACCCTCCGCAGCACAAAAACCTGAGTCTGGCAACATAGCACACAATAGAGCGCACAGAATGACCCCTAGAGTGGAAGGGGGTTAACATAGGGTCGGATATGCCCACTGACTTTGGCACAGCAACTGCCCCTCATCAGCCACTACCTTTGGTGTTGCTGCTGCCCTGAATGACGCGTCAAGCACCTCCAGACGATTCCGACTTGATGGTGGTGCTAATGCTGATGAGGGTGCTTCAAACTCCATGGTAGGGGACCGCCAGTCAATGCCCTGCGCCAGCCACCTGGACCAAACCCCTGCCATTACTTCTCGCCTCTCCAGTCCTGACAGATCCGTCCCTACCAAAGTCCTATGAACCCTATACAACTCCTATGAACCCACAATGTCCTCCTTGGCTCTGCCTCCCGCCTGTTATAGCACGGGACCAGTTTGTCAAGCTAGTCTCTCTGTCACCTTGCAATCTACAGTAAAGCCTGTATTAGTGCATGGAGTGGTGCTGCCTCAACTGTAGCTGAACATCCCATCATTCAACATCCTGTCAAAATCATCCGCAGTAGTATCCACTAATTTTTTAACAATATCCAACTCAAACTTGCATCATCTTTAGACATACCTCGGGTTTCATTCTTTCAGGATGTCTTTTTTTTTTTTTAATAACAGAACGGAGGAAGGAAAAACAAATGAATAAAAAACAAATAATCCATACACCAGATAACTGGTGTCATGTTAATGCTTGTTAATGCCCCTTGACGCCAGTCGTAGGTGAAGTCAAAGTCTCGGACGAGTTTTCTTATAATATATTAAGAACCGCCTTATGTCTTCACACAGCATCCGTTGACACCACCCGTGTCCAACCCAGCCCGTCGCTAACTGCTACTGCTCGACTCTCTCCGGCTAGGCGGGTGG
Organism: Coenobita brevimanus; assembly: GCF_032717465.1. NCBI lineage: Eukaryota > Metazoa > Arthropoda > Malacostraca > Decapoda > Coenobitidae > Coenobita > Coenobita brevimanus. The sequence continues at coordinate 31,819,032 of NC_137014.1, read as the reverse complement.
TGCGGCCAGAAACTCATGATTCAGCAAAGTTTGAATCGAGCCAGACATAGCAAGCGATAGCAAGCGCTCAGTGGCGCCCTACTTGGATCCTACTTACAACTACTTACATACTATTCTTACACGCTACATATTATAAATGGTTACAAACAATTTTCCCCTTCATCACAAAAGTGTGTCTCCTGACACAGTGGTGGAGGGATTAAGTCATAATATGGCAAGAATGCAAGTGGACAGAGCATACAGTCAACCGGGACTACATAGGAGTTTAATAATAAATGGGATATAATATAATTCAAGAAGTTGAATGTAAGAAAGGATTAACATATTTACAGTACATGGCCATGTTGGAAAGGTAGAGAAGGTTATAAGTACTAGTAAATACAAAAGTAGAATGTAAATAATGCACTATCGTGGTATAGGCCACCAATTAACCAGGCACAAGGTATATGACAAGCGTAGTGATAGCATACATATAGGTTTGGTCAACTTACAAATGAATGTCTTAATATATATATATATATATATATATATATATATATATATATATATATATATATTGTTACATAGCCTATGATTTCATCATCCTTTGTGTAATTTTAACGCACAGTATGCTGCATGTTTGATCACGAGCGTGTTCTGCCTCAGTCCCCCCCTTCTACCGTTATAGTGGAGTGAGTCGTCCTTTCTGTTGTTCAGAGCGGGATTGTCAACTCTTTGTCTCCATGGCTTCATTTGCGCGTCCTTCTTACAAGTTGTATCAAGCTCTGCTGGCCCCTGTATAATGAGCTCAGTCTCTGCATCATTGCCACTTAGATCTACTCCTCATTTTGTTCACATCTCTGTCCTCCCCTGTACAGTTATTATTGAGTGCTCAGGAAGTCTCCAACCATCTAGCAGCTGTGTAATTTGAGTATAAGTGTTATTGCATTTTGTTCTTCTACTGTATAGCATAAGTTGTTAATTCGTAGGCCTAGTGATATTTTGTGGTTCATGTGAGTGGATGTTAGCCATCATTAATAATATTTTGTATCTTTAATATCTGGTATTCACTGAGCATTACCCAGTGTATTTTCATTTTATCAGGGCTGACTTAGATAAATTTACTCTTGCTAATTTCGTGTTAATAGAGGCTATTGCAGTTAACCATATATTTAACCTGTTTTTTGCCATTACTTTATCCTTATGAGTCCTGAATGTTTTGTTGTTAGTTTGACCATTAAACTTTAACTTGTAATTTTACCTAACTCCTTTGTTTTGAACCTGGAACTTTCCGTGACAGTAGTGATTATTAGTATTCTCACTTAAAGTGTACATTATCTTTCTCTGTTCCGTAACATAAATTTGGCGACCTCATATCAGGATATTCAGGATATTAACATAAGGATATTGCTTGATATTTTGTGACTGTTACTTATTCATGATGTCTACTATTACTACACTTGATGAAGCCAAAGATTTTTTGTCAAATGTGCAAACAGTGTGTGATGTAGAAAACAGAACAAAGAATGAACTTAAGCTTGTTGCTCAACAAATGGGAATTGCTGTTCGCTCTCATCATTCTAAAGATCAAATTGTTGACATGATTAATGAAAGCTTGTTTAATGTAACTCCTCCAAATGAGCGAACGCAGATTGAATTAGCTAACTTACAGCTAGCCCTGCAGGAGGCTCAGGCTAAGGAGGCGGAGTCTCGTGCTAAGGAGGCTGAATTTCAAGCAAGTGCTAAGGAGGCTGAATTTAGGCTGAGGCACAAGTTGAAATTGCTAGGATTCAGGCAGACCATGAGTATCGCATGAAACAAGGTGGAACTGGATCATCTAGCTCTGATGATTTTGATGTGGCTAAAAATGTTAAACTTGTCCCTCCTTTTAATGAATCTGATTTAACAAAGTATTTTCAGTTGTTTGAGAGGGTAGCTACAGGTTTTAATTGGCCCAAAAAGTATTGGCCAGTACTCCTTCAAACTGTTCTCACCAGTAAAGCTCAAGTAACTTATGCATCTTTGCCTCAGGATCAATCTGATAATTATGATGTAGTTAAGAGCTTGATTCTTAAGGCCTATGAGCTTGTTCCTGAAGCCTATAGAGTAAAATTTAGGACAACTTATAAACAAGATAAGCAATCCCATGTTGAGTATGTAAAAATCAAAGAAGATCTGTTAGAGCAGTGGTTAAATTCTAAGAATGTGGATTCTGATTTTGGTAAATTTAAGCAGATGATTTTGCTGGAGGACTTCAAGAGGTGTATTTATAAAGATGTAAGCCTATATCTTGATGAGAAAAGAATAGATAATTTGTCTGATGCTGCAGTTTTAGCTGATGAATATGTTCTCACTCACAAGAGATATTCTAGAGAAAAAGGGAAAGCTGAGAGTAAGTACGTTGCCTCTACTCAGAGTACAGGTAACAGGAAAGAGAGTAAAGATGATGTTTCTCAGGAAGTAAATACCAGCTTCACCTCTAGGTTTCAGGAAAGTAAATGTACTTATTGTAGTAAGCTTGGTCATACTACGGAGAAATGTTTCAGGAGACAGCGTGATGTGAACAAAAAGGAGTCTTTAAATATTCAGTCAATTGGTCTAGTGTCCACCCTTGAGAGTTCCCATAATTCTTTAACTGAGTTAACTGAACCTGCTTTGAGGGGTAACTTAAATTTTCATGATGGAGCTCTTCTTTTGAGCAGTAACGTGGGTGACACTCTCAAGAGTTCATGTGCTAATTTCCTGTCTGATGGTTTTGTCAGTCCTCTGGACAGTAATGACAGGGAATCAGTTAAAATATATCGTGATACAGGTGCTTCCCAATCCCTTATGCTGACCAGTGTTCTAGGCTCTAATGTTAATTCCTCTGATGAAACTGTAATCTTACAAGGTGTAGGGAATAATTACTTATCTGTCCCTCTGTGCAGAGTGAATTTAGAGTCTGGTTTTGTTAATGGTTCCGTTATGGTTGGGTTGGTTGAGACACTCCCAATGTCAGGTGTAACTTTCTTACTTGGAAATGATATTGGTGGAAGTCAAGTGTGTCCAGCTCCTCAGTTGTCTAGTGAGCCAGTGGCTGCGTCCCAGGATTGTGATGTCCCTGATGTGTTCCCTGCATGTGCTGTCACTAGGGCTAAGTCTAAAGTTACTGGTGATTTAGAGGATAATGATGATGATGATGTTATCCTAGCTGACACTTTTCTTGATAATTTGGACCACTCACCAGTTGAGGCAGTACCGCGTAGTGTTGATAATTTGTCTCGTCAAGAGTTGGTTGAGTTGCAGGTTGCTGACCCTGAGTTGAAAGGTCTAGCTAACTCTGCTTACAGTGAAGAAGAGTCAGCCGGTGCTTCTACTTGTTATTATGTAAAGTCAGGAGTACTTATGAGGAAGTGGAGACCCCCAACAGTACCAGCCGACTGTGAATGGGAGGTTGTACATCAAGTTGTCATCCCTCGTGTTTGTAGGCAGGATATCATTAGAGTGGCTCATGATTCCAGTTTGGCAGGACACCTTGGAGTGAGGAAGACTGTGGCACGCATTTTGAAACACTTCTACTGCCCAGGTATCTTCAGGGATGTTTCCTGGTATTGTAAGTCTTGTCACACCTGTCAAGTTGTAGGGAAGTGTAATCAGACCGAAAAGATTGCACCTCTAGTTCCCATTCCTCCTTTTGAGGCGCCTTTCACCCGTGTGTTGGTGGATATTGTGGGCCCTCTTCCTAAGACTTCTTCAGGATTTTCTTATGTGTTGACCCTGATTGATATGGCTACTCGTTATCCTGAAGCCATTCCACTTAGAAATATCTCAGCAAAGAACGTGGTTAAGGAAATGCTAGGGTTCTTCACAAAGTTTGGTCTGCCCAAGGAGGTACAGTCAGACCGGGAAAGTAATTTCATGTCGAATGTTTTCAAGCAGTCTCTGAAAGAGTTGGGCATCACCCAGATCACGTCTTCAGCTTACCATCCCCAGACCCAAGGAGCGTTGGAGAGATATCATCAAACACTTAAATCGATGCTCAAGAAATACTCTTTGGAACATCAGAAAGACTGGGATAAAGGTCTTCCATTCGTTGTGTTTGCTGCAAGAGAATCTCCAAATGAATCACTGGGCTTCTCACCTTTTGAACTACTGTTTGGCCACGAAGTAAGAGGACCCCTTAAGCTACTCAAGGAATGCTGGCTGTCGGAGGAAGATGATGTCAACCTGCTGGAGTATGTGATGAAGTTCAAAGAACGGCTGTCCACTGCTTTACAGCTGGCGAGAGAGAATTTAGGAGCTGCTCAGGAGAAGATGAAGACTTGGTATGATAAGAAGTCCAGGTTATGCCACTTTCAGCCAGATCAGGTTTTGATTCTGCTACCGGTTCATGGGCAGCCTCTTCAAGCCAAGTTTAGTGGTCCTTATTTCGTGGAGAAGAAACTCAGTGATGTCAACTATGTCATCGCCACACCAGATCGTAGAAAGATCAAGCAACTTTGTCACATCAACATGCTAAAGTTATATCACAGGCGGGACGAAAATAATCCAGTCTGCACTGTAGCTGTTCCACCCGAGTCTGCAAGTGAAGCTCTCCCATGCAGCATGAGCCTGAGTGATAGTTTGGGGAAGAATCCTGATATCATGAATGATCTCCAGACTAAGCTTTCTCATCTACCTCCCGAGGAAAGGCAGGAGTTTTCGGCATTACTGCAGGAGTACCCGGAAGTGTTCCGTGCCACTCCAGGAAGAACCACTGTGTTGATGCATGATGTCGATGTTGGAGACGCAAAGCCAATTAAACTGCCTCCTTACCGTGTGAACCCGGTGAAAGTTCCTCTCATCCAGAAGGAGCTTGGCTACCTGTTGGACCACAAGATGATTGAGCCCTGTCAGAGCGAGTGGAGTTCTCCTGTCACTCTAGTCTCTAAGCCAGGTGGGTCACAGCGGCTTTGCATTGATTACAGACGTGTTAATCAGATAACCAAAACAGACACTTACCCTCTCCCTCGTGTGGAAGATTGCATAGACAAGATCGGAAAGGCTAGGTACATAAGTAAGTTTGATTTGTTAAAGGGATACTGGCAAGTACCTATGATTGAACGTGCTAGGGAGATCTCATGTTTTGTAACACTAGGAAAGGCTTTTACATGTTCTGTAATGCCGTATGGTATGAAGAATGCACCAGCCACATTTCAGAAGCTCATGAATGTTGTAACAGAGAGTTTGGCAGGGTGTGTTGTTTATATTGATGATGTATTAATCTTCAGTGACAACTGGAAAGATCACCTATGCCATGTCAGTAAATTTCTTGAGCGTTTAGTTCAGGCTAATCTTGTAGCTAATTTATCAAAGTGTGAGTTTGGTCAAGCTAAAGTTCAGTACCTTGGGTATGTAATTGGTGATGGACATGTTGCACCACCAGGAGCTAAGGTTCAGGTTATAAGTGATCTTCCCAGACCTAAAAGTAGGAAAGAGCTACAAAGATTTTTGGGAATGGTAGGTTATTACAGGAGATTTGTTCTTAACTTCTCTATTCTTGTATCACCACTTACAGACCTACTGAAAAAGGGAGTTAAATTTGTCTGGACCGATAACTGTGAATCCTCTTTCAACAAACTTAAAGCTATCCTATTAAGTCAGCCAGTGCTCGCTACTCCAAATTTTGCTAAGCCTTTTAAGATGTCCGTTGATGCAAGTGATACAGGAGCTGGGGCTGTTTTGCTGCAAGAGGATGATCAGGGTATTGAACACCCTGTATCTTATTACAGTAAGAAGTTCACTCCACCTCAAAAGAACTACTCAACTATTGAGAAAGAGCTTTTGGCCTTGATTTTGGGTTTACAGCATTTTTCATTTTATTTGTGTTCTGGTATTGACCCCATGGTCATTTATACCGATCATAACCCACTGAAATTCCTTAGTAAGTTTAAAGATAAAAATCAGAGATTGACAAGATGGAGTCTACTTCTTCAGGAGTATTCATTAGACATACAACATGTCAAGGGGAAAGAAAATGTCATTGCAGATTGCTTATCTAGACTTTAGACAGATTGTTGTAGAGTAATAAAAAATTTCCTTTGTAAATTTCTTTTTCTTTGTGGGGAGGTGTTACATAGCCTATGATTTCATCATCCTTTGTGTAATTTTAACGCACAGTATGCTGCATGTTTGATCACGAGCGTGTTCTGCCTCAGTCCCCCCATTCTACCGTTATAGTGGAGTGAGTCGTCCTTTCTGTTGTTCAGAGCGGGATTGTCAACTCTTTGTCCCCATGGCTTCATTTGCCCGTCCTTCTTACAAGTTGTATCAAGTTCTGCTGGCCCCTATATAATGAGCTCAGTCTTTGCATCATTGCCACTTAGATCTACTCCTCATTTTGTTCACATCTCTGTCCTCCCCTGTACAGTTATTATTGAGTGCTCAGGAAGTCTCCAACCATCTAGCAGCTGTGTAATTTGAGTATAAGTGTTATTGCATTTTGTTCTTCTACTGTATAGCATAAGTTGTTAATTCGTAGGCCTAGTGATATTTTGTGATTCATGTGAGTGGATGTTAGACATCATTAATAATATTTTGTATCGTTAATATCTGGCATTCACTGAGCATTACCCAGTGTATTTTCATTTTATCAGGGCTGACTTAGATAAATTTACTCTTGCTAATTTCGTGTTAATAGAGGCTATTGCAGTTAACCATATATTTAACCTGTTTTTTGCCATTACTTTATCCTTATGAGTCCTGAATGTTTTGTTGTTAGTTTGACCATTAAACTTTAACTTGTAATTTTACCTAACTCCTTTGTTTTGAACCTGGAACTTTCCGTGACAGTAGTGATTATTAGTATTCTCACTTAAAGTGTACATTATCTTTCTCTGTTCCGTAACAATATATATATATATATATATATATATATATATATATATATATATATATATAGATAGATAGATAGATAGATATAGTAAGTATTAGTAGTTACTATCTATCTATCTATCTATTGCCTGACGCCTCAATCCCGTTTGGGGTGGCCACAAACAAATCGCCTCCAAGTCGCCCTGTCCCCCGCCATTTCACTGCCCTGCTCCCAACTCACACCCCCCTCTCTCATATACCTCTCCACCCCATCCCTCCATCTCATCCTCGGTCTCCCCCTCCCTCTTCCACCCTCCACCTCACTCACATACACTCTCTTTGTCAGTCTTTCACCCTCCATCCTCTCCACATGGCCAAACCACCTCAGTGTGTTCCTCACAACGCTTCCTATCACATCCACATCCACACCACAACGTTCCTTTATATCCTCATTCGTCAGCCTGTCTCTCCACGTGACTCCACAGGCTCCTCTTAAATAACTCATTTCCACTGCTCTCACTCTTGACTTGTGTCCTTCCAACAATGTCCAAGCTTCACTTCCGTACGTTAGAGTTGGTATCACAATACTGTCATGTAGTAACTTTTTTACTTCCATGCTCACTTCCCTGTTTCCTATCACTGCTTTCAAGGAACCAGCAACCGTTCTTCCCTGCTGTACCCTTTCAAGCACTTCACCCTCCAAACCTCCATCCTTACTCATCACACTACCCAAATACTTAAACGTACTCACATTTTCCAATTCCTCACCATCCAACCTCGCTGTACATTCACTGACTTCACCTCTCTCAAAGACCATCACTTTACTCTTCCCTACATTCACCTTTAGGTTCCGTTTCTTACACACTCTCTCAAACTCATCCACCAAGCCTTGCAGCTCCCCTTCGTCTTCACTCAACAACACAGTATCATCTGCAAACAACAGTACAGGGAGTTTCCAAACACTATCCTCTCTCACCAGGGCCACTCCAACATCCACTACCCTACCTTGTACCTCTTTTATTACCCCATCCATGTACAGATTGAACAACTTGCTATATATTTATGAAAAATATAGTAACAGAATGCACCACTTGCTATACTGTACTCCAGTTTATATTACATAGAAGGCACTGTCTGAGGGTGCGCAGATATTCACTTCCCTTATCTCATTTTTATTTCACTAGTTTTCATGTCCTTTACTCACTGTATAGTAATTATATAGGGATATTATTACATTCAAGTAGCTCAACTTTCAATTTTGCCCAGGGATGTTCTTGTCTTTTCTTTTCTTCAGTATGATCTTCACGTCTTCACCGACCATAATGAGTGTTACTTAGAACTACCAGTTTCCAGGTCTTTTGGTTGTCGCACTAAACTTGTTGCTACACGGACCTCATGCAACCTTTTGTCCATTCGCTTGACACAACAGTACAGGATACATACAATTGCAATAAAACCTAGAAGACATAAGACCACTGGAGGAAATACAAAGACTGGATGTACCCAGGAGAGGTTAAAAACTGAAGAGAACTGGTTCATAATGAAATTAGACTGATTCAGAAAGTTCAACACACGTAGGTTGTCTGATGTGATGGAAAGATTGTCTGTTGGTAGATGAAAGGTAGTATTAATAGGTCTGAAGATGTCATTTGTGGGAGCGAAGACCGAAGTGATAATGTGTAGCATGGGCTATTACAGACTCAGACTTTACTGTACAGTAATCAGGGGACTTATATACACCTAATGCGGATAGTGAACGGACAGGGGTTCCTGGACAAGTAATACTGACAGGAGTTGAGACACTAAAGAAGAAATAGCAGATGTGATTTAGACGAGCATGGTGTACCAGGCTATTGGGGGCCGGAACAAAGGTACAGACGGTTGTACTGAGAAGTTACGGACTAAGGCAGATTCGCAAGAAGCAACGCTGCCAGGAAAAATTGTTATGAGGTACGCAGCACAAACTCGAGAGTTGTGTGTGAGAAAGGCACATCTGCCGAGGTCACTTGAGGAGATGAAGGCAAAATAGAGATGATCATGGGAGAGAAGAAGGTATTCTGAAGAGACAGAGGCTTGTACCAGGGAGTTATTGTACCAGAAGGGAAAAAGGAATGGTGTGGAAGAGATCGAATGTGATGGAAGAACGAAGAGGAATATGAACAATTATATCTTTAGTAAAGAATGTGGCCTCCAGGATAGGGTAGTAGTGTTCTAAAGAGGAAAATGAAATCACAGGAGACAAGCCGAAGGCTGAGTGAGCCCATTCCAGGATAGAGCAAAGGTCAGAGAAAGGTACTAAATCTAGGGTGACACCACCATCAACAGCATTGACTAAAATACGAATGAGGCTAGAAACTTGGGAAACAAGAGAGTCCAGAGAAACCTGCAAATTATCTACATTTAATTTTATATACATCAACTCTGATACAATAGTTACCTTCGATACGTCATGCTTAAGAATTGATGTAAAATTATTTAGGGTATTTGTAACATCATTTAAATGCTGTGTGATCTCTTGTAGCATAGAATGTTGAACACTTAACCCCTTTTCCTGGGAATTTAGAGCATTTGCTAATTGAAATATGTCTTTTTTAAATCCAGAGAGGTCACGGGCAGTCGCTACACCAAATAATCCGCTCAGAATTTCTCTTCCAAAATCAAAAAGTCCACGTTTCACTCGTGAGCGACCCACAGGGATTTGGTAAGGGAAGGAATCTTGGAAATGGTTGAAATGATAATGAATATAATCTAACTTCCAGCAGATGGGTAGGTAGAGTGGGTACAAAAATGTGTCTGTGGGATGTCGATTTTTAATATCTGACAGGAGTCCCTGCAGGTCCTCTAGCTGACGTGCAAAGTCAGGCAGGGCGATGGCCACGGCGGCCAGCGGCTCTAGGTCATAGCGCAAAGAGACAACATCCTTCACCTCCTGCGCCAACCAAGGCCCCGGGCCGTACGGCACCATCGTCCTCACCCGATCCAGACCCGCCTAGAGTCAGCACTGCCAGCACGTAGACCCACAGCATCTTTCCTATAAAATGAGGATGTTAGAGGTGATATTAATGCAGATGGTAACGACAGTGTGAGATGGTAGCGTTATGCAGGAGACTTAGTGGCAGAACGCAATCTGGCACGATAGTTATTAACAGCAGGGGAAGGTTGAATAGTAGTGTCTGAAGGAGGACTTAGAGAAGAGGAAGAAGGTTGAGTAGGAGTTTGTTGTGGAGATGTGGTCTCTCTTAGTGGCTCCTCCAAGACTATGCGTTTTGATGCACGTTTGAGATCATCTGCATGCACCCATGTCGTCTCTGCCTTGTACGGATCTCTGAATTCGAATTTATTACCTTTACGAGATATGACACGGAAGGGACCCAAGAATTTACTCTTTAGTTTTGAATCTCTGTCATGATCTAGGGCAAAAACTAAGTCACCTACTTGGATGGTAACATCTGTGGCAGCGGCATGTTGGTTACGTACCAACTCCTCATTTGTAAGGGCCAGATTATCTTGAACGTATTTATGAATTTTCTGGAAGTTGGATAAGTGGACTCGCACGTAGTTATCGTAGTTGTAGATCGGATCAGGTTTGGATTGCAACAATGAATAAGGCAGTCTTTTGTCAATGCCATAGATGACAAAGAATGGTGTTTCACCAATTGACTTATTGATGGATGAAGTAATTGAAGCAGCTACCTGCGGAATCCACTCGTCCCAGGTGGAAGTCTGATCTCCCACTATGTGACGCAGACTCTCCAGTATCTTTCTATTCTGGCGCTCTACTAGGCCATTCGAGGCTGGATGATGGGCCACTATATTGCATTTCTTACTTCCGTATCGAAAACAAATTTCTTCCAGTATTGAATTATTGAGCTCTGACCCGTTATCAGTTAAAATTACTTCTGGTGTTATGAAAGGGCAAATTCTATCTATCTATCTATTGCCAGACGCCTCAATCCCGTTTGGGGTGGCCACAAACAAATCGCCTCCAAGTCGCCCTGTTCCCCGCCATTTCACTCCCCTGCTCCCAACTCACACCCCCCTCTCTCATATACCTCTCCACCCCTCTCCACCCCATCCCTCCATCTCATCCTCGGCCTCCCCCTCCCTCTTCCCCCCTCCATCTCACTCACATACACTCTCTTCGTCAGTCTTTCACCCTCCATCCTCTCCACATGGCCAAACCACCTCAGTGTGTTCCTCATAACGCTTCCTATCACATCCATATCCACCACAACGCTCCTTTATATCCTCATTCGTCAGCCTGTCTCTCCACGTGACTCCACAGGCTCCTCTTAAATAACTCATTTCCACTGCTTTCACTCTTGACTTGTGTCCCTCCAACAATGTCCAAGCTTCACTTCCGTACGTTAGAGTTGGTATCACAATACTGTCGTGTAGTAACTTTTTCACTTCCATGCTCACTTCCCTGTTTCTTATCACTGCCTTCAAAGAACCAGCAACCTTTCTTCCCTGCTGTACCCTTTCAAGCACTTCACCCTCCAAACCTCCATCCTTACTCATCACACTACCCAAGTACTTAAACGTACTCACATTTTCCAATTCCTCACCATCCAACCTCGCTGTACATTCACTGACTTCACCTCTCTCAAAGACCATAACTTTACTCTTCCCTACATTCATCTTTAGATTCCGTTTCTTACACACTCTCTCAAACTCATCCACCAAGCCTTGCAGCTCCCCTTCGTCTTCACTCAACAACACAGTATCATCTGCAAACAACAGTACAGGGAGTTTCCAAACACTATCCTTTCTCACCAGGGCCACTCCAACATCCACTACCCTACCTTGTACCTCTTTTATTACCCCATCCATTTACAGATTGAATTAATAAAGGCATGTGCCACTGCGTTACCAGATTTTTCACGCAATGGAACTAAGATAACAAATCTAGAGAAATGATCGACTACCACTAATAGACAGACGAAGCCAGACTCTGTACGAGGCAGCTTCAGAAGATCAAGAGAGACAGTTTCCCAAGGTTTTGATGGTACTGGGTACTGCAATATAGGAGCAGGTTGACAGGTTGTCCCCTTATGACGGGCACATGATAGACATGCATCGCAGTGCGCTTCTATATCCTTTCGCATAGTGGGCCAATAATATGACAGACGTGCTTGCCGTAAGCTTCTGTCTTTGACAGGGTGTGATGCATGAGGGGAGTCGTGGATTAAATGAAGAGCAGCAGGAATTAAGTCTGTTGGAATGACTAGTTGCTTAACTTCGCGATGAGGGACGTTGTTACCTTTTAGTACTGAGTGTTTATAGAGTAATGCATTGTTAAGGAAGAAATCAGATACAGGGACTGGTAACTTTGGCAGGGAAGAATCATTGCCTGACTCTAGAGAATATATGACCTGTGACCATGCTGGAACCTATGTAGAGTGTCATATTTGAACGCCAAGTTTACATCTCAACCAGTTGAGACTGTGGCTATATGCCGTGAGAGGGCATCGGCTACGACATTGGACTTCCCAGGAACATATTCAAATGTCGGATTATAGTCATTCACAGTGACTGCCCAACGTGCAGGTCCACTGGTAAGGTTACGTCCCCAAAACAGGTCACATAAGGGAAGATGGTCTGTTTGTATGTGAACAGGATAACCGTAGATGATGTCGCAGAAATGTTTTAGAGACCAGACCACGGCAAGGGCTTCCCAGTGAGTTACACTGTAATTCTTTTCCGCGGAGTTTAGCACACGGCTGGCATAGGCAATGACACGTTTCTTCCCTTCGGAGTCATTTTGCATGAGAACGGCACCTAGGCCTACTCCTGAAGCATCAGTATGGAGAAGAAATTGTTTTGAATAATCAGAGAATGCCAAAACCGGGGAATGTGCCAGGGCATTTTTCAGTGTTGTAAATGCGGTTGCCTGTTCATCAGCCCACACAAAAGACGCATCCTTCTTTAGCAATTTTGTTAAAGGCGCAGCTATCTGGGCGTACCCCTTAATGAATCTTCTGTAATAGCCACTAAGACCGAGGAAATTGGGTACAGCATCAGTGTTGGTTGGAGTTGGGAAATTTGTCACGGCTTTGACCTTGTCATCTGATGTATGGATTCCGTGAACGTCAACAACATGTCCTAGGAACTGGAGTTTCTTACGTAAAAAATCACACTTTGATAGTTTGATCTTAAGTCCAGCTTGTTTGAGTTTAGTGAATACTTCGGCCAATTTTTTAAAGTGTTCCTCCACCGAGTGACTAGCGATTATGACATCATCTACAGTAGATAAGCAAAAACTGAATGACCTATCATGCCGGCGAAAACTGTATGAATTAGCCGTGTGAACGCTGATGGCGCATTTCTCAAACCGAATGGAAGTCTACGGAATTGGTAAAGCCCGGATGGAGTAGTGAAGGGAGTGATAGGACGAGATGATTTCTCCATTTCCACTTGCCAGTAACCACTTAAAAGATCTAGGGAGGAGAAAACACAATTGTTTTCGCCTAAGGATTCCAGCAAATTAGTGAGTACAGGAATTGGAAATCTGTCTGGGACAGTCAGCGCATTCACGCGTCTATAATCTATCGCTGGTCATAACTCACCACCTATCTTTGGAACCAGAAATAGTGGGCTGTTCCACGGACTATCAGAGTGTTCAATGACCTCATTATCCAACATGTCCTGAATAAGACGATCAGCTTGTTGACACTGGCTGTGTGGTATACAGTAGGCAGGTATATATACTGACGGAGATCCGGGCTGTAATGTAATTTGACACTTTATTAAATCTGTCTTGCCCATATTCTCACTGGGTAGGGCTACGACTTCGTGATAGTCTCGCAAGAGATTAAGTAAGTGACTTCTGTATTCTGGGTAATCACTCTGTTTCACATGAGATTCAAGATTAGATGGAATGTCGGTGGACTGAGTAACTGAGCACACATCGGCAACAGAGCGTGGGAAATCTTGGCGCACACGTACGGCCACTGGGTATACCAAGAAGTCACCAATCTGTGTTCCCGTTCGTAATTTAAGTGGAGCATTACAGTTGGCTAAGTACAAGTAGCATAAACCATCCTCTAGCACCGTACACAAAGCCGACTCATAAGCTAAGCCATTCACACAACATGTCTCAGGTAAGGTACATCCACTCCTGCTTTCGCACCCACAACACGAACAGAAACTTTGGTAAATTTGTGCGGCAACAAAATTGTGCACTGATTTGTTACTGCACGCCTTGTCTCTGCGTGTTGTAAAACATCATTCACACTATGTGAGGTAGTTAAATGAGACGTGTCTGAGTCGGCAAATGTGCCACTGTTAGAGGGGTTCATACGATCCACAGCCGAATGCTCAGAGGGTGTAGTACTAGATGATAGTGTACTTGGCTGTTCAGGTAACGGTGTGTGTACCTGTTTTCTCTCGAGTAATGTTGGAATCACGTGAGAGTGAATAACTGAGTTTAATTGGGAAAGTACCGGACATGGATATTCCATACCAGATATTGGGAAACCATTGATATCCATGGTACAAGAAGCAAGGAGGAGAGAATAGCTTGTTGAGCCATTGTCAAAAAGCCAATAAGAGTGTCTGCTGGATATTTAAGATCATTAGTGACATGAAACTCCACGTCAAAAGGTCTTAAGGCCTTATCAAGTTGTACTTCTAGTGTGATCTTTCTTTTGACATGAAATTCTGATCCATCCACGCCGCACAGGCGAATGTCAGGTGGTTCGAGGAGCCCAACTCTTTTAGTTATTTCCCTAATGTTGTTTAAAGAGGTATCTGAGATCAGGTTTACCATAGATCCGGTGTCCATAAAGAAAGACCTTTGTACCCCTTCACTCCATCCTAGAATGACTAGGCCTAAAGATGTTATAGGTCCTACCTGGCAAATGGGGAGTTATCTGTTACCTTATTTTCAGACACCGGCGGATCTTCTGCTATTAGGTTACATTTCTCCAATCCGAGCACCCTTCTTCTCCCGACTGACGGCTCTTAAGGTAACGACACTCGTCAGTGGAGTGAGTTGTGCTATTCTTGTGATATTTGCATGTTAGACGACGGGACCGCGAGGGTGTGCGCTGTCGTTCCCGTGAGCTGAAACGTCTTTCTTGTGCACAGCTAGACTCTCGATGACCTACATTACCGCAGTGCCAGCAAACAATTGAGGATTGTTTGCTTCGTCGCACAGTTGATTTGTCACGACTGCAAGAAGGTAAGCAATAGTGTGAGTGAGACCGATTACTAGGTTTGGTTTTTGTAGTTGGCCGTGAACGAGAGGAATCAGACGAAGTAATGCTGGTGTGTAGTACTCTCGCAGTACCACCAGCAGAGTGAGAGGCTGAGGTGTAAGAACCGACCTGGCGAGTGAAGTCTGATCCTGACTTTTCTATTATGGTCTTGGAGATGTTGACTATTTTGTCTCCAAGGTTAAAGCCAAGTTGTAGTGCCATTTGTTTTTGGTTGTCAGAAAGCCAGTTAAGAAATCTAAAGTAACCGAACAAATCTGCAAAATTATTTAGTGAAACCATAAGCTCTCCAATTAATTTCGGCTACCCATTGAGTACCACGGAACAATTGGCGCAGCTCTGAACTCGTTGCCCTCGTAGTAGCAGCTGCCTCAATTACCTTTGCATGTTGGGGAGGTACCTTCATGTCCTCCTCCATTTGCTTGAGATGGTTTGTCAACCCTATAAGAGATGCAGCATTGGAATGTTGGCAACAAAGTTGAATTAACTGTTAGCGACACGTGTCAAACGTTTGGCAATCTTTGAAGAGACCCGCACGAATAGCGGCTCCTATTGGTGACCTGCCATGTGTAGTAGAAGGGAAGGATAAAGGCTGTGGAGAAGGCTGAGTGGCTTCAAGAGAATCAGTTGGAGAAGCTGATAGAGTATCTGGTGTTGATATAGCCTATCTGGATTTAGGGTAGGAGTAGTAGGGTTAATATAGGTGGTTGGAGGTGTGGTAGGGAGATACAAAAGTGGTCGTAGTGGAAACAGGTAGGGAACTTACGGCTGGTTTACTATAAGATCTGCCGCTACGAAGAGTTATATTATCACCACATACAGGGTCATCTGTGTCACAATCAGATTCAATAGGGGAGAGATCTACCCTTTTAAAAAAGGACATTAATAGAATAGGAAGTAAGTAAATGAAAATAAATGAACAAATGGATGAATAAATGAAAGAATGAATAATTAAATATTTATAATATATGAAGAAATGATTTATATACGAGTGAAAATGAATGTATTATTTGCAGCTGAGCATGAGTATAATTGGGAGAAAATGGGATGAAGCAGGAGTGAATGAGCGAAAAATTCTGAATGAATGAAAAATGAGGGACAAAAAAGCAAAGAAATGATTTATATACGAGTGAAAATGAATGTGTTATTTGCAGCTGAGCATGAGTATAATTGGGAGAAAATGGGATGAAGCAGGAGTGAGTGAGCGAAAAATTCTGAATGAATGAAAAATGAGGGACAAAAAAGCAATGAATGGATAAGAGTAAATGGTGAAAATATCACAATCTATAGAGACAGCTTGGCTTCTCTGTAGAAACGGATCGATTAATGTGATGGAATGAGAAAATGCTTGAAAATACAGATAGAAAAATACTCGTAGTTATATGTGTGTTGATTGAACTCTCATATCGTAATGTCGTAGTGTCTCCTCCCCCTGCCAGCGTTGATTGGGCGGAGGTGTTCGTGACGTCACTGGGCGGCGGCTAAGCAGTGGGCTGAACGAGAAGCTGATAGGAGTAGGAGACTGTGACGTAGCTCGGTGTGAGTGGACATTCTCCCTGGGTGACGTCGGTTTGTGTGGTGGGTGGGGAAACGATGACGTAACGGCGTCGGGCGGCGGTTGGGGGCTAATTCCTGAAGTGGGGTCTGGGTTGGAGTTTGTGGGGGCTGAAACTAACCCATACAACAGGTCATATAGGACTGACAGGCGAAGGCAGGTTGTAGGTTGATAGGAGCACGAGGCTTACGTGGCTGTAGTGGCGTGGTGGTAGGTGGGGTGTTGGTGTGGAGGAAAATCCCAAAACCACATCAAAGCTGCTAGGACGATTCCACACCAAGACTACAAAAAGGGCTGGAGGTTGGGGCGGAGATAGACTGTGTGTCGTCGTGGGAAGAACAGCAGCGTGGGAAAACAGACACAGCCAAGATTGCCCACAGAAGACGTGAAATCACTATTATCCCACTCGCTTTCCACCAAATGTTAATGCTTGTTAATGTCCCTTGACGCCAGTTGTAGGCGAAGTCAAAGTCTCGGACGAGTTCTCTGAAAATATATTAATGCAACCTCTCCACATCCATTCCACAAGGGTGAGCAATATTCAAGCTGAGAGTGCACATGACTCATAAAAATTATAGCTAACTGCTCATCAGTGAAGAAGTTACGGACTCTGTACAATAATCCAAGATTTTTTAAGGCAGTTTTAGCAAGTGATCTAACATGAGAGGTCCAGCTGAGGGCATTGTTAAGTGAGACGCCAAGAATTTCAATACGTTTGGAGATGGGAATATTAGTAGCACTGAAGGTAATGTATGAATCTGGCAATATCTGTCTGTTAGTAAATTGTATATATTTAGTTTTACTAACATTAAATGAGACAAGGTTGTTTTGTCCTCACTCACTGATCGTAGATAGGTCTTGATTTATGGAGATGGCTGTACTGAGTTGAGAGGTAGAGATATTAGACTTTGTAAGTGGGTGTCTGAATGTGAATGAACAGTGTAGAGTCATCTGCGTATGAGTGGCTGGGATTGTGGGTGACAGATAAGAGATCATTAACATGAACCAGTAATAGGCTTGGCACTAGAACTGACCCCTGCGGCACGCCGGCGTTAATTGAGTGAAAATTGGAATACACATCATCTACTTTTACTCTTGTTCTCCTGTCACTAAGATATAAAGAAATCAAAGGAACAAAAGATGTTAGTCCAGAGCAAGAGAGTTTGGACAGCAGGGAACGGTGCCATATTTTGTCAAAAGCTTTAGAAATATCAAGAGTTACTGCATGAGTTTCTCCATGTAGATCAACTGATTGATGGATGGTATGATTTAGGAGAATGAAGTGAAGTTAGCAGGGGAGTGAAAGATAAACATGGTAGATTACTAGTGGAGAAGGGAGAAAAAGTGAGCAGATGGAGAGAACACTTTAAGGAATTGTTGAACGTAGAGGATGGAAGTAATGCGAGTATAAGTGGCTGGGGAATGGCTGGGAGAAGGAGGGAGGTGAGAAGACAGGTAGAAATCAGTAGGATAGAGGTTGTGGAAGCAATGAAGAAAGTTAAATCGGGGAAAGCCCCAGGAATTGATGGAGTGTGTGGTGAGATGCTGAAGCATGGGGGAGAGATAGTAGTAGAATGGATGTGGAAGATGTGCAGATTGGCCTGGGAGGAAGGTAGAGTCCCGGAGGATTGGAAGTCAGGTATAATTATTCCCTTGTACAAAGGAAAAGGGGAAAAAGAAGTGTGTGGTAATCATAGGGGCATTTGTCTTCTTAGTATAATAGGAAAAGTGTATGGTAGGATACTTATAGACAGAGTTAGAGAAAGAACAGAGAAATTAGTTGGAGAAGAACAGGGAGGCTTTAGGAAGGGAAGAGGTTGTGTAGATCAGATATTCATTCTTAGATCTTTAGTGGAAAAGTTTCTAGAGAAGGGAAAGAAGTTGTATGCGGCTTTCATGGATTTGGAGAAAGCATATGACAGGGTGGATAGACAAGGATTGTGGAAAGTGTTAAGAATATATGGAGTAGATGGGAAGTTGTTGAATGCTGTGAAGAGTATGTATGATGGTGCTAAGGCTGCAGTGCGTGTGGATGGTGAACTAAGTGAATTTTTCTCTTTGAAAGTTGGTTTGAAACAGGGATGTGTCATGTCTCCATGGTTGTTCAATCTGTACATGGATGGGGTAATAAAAGAGGTACAAGGTAGGGTAGTGGATGTTGGAGTGGCCCTGGTGAGAGAGGATAGTGTTTGGAAACTCCCTGTACTGTTGTTTGCAGATGATACTGTGTTGTTGAGTGAAGATGAAGGGGAGCTGCAAGGCTTGGTGGATGAGTTTGAGAGAGTGTGTAAGAAACGGAACCTAAAGGTGAATGTAGGGAAGAGTAAAGTGATGGTCTTTGAGAGAGGTGAAGTCAGTGAATGTATAGCGAGGTTGGATGGTGAGGAATTGGAAAATGTGAGTACGTTTAAGTATTTGGGTAGTGTGATGAGTAAGGATGGAGGTTTGGAGGGTGAAGTGCTTGAAAGGGTACAGCAGGGAAGAAAGGTTGCTGGTTCCTTGAAAGCAGTGATAAGAAACAGGGAAGTGAGCATGGAAGTAAAAAAGTTACTACATGACAGTATTGTGATACCAACTCTAACGTACGGAAGTGAAGCTTGGACGTTGTTGGAAGGACACAAGTCAAGAGTGAGAGCAGTGGAAATGAGTTATTTAAGAGGAGCTTGTGGAGTCACGTGGAGAGACAGGCTGACGAATGAGGATATAAAGGAGCGTTGTGGTGTTGATGTGGATGTGATAGGAAGCGTTGTGAGGAACACACTGAGGTGGTTTGGCCATGTGGAGAGGATGGAGGGTGAAAGACTGACGAAGAGAGTGTATGTGAGTGAGGTGGAGGGTGGAAGAGGGAGGGGGAGACCGAGGATGAGATGGAGGGATGGGGTGGAGAGGTATATGAGAGAGGGGGGTGTGAGTTGGGAGCAGGGTAGTGAAATGGCGGGGGACAGGGCGACTTGGAGGCGATTTGTTTGTGGCCACCCCAAACGGGATTGAGGCGTCTGGCAATAGATAGATAGATAGTATGTCAATGGTAGATCTTTCGTGGTGAAAACCATATTGTCCATCACTAATTAAGTTGTTGGATTCAAGATGTTTAACAATGTGCATATTAATTAAAGTTTCAAATACCTTACCAAGAGAAGATGTGACAGCTATTGGTCTGTAATCAGAGGGGTTAGAGAAATTTCCTTTCTTCGGAATTAGATGGAAAGATCATAAGTATTACCTCTCTTGTAAATCTGCTTCCAAGAAATTAGTAAGCCGACTCCGTGTCTTCTTTGCCTATGCACAGTTATCGACATTATGCACGGGTTTTACCCGTCCCTGTGCAGAGTACAATTTTCATGTATGGGGAGGCTCTCCACATACAGCTCTTCTCAACAAGGTGGAGTCAAAGGCATTTCCTCTCATTAACTCTCCTCCTCTTGCTGGCTCCCTTCAGTCTCTGTCTCTTTGTTCAACTGTTCCATCTTTATCTCTTTTCTATCGCTACTTCAGTGGTCACTGCTGCTTTGAACTGTCTATCTTTTATCTCTCCACCACTACGGCGGGCACGTAGCACCCGTCTGGCAACAAACTCTCATCCCTTTTCTGTCCAACTCTCTAATGCAAGAGTTAACAATAATCCCAGTCCTTCATGTTTGCAACAGGTCAACTCTGGAACTGCTCCCTCTGAAGTATTTCCTACTGTCTGTGACCTCCAGTCTTTCAGATAGTGTGTCCAGGCATCTCGAAATAAACGGCTCTTGAACTTGGCTTTCATTTATCTTGTTTCTGTTTTTGCTTGGAGGGAACAATGTTGCCGGCTTCTGGCCTTTGGTTCCTTCTTCCTTGCATTAAAAAAAAAATCAACCACTCACTTGATGTAATGCTGCCTACTTCTTCCTTCCTGTCTCTCATTCTGTCACTGTATCTGCCCTTCTCTCTTCCAACTTCTCCGTTTCTTTCCTGACACTATTAACTATTCTTTTTTCCACTTCAGGTGGCCCTGCACTGAGCAATAAGCTTAATGCTTTCCTGTAGCCCAGGAAACCATTCACAGTGCTGGGAGGTAATCCCACAGCTAAAGTACAGAGTGAAGTGGAGTCTACATGGTGCCCCAGTTAACTGTGTGGAGACTTAAATGCGGCGACCACCCAGGAACCAAACTTCCACATTTTTCCCTGAGCCTTGTTGTGATGAGACGCCGCTGGTTGCAAGGGAACGCTGGTTCACTGCATGGGTCTGCCCTACAGGGGCAGTTGCTTGCCTGGGGTTGATGGGTTTGTTCGGCCAGAAAGACTGAAGCTAATCAACAACAACAACAACTACTCAGCATCCTCATGGCGCCCTTCATCAGATGTCTCCTACTTCTCGAGCCATATAAGTCGACAGGAACTATCCTACCATCATCACCACCCCGACCTCTGAGGGACTGTTTAGGGTCATATATTTTAAGTCCATGATGCATTACATCGCACAAGAAAGCTCCCTGAATATCTCGTCAAGCATGTAGCTCCTGAATGTCCTGTCATTGTCCTACACGACTTAGTGGGTGCCGGGCGGACACGTCGCCTGCTGTATTCAGACGACAGTGAATCAGAAGAACCTGACAGTGTCAATATTGTCACCATTATCCCTCTCATAGAATGAACAATTCCATTGTACTATTCCGGTTTACGTCAGACGATGTTATTCATCTGAGTGATCAATAGGAAGCTATGTGTACAAATAAGAAAATATGAGAAAACATACAAAAAGGGTGTTAATTTTCTTAACATACTTCGTACCCATGAGGGGAAGAAAAGAGAGACAGGATAGTATGAAAAACATTAAAAAGGTTAAAACATAACCGGCGAAAAATAATGAATGATTAAGAAAGCATAAAAACATTAACCATAAGAGAAAAAGAAATTTGAAAGATTTTTTGGAAAAAAAAATCGGGGTTGCCAAGCGGCCTAAAAAGTGACAGGGGTAAACGTCTACCAGGAGAAAAAAAATGAATTTTGTATTTCTAAGTTAAAAACCATGACTGAACATAATGACTTTGTCCTGGAATCCCAGGGGCCATGATGGGTGGCCTTTGGGGTCACACCGTGCCTAAAATGAGGCCCCAGTAAAGATCTATCATTGTTCAAAATTTCATACTCTTTAGGTAAAAGGCTACGACATTGTCCCCCCTGGTGGCCACCCTTGCTTCCCTGCCATGACGAGAGGTCATCAGTGATCGTTCCCAACCAAAAACATGGCCGGGTAAACGTCAACTAATATGAAAAATTTCGTGTTCCAAGGTTAAAAGCTATGGTCGTGCATAATGAATTTGCGGTGACCTCCTTGGGCTACCCTCTCCCCGTTGAGAGGTGTCAGGGCTACAAGGCTATAGTTTGACACACACACACACACACACACACACACACACACACACACACACTATCTACCCTCTACTGCCAGATGCCACAATCCCATAAGGGGTGGCCATTTGACTTTGAGTTATTTGTTTTACAGGGAGGGGCACTAATCCTCCACCAACCCACTTGCTGACACACAGTCATATAATCATATGATCTTTTTCACCAGATGGGGGCAGTGTTGACGATATGTTCATGCTACTTCCACTCTCGTTTCCCCTCGAGGGAAAGTCAGATTTCTAAGCCTTCATGAAGGGTGTGTTGAATGTCATGTCCTAAACCTCTGCCCTCGGTCACTCATAGCCTGCGAGCACACAAGCCTCCAGTGTCCTGAGCCTAGCACCAGTTTACATGAGTGTAACTATACACATGCCCTTTGCCCTAACTGCTGTTTGATAATAGCAAAGTACACCTTACTGATTAACTGAGACAGTCTGGTCGTCCCAAGAGCGATTCCAGGTGAGGGACATTAATATAGGTGGCTAGGCAGGTGAGCCGCCAGGTCATATCGATAGCACCACATGACCGCGTCCCTCTCCCGCACTGCTCATGTAATACTGATTTTTTTAAAAATGGGGGGGTATTCAAAAATCAAACTCAGATTATTTCTGGGGAATATAAGTTGCTTAATTTTTATTCCACATTCATATTCATATAAGACCTACCTTGGAATTCTATTCCTGACTTAACTGTAGTGCATATAACTGTCCCTGTGTCTATATTACTAACACATATATTAATTCTCATATTCTGTCTACATACTTAAAACACTACAGTGCTTCAAGCTACAACTTAAAAAAACAAAACAAAAAACAATGATCATTACACTAGTCCTGAAAGAGACACCCCATATATGTACTTAATTTGGGTTTTTGAATGGATAAAGTTCTGCTGTTTCTTAGTTATATCTCTTATCAAACATTATTACTGATTACCTGCTATTATATATATATATATATATATATATATATATATATATATATATATATATAGAGAGAGAGAGAGAGAGAGAGAGAGAGAGAGAGTTAGATAGATATTCCTGCAAACTCTAAACGATTTTGTTAAGGATAAGAGAAATTTGCAGTGACAGGTTTAGGGACCGTCTTCATTAACCGCTCCACACCTCATTTCTCTCCATTAGCTAAAGAAGATCGGCTGAAAGTAGCCAAGGCAAATAATAATAATAATAATAATAATAATAATAATAATAATAATAGTAACTACAAGACTGAAACTGTCAGACAGTTGCTGATCTCCATATTTGAGAAAATTCCTGACAGGCACAACTTAACTTATTTTTTTTAAGTAACTCAAAAACCATTTGTCAAACTGCCACCAAAAAGTATACAGACCTGGTGCAGGACCAGACAAATCTATCTATCTATCTATTGCCAGACGCCTCAATCCCGTTTGGGGTGGCCACAAACAAATCGCCTCCAAGTCGCCCTGTCCCCCGCCGTTTCACTGCCCTGCTCCCAACTCACACACCCCTCTCTCATATATCTCCACCCCATCCCTCCATCTCATCCTCGGCCTCCCCCTCCCTCTTCCCCCCTCCACCTCACTCACATACACTCTCTTCGTCAGTCTTTCACCCTCCATCCTCTCCACATGGCCAAACCACCTCAGTGTGTTCCTCATAACGCTTCCTATCACATCCACATCAACACCACAACTCTCCTTTATATCCTCATTCGTCAGCCTTTCTCTCCATGTGACTCCACAGGCTCCTCTTAAATAACTCATTTCCACTGCTCTCACTCTTGACTTGTGTCCTTCCAACAACGTCCAAGTTTCACTTCCGTACGTTAGAGTTGGTACCAGACATATCCTCTATGCCAAAAGATGCCTCATTTATTTTGTTTTTCCCCATATGGAGAAGCAATTGAAAAGTGGGGTGTATGAAATATCGTAATGTCATGCATGAACGATCTTCAAACTTTCTTTCCAAGCAAATGTTTAGAAATTACTTTTATCACGGGATTTCCTTCCATGTTCATATATCTATAATAGTTTAGCAGTAAAATGATGTTGAAAATTCGTGATTTTTGGACATTACTGGACCTGTGAACTTGGTCACTGAAACTAGTTATTTTTTTAATAACTCAAAAATCGTTGGCCAAACTGCCACCAAACAGTATACAATCCTGGTCCAAGGCCAGACAAAGCTTCTAGTGTCAAGAAGTGTCTCATTTACGTTTTGCTTTTTCCTGTATGGAAAGGGTGGGGTGTCCGAAATATGTTACGCAAGAAAGATCTTCAAATTTTTTCCATACCAATCTCTGGAAAGTAATATTATTACGGGGTTTCCTTCCATGTTAATATATCTATAATAGTTTTGGAGTAAATTGAGATTGAAAGTTCGTGATTTTTGGACCTGTGACTTTGAACAGTAGCTGATGGTCAGTGAAACTGGTTTTTTGTAATAACTCAAAAACAGTTGGTTAAACTCCCACCAAAAGGTAAACAGACCTGGTCCAGGACCAGCCAAACATTTAGTTCCATGAAGTGCCTCATATTTGTTTTGTTTTCTCCTGTATGGAAGAACAATAGAAAACTGGGGTGACCGAAATATTGTAATGTCACGCATGAATGACCTTCAAACTTTCTCCATGCAAATGTTTGGAAAATAATTTTATCACGGGATTTCCTTCCGTGTTCATGTATCTGTAATAGATTTAGAGTTACCTGAGTCTGAATATTCATTATTTTTGGACTTGTGATCTTGAAAATTAGATCAAGGTCACTGAAAATGGGTCAGTGTAATAGGGTCATGGTGATGTACTAACTTTGGATGATGAAAATCGGAGATGAAAAGTAACAGAATAATAATTAGAAGACTAAATGTCTGAGACAGTTACTAATCTCTACCCATGGGAATATTGTTTTTTGTAATAACGCCAAAACCGTTGGTCAAACTGCCACCGAAAAGTATACAGACCTGGTCTATGACCAGATAAAACTTGTAGGACTAAGCAGCGCCTCATTTACGTTTTGCTTTCCTATATGGAAGAGCAACTGAAAACTGCTGAAAAGTGGGGTGTCTCAAATGCCGTAATTTCATGCCTGAATAACCTTAATGTTTTCTCCATACAAATGTTTGGAAAATAATTTTGTCACGGGATTTTCTTCCATGTTCATGTATTTATTAATAGTTCTGAGGTAAACCGAGGTTGAAAATTCATGACTTCTTAAAATTTTTGGACTGTGACTTTGAAAATCAGGTCAAGGTTAATGAAACTTGGTCAGTGTAATAGTAACAATGATGGAAACAAAGATTTCCACTTATGGTAATAGGTGGAGATCCGTAATAACAAAAATAATGACCGATACAATGAACTCTACCTGTGGTAACAGGTGGGGATCAATAATAATAATAATAACAATAATAATAACAACAATAATAATAATAATAATAATAATAATAATAATAATAATAATTCATTCATCCAATCCTACGTTGCCCCATGAGGAGCGTAGGAGCCCGGAGCTAGGCAAGTTGGTCCAAACATTTAAGATGAAAGTGACCAGCCTCACTCATCCTTGACTGGCATTACGTGAGCAATAAACCCCAACCACTCCTAGGATATAAACCTTCACTGGCTCAATCCGATTGGAGCGCCGTAATTACCAACTAAACCACCAGGTGCCAAAACTATAATAATGATAATAATTGCTTTTAATGGATTAATAAAAAGGGACCCATATTCTTTTTGCAATTTCGTAACACCAATTATACAGCGACTTATTCATTACGCATCGATATTCTCTTCATTTTACTGAAGCAAACTATGTCGCTATTAAAAAGATATAGAATACATACAGTATCAAACAATCAGCTGCAAAATAAATCACCAAGGAAGAAATGCTAAGAGGCCTCTCTCTTTGTCATGTCCAAATAGCCCTAGTCACAGCGGTGAGAGGCAAGTGGCGCTTTCCTCCCATACACAGTTTTCACTTGCTCCGTGCCGAACTGCCCGTAGACGAAGACGCACTGGGAGGGGAAGCCGAGGGTGCGTAGCGAGTGGAGGCAGGAGATGGTCATGACAGGACCTCCACACATCACTACCTGTGATGTTAAAAAGCAAATTATAAGCCAAGCGGAAAACACAATATGATAAGGCATCTTACAGCAGTTGACGTACTGGAGAGGGACGCCCTCACGTGGTGGCACAAATATAATCTGGTGTCCCCGATGCCTATTACTGCAAGGTGATTTACCACTCTGAGACCCCAGAATAACACCAATACTGTGTATCCATTATTAATAAACGGACTTCAATGAAATTCCGTGCATACAGACTTCATTCTATGTCAGTCATAGACTGCATCCGAGGAATTTTCAAACATTTGAAATAAAAGAGACATATGACGGAAAGTATATGCTGTTCTTTCACCAGCGCGGCGCTGAGTACCATCAGTTGGTCAACTGCAGTTATCAAGTGAACATACCGTACCCAATTACTAACCGCCTATTTCTTTTATTCTCCTTGATTTAAGTCAAGAGTATCTTTTTTCCTGACAGTGGGTCAACTTAAGGGAAAACTATTTAAACAAAAGCCTTGTACACTTGCTCATATATATATATATATATATATATATATATATATATATATATATATATATATATATATATATATATATATATATATATATATATATATATATATATATATATATATATATATATATATATATATATATATATATATATATATATATTGTTACGGAACAGAGAGAGATAATGAACACTTCAAGTGAGAATACTAAAATCACTACTGTCCCGCAGTGTTCCAGGTTCAAACAAAAGAGTTAGGTAAAATTACAAGTTAAAGTTTAATGATCAAACTAACAACTAAACATTCAGGACTCATAAGGATAATGTAGTGGCAAAAACAGGTTAAATATATGGTTAACTCCAATAGCCTCTATTAACACGAAATTAGCAAGAGTAGATTTATCTAAGTCAGCCCTGATAAAATGAGAAAACCAGATAATGCTCAGTTAAGGCAAGATATATTATTACAGATACAAAATATTAATAATAATGGCTGACATCAAAAACTCCACATGAATCACAAAAACCTTACCCGGCCTACGAATTAACACCTTAGGCCATACAGTACAAGAAAAATGGTAACAACACTTATACTCAAATTATACAGCAGCTAGATGGTTGGAGACTTCCTGAG
This sequence comes from Coenobita brevimanus, assembly GCF_032717465.1. Classification (NCBI taxonomy): domain Eukaryota; kingdom Metazoa; phylum Arthropoda; class Malacostraca; order Decapoda; family Coenobitidae; genus Coenobita; species Coenobita brevimanus. The sequence continues at coordinate 31,791,872 of NC_137014.1, read as the reverse complement.
CACTCACAAAAATAATAATACACTGTACAGGGGAGGACAGAGATGTGAACAAAATGAGGAGTAGATATAAGTGGCAATAATGCAGAGACTGAGCTCACTACATAGGGGCCGGCAGAGCTTGATTCAACTTGCAAGAAGGACGCGCAAAAGAGGGCACAGAGGACGAAGAGTTGACACTCGTGCTCTGAACAACAGAAAGAACGACTTTACTATAAGGGGAGAAGGGGGGAGTGAGGTAGAACATGCAAGCCTGGTCACTATGGAAGCCACGAGGCGAATCGTGATCAAACATGCAGCATACTGTACGTTAGAATTATACAAAGGATGATGAAATCATAGGCTATGTAACACCTCCCCACAAAGAAAAAGAAATTTACAAAGGAATTTTCTTATTACTCTAAAACAATCTGTCTAAAGTCTAGATAAGCAATCTGCAATAACATTTTCTTTCCCCTTGACATGCTGTATGTCTAATGAATACTCCTGAAGAAGTAGACTCCATCTTGTCAATCTCTGATTTTTATCTTTAAACTTACTAAGGAATTTCAGTGGGTTATGATCGGTATAAATGACTATGGGGTCAAAACCAGAACACAAATAAAATGAAAAATTCTGTAAACCCAAAATCAAGGCCAAAAGCTCTTTCTCAATAGTTGAGTAGTTCTTTTGAGGTGGAGTGAACTTCTTACTGTAATAAGATACAGGGTGTTCAATATCCTGGTCATCCTCTTGCAGCAAAACAGCCCCAGCTCCTATACCACTTGCGTCAACAACCATCTTAAAAGGCTTAGCAAAATTTGGAGTAGCGAGCACTGGCTGACTTAATAGGATAGCTTTAAGTTTGCTGAAAGAGGATTCACAGTTATCGGTCCAGACAAATTTAACTCCCTTTTTCAGTAGGTCTGTAAGTGGTGATACAAGAATTGAAAAGTTAAGAACAAATCTCCTGTAATAACCTACCATTCCCAAAAATCTTTTTTAGCTCTTTCCCACTTTTAGGTCTGGGAAGATCACTTATAACCTGAACCTTAGCTCCCGGTGGTGCAACGTGTCCATAACCAATTACGCACCCAAGGCACTGAACTTCAGCTTGACCAAACTCACACTTTGATAAATTAGCTACAAGATTAGCATGAACCAAACGCTCAAGAAATTTACTGACATGGCATAGGTGATCTTTCCAGTTGTCACTGAAGATTAATACATCATCAATATAAACAACACACCCTGCCAAACCCTCTGTTACAACATTCATGAGCTTCTGAAAAGTGGCTGGTGCATTCTTCATACCATATGGCATTACAGAACATGCAAAAGTCTTTCCTAGTGTTACAAAACATGAGATCTCCCTAGTACGTTCAGTCATAGGTACTTGCCAGTATCCCTTTAACAAATCAGACTTACTTATGTACCTAGCCTTTCCGATCTTGTCTATGCAATCTTCCAAGCGAGGGAGAGGGTAAGTGTCTGTTTTGGTTATCTGATTAACACATCTGTAGTCGATGCAAAGCCGCTGTGACCCACCTGGCTTAGGGACTAGAGTGACAGGAGAACTCCACTCGCTCTGACAGGGCTCAATCATCTTGTGGTCCAACACGTAGCCAAGCTCCTTCTGGATGAGAGAAACTTTCACTGGGTTCACACGGTAAGGAGGCAGTTTAATTGCCTTTGCGTCTCCAACATCGACATCATGCATTAACACAGTGGTTCTTCCTGGAGTGGCACGGAACACTTCCGGGTACTCCTGCAGTAATGCCGAAAACTCCTGCCTTTCCTCGGGAGCTAGATGAGAAAGCTTAGTCTGGAGATCATTCATGATATCAGGATTCTTCCTCAAACTATCACTCAGGCTCATACTGCATGGGAGAACTTCACTTGCAGACTCGGGTGGAACAGCTACAGTGCAGACTGGGTTATTTTCGTCCCGCCTGTGATATAACTTTAGCATGTTGATGAGACAAAGTTGCTTGTTCTTTCTACGATCTGGTGTGGTGATGACATAGTTGACATCACTGAGTTTCTTCTCCACGAAATAAGGACCACTAAACTTGGCTTGAAGAGGTTGCCCATGCACTGGTAGCAGAATCAAAACCTGATCTCCTGGCTGAAAGTGGCGTAACCTGGACTTCTTATCATACCAAGTCTTCATCTTCTCCTAAGCAGCTCCTAAATTCTCTCTCGCCAGCTGTAAAGCAGTGGACAGCCGTTCTTTGAACTTCATCACATACTTCAGCAGGTTGACGTCATCTTCCTCCAACAGCCAGCATTCCTTGACTAGCTTAAGGGGTCCTCTTACTTCATGGCCAAACAGTAGTTCAAAGGGTGAGAAGCCCAGTGATTCATTTGGAGATTCTCTTGCAGCAAATACAACGAATGGAAGACCTTTATCCCAGTCTTTCTGATGTTCCAAACAGTATTTCCTGAGCATCGATTTGAGTGTTTGATGATATCTCTCCAACGCTCCTTGGGTCTGGGGATGGTAAGCTGAAGACGTGATCTGGGTGATGCCCAACTCTTTCAGAGACAGCTTGAAAACATTTGACATGAAATTACTTCCCCGGTCTGACTGTACCTCCTTGGGCAGACCAAACTTGGTGAAGCACCCTAGCATTTCCTTAACCACGTTCTTTGCTGAGATATTTCTAAGTGGAATGGCTTCAGGATAACGAGTAGCCATATCAGTCAGGGTCAACACGTAAGAAAATCCTGAAGAAGTCTTAGGAAGAGGGCCCACAATATCCACCAACACACTGGTGAATGGCGCCTCAAAAGGAGGAATGGGAACTAGAGGTGCAATCTTTTCGGTCTGATTACACTTCCCCAATACTTGACAGGTATGACAAGACTTACGATACCAGGAAACATCTCTGAAGATACCTGGCCAGTAGAAGTGTTTCAAAATGCGTGCCACAGTCCTCCTCACTCCAAGGTGTCCTGCCAAACTGGAATCATGAGCCACTCTAATGACATCCTGCCTACAAACACGAGGGATGACAACTTGATTTACAACCTCCCATTCACAGTCGGCTGATGCTGCTGGGGGTCTCCACTTTCTCATAAGTACTCCTGACTTTATATAATAACAAGCAGAAGCACCAGCTGACTCTTCCTCACTGCAAGCAGAGTTAGCTAGACCTTTCAACTCAGGGTCAGCAACCTGCAACTCAACCAACTCTTGACGAGACAAATTATCAACACTACGGGGTACTGCCTCATCTGGTGAGTGGTCCAAATTAGCAAGAAAAGTGTCAGCTAGGATAACATCATCATCATCATTACCCTCTAACTCACCAGTAACTTTAGACTTAGCCATAGTGACAGCACATGCAGAGAACACATCAGGGATATCACAATCCTGGGTCGCAGTCACTGGCTCACTAGACAACTGAGGAGCTGGACACACTTGACTTCCACCAATATCATTTCCAAGTAAGAAAGTTACACCTGACATTGGGAGTGTCTCAACCAACCCAACCATAACGGAACCATTAACAAAACCAGACTCTAAATTCACTCTGCACAGAGGGACAGAGAAGTAATTATTCCCTACGCCTTGTAAGATTACAGTTTCATCAGAGGAATTAACATTAGAGCCTAAAACACTGGTCAGCATAAGGGATTGGCAAGCACCTGTATCACGATATATTTTAACTGATTTCCTGTCATTATTGTCCAGAGGACTGACAAAACCATCAGACAGGAAATTAGCACATGAACTCTTGAGAGTGTCACCCACGTTACTGCTCAAAAGAGGAGCTTCATCATGAGAATTTAATTTACCCCTCAAAGCAGGTTCAGTTAACTCAGTTAAAGAATTCTGGGAACTCTCAAGGGTGGACACTAGACCAACTGACTGAATATTTAAAGACTCCTTTTTGTTCACATCACGCTGTCTCCTGAAACATTTCTCCGTAGTATGACCAAGCTTACTACAATAAGTACATTTACTTTTCTGAAATCTAGAGGTGAAGCTGGTATTTACTTCCTGAGAAACATCATCTTTATTCTCTTTCCTGTTACCTGTACTCTGAGTAGAAGCAACGTACTTACTCTCAGTCTTTCTTTTTTCTCTAGAATATCTCTTGTGAGTGAGAACATATTCATCAGCTAAAACTGCAGCATCAGACAAATTATCTATTCTTTTCTCATCAAGATATAGGCTTACATCTTTATTAATACACCTTTTGAAGTCCTCCAGCAAAATCATCTTCTTAAATTTATGAAAATCAGAATTTACATTCTTAGAATTTAACCACTGCTCTAACAGATCTTCTTTGATTTTTGCATACTCAACATGGGATTGCTTATCTTGCTTATAAGTTGTCCTAAATTTTACTCTATAGGCTTCAGGAACAAGCTCATAGGCCTTAAGAATCAAGCTCTTAACTACATCATAATTATCAGATTGATCCTGAGGCAAAGATGCATAAGTTACTTGAGCTTTACCGGTGAGAACACTCTGAAGGAGTACTGGCCAATACTTTTTGGGCCAATTAAAACCTGTAGCTACCCTCTCAAACAACTGAAAATACTTTGTTAAATCAGATTCATTAAAAGGAGGGACAAGTTTAACATTTTTAGCCACATCAAAATCATCAGAGCTAGATGATCCAGTTCCACCTTGTTTCATACGATACTCATGGTCTGCCTGAATCCTAGCAAGTTCAATTTGTGCCTCCTGAATACGAGCCTGAGACTCAGCCTGTGCCTGTGCCTCCTGAATACGAGCCTGAGACTCAGCCTCCTTAGCACGTGCCTGAAACTCAGCCTCCTTAGCACGAGCCTCCTGCAGGGCTAGCTGTAACTTAGCTATTTCAATCTGCGTTTGCTCATCTGGAGGGGTTACATCAAACAAGCTTTTATTAATCATGCCAACAATTTGATCTTTAGAATGATGAGAGTGAACAGCAATTCCCAATTGTTGAGCAACAAGCTTAAGTTCATTCTTTGTTCTGTTTTCTACATCACATACTGTTTGCACATTTGACAAAAAATCTTTGGCTTCATCAAGAGTAGTAATAGTAGAAATCATGAATAAATCACAGTCACAAAATATCAAGCAATATCCTTATGATAATATCCTGAATATCCTGATAAGAGGTCGCCAAATTTATGTTACGGAACAGAGAGAGATAATGAACACTTCAAGTGAGAATACTAAAATCACTACTGTCCCGCAAAGTTCCAGGTTCAAAACGAAAGAGTTAGGTAAAATTACAAGTTAAAGTTTAATGCTCAAACTAACAACTAAACATTCAGGACTCATAAGGATAATGTAATGGTAAAAACAGGTTAAATATATGGTTAACTCCAATAGCCTCTATTAACACGAAATTAGCAAGAGTAGATTTATCTAAGTTAGCCCTGATAAAATGAGAAAACCGGATAACGCTCAGTTAATGCAAGATATATTATTACAGATACAAAATATTATTAATAATGGCTGACATCAAAAACTCCACATGAATCACAAAAACCTTACCTGGCCTACGAATTAACACCTTAGGCCATACAGTACAAGAAAAATGGTAACAACACTTATACTCAAATTATACAGCAGCTAGATGGTTGGAGACTTCCTGAGCACTCATAAAAATAACAATACACTATACAGGGGAGGACAGAGATGTGAACAAAATGAGGAGTAGATCTAAATGGCAATAATGCAGAGACTGAGCTCATTATATTGGGGCCGGCAGAGCTTGATTCAACTTGCAATAAGGACGCGCAAATGAGGGCACAGAGGACGAAGAGTTGACACTCCTGCTCTGAACAACAGAAAGAACAACTTACTCTACTATAAGGGGAGAAGGGGGAAGTGAGGTAGAACACGCAAGCTTGGTCACTATGGAAGCCACGAGGCGAATCGTGATCAAACATGCAGCATACTGTACGTTAGAATTATACAAAGGATGATGAAATCATAGGCCATAATTTATATATATATATATATATATATATATATATATATATATATATATATATATATATATATATATATAAAACGTTATTAGGGAAGATGCAGTCATCCCTGCAGATAAAGTTGCACTGAAAATTTATAACTTTGGAACCAGGGCTCTTTTATGTTTCAATGTCGAATAAAGTAGCTTTCAGAATCTGAGATAATTGTGGACAGACTGTAATGATGTGAAGGAAGTAAGTGCCTGGTTTGACTTAAAATGATTAATTATAAAAAAAAAAAAAAATGCTGGCTAATTTAGGGCCTCAGAGCAGTGAATCACTTAGTTCAAACGTCTGTCGATCCCCAGTCCATCCTCTCAAAGGAGAAAGGAGATAAAAGTATCTGTAGCCTGCAGTACAACGGCTTCACGTTCAGATGAGAAAGGGGACACAACCACAACAATAGCAAAATCCGTAATGGTACTTAATTTTCAGGCTCCAATAACTCTTATCTGAATAAAATAATCTGGAGCTAGCTGAAGTAGACTAATAAAGTAATCCCCACCATGAGAGGGTCAGTATGACTCCTAGTCAGAGTATTTGCAAATCAGCAGAATAAAATAACACAATGCTTACCCTGTTCTTAATGCCATTGGACTTAGAGACGTGCTTATCAATCATCTGAGTGTCTATGAAGCCTTCCTCTCCCTCCCAGTTCTCCGGTGTCTCTCCCAGCGTGTACACCAGCTTCAGTCGCTTGTCAGCAGCTGAAGACCAAAGCTTTGTATTAATACCTATCGACTGCACGAAGGATCATTAAGGCAGAGTGGAAACTTTCTTAGGGTCAATCTTTCTCTAGAATATGACACATAAGCACCTAACTTAAATCCAGATTCCCAGATGTACTGCCGTGTGAACAGGGACAAAGGGGGAAACAGATTTTGCTGATGAGTGCTTTATTCTGAGGAGCTACAGCTTTACGCACTCCGTTTTAAAATACTCTCACCTTGGTACTTGTCCAGTTCCTCCCTGTAAAGAATTTCGTTGTAGTTCTCGGAGAAGTAGAGAAGTGTGACTTTGGTTTTATCATTAGGGTCTGCCAGCACCTGCCTGACCAGCTGCAAGCAGGGTGTGATCCCCCCACCAGATGCCAGCAGCGTTAGTTCCTCCAGCACGCCCGACTCGTATTCAAATCCTCCACACGGTCCTTGGAACTCCACCGTATCCCCTGTCACAACGACATCAAAACCACGTTCAGCTGATGTTCCAGTCTCAGTCTCATTCACACCACTGGACTACACACTCTGTGGCATGTTCATCAAGCCTGAGGTTTAACCCCTGTACCCTAGGTGTGGGATACAAGTGTTCCCTCCCATACGGATATATAAAAAAAATGCTCTTTTTAGCTTGCAAATACTACATGAAAGAAAAGTTTGTTCAGAAAAGTAAGCTGCCCAACATATTCAGTCCTTCCTCCAAGATTCAAGAGAGAATTCGTCATTTGCTTGCATATTAAAACTTAGGGAACATGAAAAATCCTAGTAATTTTTTGCGAACATCCCTCCAGGCAAAAAGCAGTGGCATAAATACGGATGAGCTGGAAGGGAATTAAGTATGTACACCCATCGTGGTAGCTGGAACAGACTCAGTTAGCTCCGGGTGGTCTAGAGTTGTAACTGATGCCTGAACCACCAGATATCACTTCCCTAATCGGAAAATAACTCTCTTCATATGACATCCACTGGAAAGCTGCTCTCCATGTGATATGATGTCCCACGAGAGGGGAGGGATGTAGGGGTTAAGCTATGGTACAAACTACAGTATACAGAAAATCTACTTGAGTAAATTTAATATTGAAATGAGAGAACAATTCATGTATTACAAATCTGTAGAACTAATAATCACAATATGAATGAGGGTGACAATAAATAAACAGCTAACATTAACTATGACTCACCTATTTTAAGTGCCTTGAATTGCTGTGACATGATTCCTTGCTTTTCAAACCTCAGCACCAGCTCAATCTTGCCAAAATCACAGGGTAGAGACACAGGTGAGAAATAGCGCACATGTTCCCTGCCATCACTTTTTACTCGGGCCTGTGAAGGAGAAAGGAGGTTCATGATACCTAAAACACACACACACACACACACACACACACACACACACACACACACACACACACACACACACACACATACACACACACACACACACACAAGAACAACATATCCCATATTTCTGAATTTTGCATTCTAGTGGCAACTTACGAATGGAAGAACTTATGGGGAAGCAACTCACTATTTCTTCAAGATGGCCGCTTAATCGTTCATTCATACTTCCTCATCAACATTTTCCTCCCAAGTAAATGCACAGGACCATGTGGCATTCGTTTAAAAAGTGCTAGATACATTTTGTTTTCTAACAAATAATGCCAGTAAAGTTTAGTTTAAAAAAAAAGGTTATATACAAGCGAGAGAGGAAGGGTTGATATAACTCTGCCTTTCATTTACCCCCATTTAAAATTAATAATGGATGATAATTACAGAAGCAAAAGAGGAATGGCTGACATAACTGAATGTCCTGTATTTACACCCATCCCTCAGACTTTCTTGAGACAGATGGTCTGATAATGATCACAGCCAAAACAAAAACCGTACCAGTGATTCCCACTGCGTTCTCATGAAATAATATATCTGTATGTTAATTCATGATGCTGCGGTTACATGAACTTTGATGCAGTTTAGCTGTAAATCATCATCATTATCGCCAAGTTAAGAGAAAACGCCGTGGGGCACACAGTCTCATCTGCCCATGGGGTCCCTCTGTGAAATCCGCCAGTCAGCGACTCTTCACCCTCTAAGTACAGTATCTCTTGACAGGAAACATCAACCTGATTCAGCCAAGAGTTCCATGGCCTTCCCTTTGGTCTCCTCCATCCCTGGTTAACTCTCTCAGAGAGTACCCTTTGAAAAGGATCAACCTCGGGAAAAGCAGACCACGTGCCCGTATAACTAGAGTTGGTGCTGATGTTTTATGACTAATATTTCTCACTTCAATGTCGTGGAGTAGTTGCTCGTTAGGTATCCGGTTGTACTAGCAATATCTCATAATCCCGCAAAGACACTTAGTACAAAAGGAGTCAATCATCCCTTCAGGTCACTGCTTACTATCCATGTCTTACAACCGTACAGTAAGAAAGCGATCTCCAGTTCCTTGCAGATGCGAATTTTCGTCCTTCAGCACGAATAGCGACAATGTCAATAACCTGAGCATAGTGAATTCATAACCCAATAGGCTAGACCGATGCAACGAGAAATCTCGTAGTTTGACCTACCATTATTCTGGACCACATTATCAAGATAAGTGAATCTTTCCAAGACTTCTACGTCATCACCACATGCTTGGACAGACCGAACTGCTTCATCCAACAAGTCACCAAATGACTGAACCTTAATCTTGGCCAAAAGACCTTTAATCTCAATGGCTTCGCATTCTCATGAAATTCCTCGAGTACGCTCAGTAGTATCTCCAAAGACTCTGCTAGGATACCTACATCATCAGCAAGGTCAAGGCCAGTAATCCTGAAACTACCAACTGATATTCTACACTGACTTCAACTCGCAGCCTGGCTAAGTACCCTATCCATGCACATATTGAAAATGGTGGGACAAGAATACATCCCTGTCTTACAGCAATACTTACTGGGAAGAAGATGGATGTTCCCTCTCCACACTTTACAGTACTTTAAGCATTTGAGTACAGGCCAGCAATCAGTCCGATTATCTCTGTGGGGATCCCACGGAATTGTAGAAGTTACCAACGTTCCTCACACTTAACCGAGTTACAAGCCTTCTTGAGATCCATACAGGCTCCAAGCAGACCTTGTCAGCACTCAAGCTGGCATTCCACAAGAATTCAGAGCTAAGATATTGTCAATTGTAGACATCTTGGGTGTGAATCTAGATTTCTCAGGCCTCTAACACTTTGATAGATGGTCTCGAATAAGCATCAGGAAAATGTAAGCAAGAACCTTGCCTGGACACTGATCACTGTTATATCACAGTAATTACTAGTCACCCTGGGCTGCATTCCATTTCCAGATAGGGGTGACCAGACCCCTTGTCCAGTCCACCAGATGGCTTGTATGATTGCACATATTGCCCTGATCATGGCTTCACCCCCAGCTCTGATCACTTTCACTGGGATGCCACAAATGTCAGGTGCTCTACAACTTTTCAACCGATCCACTGCCTCCTTGATTTCGTCTAGAGAAGGTACAGAATCATCAACTGATGGGAAAACAGTCAATGACTGTACACCGGCTGACAGAAGCTCTCCACCGGGAGGTTCAGCTATACACAGCTGCTCAAAGTATTCAGCCTAATGAGCCCCTATACCCATTCTCCCCCAACACAAGCTATCCATCTGCTGTCCGCCTAGGGGACAGATCTGGAATAGAGCTTTTTTGTAGTTTGGTAAGCAGGTCGAAGGCTGATTACAGAAAGCCCTTCTACCTCCTCAGTGATTTCCCTGACATACTTCTCCTTGTCCCTTCTCAGTAAAACTCATGCCCACTGAGACAGAAGTCTGTGCTGCTTCCAATCCCCAGCCAGTCTGGCAACGTGATTCTCCTCAATTATGGCCAGTGTCCCTGGGGTACAAAAGCCATCTCTGATCTTGGGCACTCTCCAGCATACTTATCAGCTACTGCCAGGGTGGCATGCTTAAAGGTATCCCACCTACGTTCTCAGCAGTACTGAGTACCTAAAGCTGATCTGAGAGTGTCACTGCATACTCATAAGCACATCCCTCATCCCTGAGTTACTCAAGATGGAACTGTTTTTGGTAATAGCTTGAGCTTTTCTGTTTTGATTTGTAGCCTTAGAGTAACAACACTCCTGAAAACCCTGTGAGTACTAACAAAGATGTGGTCAGTCTCCTTTGCAACCCTTCCGGAATTGGAATACCATCTCCACTGGTGAAGATCTGGCTCTTGGAACCAGGATCCAGCAATTTTGAACACACGGGACTTTGCAAATTCCAAAAGGCATGAACTATTAGAATTATTTGTTCCACAGCCATGGGGACCTACGCATTCCTTGAAACCTTCCCTGTCAGTGCCACTAGCCACACTGAAGTCACCCAGGACCAAGAGTTTATTTCACAAGGGGCACTGTTCCACAACCGAGTCAAGTTTGATGTAGAACAGCTCTTTGTCTTCAAGATAGCTTATCCCAGTTGCAGCATAGACTGGAATAAGAGATATGAAGCCACAACAGCATGATATGCCCATCAACCAGAGTAACTCTGTCGACACAAGAGACAAAGTGAGCAGCAACTGCCACAGCTGGACATCATCATCACATACAGACCAGTAGTATATGTAGCCATCGCTAATGATCTTGCCATGTTCGGATCGCCTTACTTCAGACAGTGCAGCCATACGAACGCCCAGTTGCCCCATCTCTCATGACAAAGGCAAGTAATCATCCTTTGAAAGGCTTAGAACCTTCCAAATCCCCTCTTGGAGTGCTTATCAAAGTTTAAACCCGCATGTGGTTCTACAGGTTCATGTGTTTTCCGTGCCACCACAACAAGAGTTAAAAACAAAGTTCGGCTAGGGGGTCGTCCCTCCATCATCTGGCTGCTGGGGGTCCCATTGGCTTTACCCAGCAACCATCATGACTGGTACCAAAAAGCCTTGTCAGGCTGGCACCAGGGTGTGGAGTTCCCAACAAAACTGGGTCAGTATCAGGTACACAGAATTACCCAGATCCATCTTTCTTTCCTTATGTTGCATGCGATATAAATTTTTACATGGAGAGGATGCAAACCCCACCCCAACCTCCCACATCAGAGGAGGCCTGACCACTGGCCTGTGGATCAGGGATACGGGATCCCTGATAAAAGTTATCCAGGTCTAATTCAGAGTTTTCCTTTTCCTGGATGAACTTCCGCCTGAAGCTAACGTGCCCCACCCATCCTGCTAGCTGGCCATTGGCTTAACCCGAGAAACTACAGCCTACCTCATACGATCTAGTTCTGAGGACCTGCGGTCTACCTAATACGAGTGGGAATCAAACAATGTACCTGGAAGTAGCAATATCATGGATATTTTATGGCTCCTTACGGTGACTCTTATCTCCTATCTCAGCCCCCAGGCTTGATGCCATATGTACAGTAATACAAACTACCATGAGCCAAAGTTACTCTCTTCGTAACCAGTTTACCATGGCATAATCATCCCAGAAAGGGCAGCCATGGTTCAAAGCTGTTTAGAAGAACCTACAATCAAATGCATTGTCACCGGTCATTAAGAGCTGATAAAAAAAAGAAACATGGTGGTAAGAAAGCTAGTAATAGTAGCATCAAGTGTGAATGGCAGTGTTATCATACTAATTGGAAGCCCATCCCCTGCAAGGGGTGGGTTGCCACCCCTCCCACAACTTATTTGTCGCATACTCAACAGAACAAAGCTTGTTATAACGTGTGATACATCTCACTCGTCATCTACTCATCACCCTACCCACTACCATGCCGTCAGAACTCGAGGAAATGTACAGTCTCCAGCAAAAGTCGAGCGACCAGCTTGACGAGCAGGTTGGTATATGTGGCACATACGCACTCCTAGTTTCAACCCCTCCTCCCCCTCACTCATTCCCATTCATTCGTCAACCCTCCACCCTCCCCACATTCAAGGGCAAGAGAGTAAGGCCTATTTGCGTTGTCTCAACCACCCTTCCATCATCCATTTGTCTTGGGAAATAATGGTTTTGTTATGATAACGAATAAAAACACTTTACACAGTGTTTACTCAATAGTACGGTTATTTATACACCATGATCTGAATGCAGGGTGATATAAAATTGTAATATATTCATTTTGATGGTTGTATCCAGTCAGTGTGTAACATTAAACAGTCGGAAGCCATAAGTAAATGTTTGTAGTTGTCGGTGGTGTGCTCCTTCCCTTACTTGACATAATCACTGTTACTTTACAAACTCTATTATACATCATTGCCATTAGTTACTACTAATACCCCATGTGTGATAATAGCAAAGTGTTGCTGATAAGTAAAACACAGGATCAGTTTTATCTTGGTTATTGATGTCTTAATATATGATATCGGATAACGTTGGGTGACAGGGACTGGAAGACTGCTTGTCTGGTGGTTAAACCGCATAAGCTGGTCAAGCCGAGGCCATGACGTGGTTGCTGGCATTACCAAAGGTCAGTCAATATTTAGACGCCATTCATTGCTGCTGACAGTATTATAAGTATCAAGGTCAATTTCATACAAAGGACAGCCAACAGTAGAGTGAGCAGCATGGTGTGCTGACCTCGCGCACACCATAAAACCAGAACCGGATTACAGGTATAGGCAAATCGGGCAAGTGCCTATCAGGCCGCGGCCTGTCACAGGCCATCCAGACTTCCAGAGCGGAATAAATATATGCTTTGGACATCCAAATAAGTGTCATCACCCATCAGGCCATCAAAAAGGGCCATTATGGGCCATGCCAACATTTCACTGGAAATAACGGAAAAAAGAGATCTATATGTTGCAGGCCAACAGTCTGCATTGCCTACCAAGCCACAGCATGGTTATTCCGGCGCTGCATACAACCAACCACAGCATGGTTAATCCGGCGCTGCATACAACCAACCCCCTCCACCCCCTTGCCTCAGCCGTTTATCGCCACTCACTCCAGCAAGAAACCCGCCACCACCTGATAATATCAGGAATATAACCTTGCCTTATATAGTTAAAACTGCAATAGGGTGTAATTTGCAATTCGCATGATTATAACACGACATATTTTGAAGAAGGTAACCAATAACTAAATTGGCCAAATGGATGATCTGCATAGTAACCAAACAAACTTGTCTTGATTGCAGCTTACGCTAATCAACATTATCGTGCCATTCAACAGATAATTCAGTTTATTCATTTTCAGTGGGAACATTTTCAACAAAGGTTTGACGAGTTACAGTTCACACTGGTCAGTGTTACTTATAGCAACGTAATAGACGTAGCAGTCAGGTTAACCTTATGATTATTTGCACTTCAACTTGTGTCCCATATCTGTTACTACTTTCCTCTAGCTCTGCGTGGCCATGGTTTTTCCCATTAACTATCGTCAGCTGAAACGTCAATTGCCTCAGAGAGGGAAGGATGTTAAAATGGACAAACGGTTTTGGTTACGCAAATACTTAATAAGGAAGACTAACGGACTACCAGTATATTTAAGAACACATTTTAAAACGATATGAAACAGTGGGGTCAGACATTGGATTTATATGATAATGAAATGTTGTGGGTAACTGGGGGAGTGATAAGGTAACCCTGTCAACACCGAGTAGGACCACCCACCACCTTTGCTATCGCCTTGTTCCAGTTGCCCTAAAATAAAGTGTAGTATGGTGACAAAATCAAATGTTTTACTAGAGATCTGGTGACCCTGCAGAGTTAAAGGCTACGTTCAAAGTAATGTATTATAATCCACTATTGCACTGCATATCTGACTGAATAACATTTAGAAAATAAGGTCTTACTGTGTACTGTGTACTGATCATTTTGTTTTCCCGGTTACCATCTCCTTACAAACTTTCGAAACAAGGGCGGCACCTGTTGTTATATCAAATCCCAATATGCAGTTGATACTATTTTAAACTTCACTTCATCCAGTTTTGATTACTCATTATATAAATTAAATTGCCAAAACATTACCAAATATATCTGTGTAGTTTATCGTTCCCCCAATGCTTCTTCGGAACCCAGTGTATTTGATTCCATATCCACTCAGTTGAGTAACCTTGACCTTGCCCTTGGCAATGAAATTACCATTTTGGGTGATTTTAACATACACAATGTTGAATGGCTATTGCATTCTGCCCGGACTGACGACGCTGGTCTAGAATGCGAGCTATTTGCGGAATCGTTTAATCTCACCCAGTTGGTAAAGCAACCAACCAGAATACCTGATAACCCTGACCATAATGCCCATCTCTTGGATTTATTCTTGACAAATAATCCAGATCAATACAGGATAGAGATACTGTCACCACTTGGATCCTCTGACCACAATCTCATCAAAGCCTCATTAGTTAACCCTCCTACGCCTCCCCATTCCGAACCTGTCAGGGTGACCCGATGGCACTTTGACAGGGCAGACTGGGATGGATTTAGAAATTATCTTGCTGATGTTCCATGGCAGTCTTTCTTCTCTAGTGATCCCAATTCTACCCAGTCCCACATTTGTGACTTAATACTAGCTGGTATGGATTTATTCATACCAAGTCAACAATTCACTAAAAGATCAAACTCTCCAAAATGGTTTGATGGCAATTGTGCCAGAGCAACAGCCCAAAAGTCATTAGCATATAACTCTTACTTAAAATCAAAAACACCTGAATCACTCTCCCAATTTAAAATTGCTAGAAATCATGCAAAAGCTGTATTAAATCTATCTAAATCAAACTTTCTTCAAAAGCAAGCATCAAAACTACTTAACAACCCTAATGACAATAGAATATTCTGGTCAACTCTTAATTCTTTCAATAATAACTTTAACAAGTCATCTTCCATTCCCCCACTAAAATCTTCAGATGGCAATATTACAAATGACCCACTTGGGAAAGCAGATATCTTTGCTAGTACCTTTGCAAGAAACTCTACCATAGATGATACCAGCCAGAATGTCTCAGTACTGGAACTTGATTCTCCCGAAATTGCCCCCTTAAAATACAGACAAGATTTGTAAAATCCATCCTAGAACAATTTACCTACCAACAAAGCTCCAGGTCCAGATGGAATTCCGCCAATTGTTTTGAAAAAGTGTTCCCCTGAACTTGCCTCTGTCCTAGCTAAATTATTCAGACTATGCATACGTACTTCTTTATTCCCAAATTCATGGAAAGAAGCCAATATCCACCCAGTTCCGAAGAAAGGAAGTTCGTCTGACCCCTCCAATTACAGACCAATAGCTATCACATCTTCTCTTGGTAAGGTATTTGAAACTTTAATTAATAAGCATATTGTTAAACATCTTGAATCCAACAACTTAATTAATGATAGACAATACGGTTTTCGCCACGAAAGATCCACCATTGACATACTCAATCTCTTAACTCATACCATCCATCAATCAATAGATCTTTTGGAGAAACTCATGCAGTAGCTCTTGATATCTCTAAAGCTTTTACGACAGAGTATGGCACCGTTCCTGCTGTCCAAACTCCCTTGCTATGGACTAACGTCTTTTGTTCCTTTGATTTCTTCTTATCTTAGTGACAGGAAAATAAGAGTAAAAGTAGATGATGTATATTCGAATTTCCACTCAATTAACGCCGGCGTGCCATGGGATCAGTTCTGGCGCCAACCCTATTTCTGGTTCATATTAATGATCTCTTATCTGTCACTCACAATCCCATTCACTCATATGCAGATGACTCAACACTACATAGTTCATTCACACTCAGACATCCATTTACAAAGTCTAATATCTCTACCTCTCAACTCAATACAGCCATCTCCATAAATGAAGATCTATCTACAATCAGTGAATGGGGACAAAACAACCTTGTCTCTTTTAATGCTAGTAAAACTAAATATATACAGTTTACCAATAGACAGATATTGCCAGACTCGTACATTACCTTCAGTGCTACTAATATTCCCATCTCCAAAAGTATTGAAGTTCTTGGTGTCTCACTTAACAGTGCCCTCAGCTGGACCTCTCATGTCAGATCACTTGCTAAAACCGCCTCAAAGAAACTTGGATTATTGTACAGAGTCCATTAACTTCTTCGCCGATGAGCAGTTAGCTATAATTTATAAGAGTCATGTGCGCTCTCAGCTTGAATATTGCTCACCCTTGTGGAATGGTTGTGGAGAGGTTGCATTAAGGCAACTAGACAAAATTCAGAATAAAGCTGTTAGAATCATTAACAACCCTGCCATTACATATAAACTACCTCCCTGCAAGTAAGAAGGAATGTTGCCTCCCTTGCATTATTTTACAGATATTTTTTGGCAAATGCTCAGACGAAGTTGCGTCCATGGTGCCACCTCTCCATGCCTTCCCTCGTGCTACACGGGCATCTGGTAGCGCTCATGACTGGAATGTCACTCAACCATATTGCAGAACTTCTGCCTATCAGAATTCTTTCATTCCCCGAACTGCATCTCTCTGGAACTCGCTTCCCCAGAGTTGTTTTCCTCCAAATTTCAACCTACAACTCTTCAAGTCTAACTGTTACAGATATTTTATGAACAGAGGACACCAGTAATCTGGTGTATGGATTATTTTTTTTTCTCCATTTGTTTTTCCTTCCTCCGTTCTGTTATTTAAAAAAAAAAAAAAAAAAAAAAAAAATGCGTATTTGTCATATCGTTAAACTATAAATATCGCTATTACATGGCGCAGTGGACAATATTGTAATGCACACTTCATGGTGATATTAAAGACGTGTTTATGAGCATTGGTGGAAAACACACACACACACACACACACACACACACACACACCACCTCGAGCAGAGCCGTCGACCCAGGGCCTATTTCTCTCTCCCCATGACCCCACCACACCGTGTGACGGCCAGCTAACCCCCCCACACACACCACGGACCACTACAAACATCTGCTTATAACTTCCGAATGTTTAATATTACACACTGACTGGATACAACCGTTAGAATGATAAACTGTATGATTACAGACCTCACTATCATACGAATATATTACTATATCACCCTGCGTTCAGATCATGATGTATAAATAACTATACTATGGAGTAAAACACTGTGTAATGTGTTTTTATTAGTTATCATAACAAAACCATTATTTCACCAAGACAAATGGATGATGGAAGAGTGGTTGAGACAATGCAAGTAGGGCTTACTATCTTGCCCTTGAATGTGGGGAGGATGGAGGTTAAATGAATGGGAATGAGGGAGGGGGGGAGTGAAACTGGGGGTGCAGCGGTGCCACATATACCAACCTGCTCGTCAAGCCGGTCGCTCGATTTTTGCGGGAGATTGTACCTATGGCCCTCAGGAGCAATCATCACCCAGTGAGGGAGAAAAGATGTAATGCAGTTTGTAAGGAGTAGGAAACAGTGAGAGAGTGGTGTGAAGCCAAAATGACAGTCAGACTGACAGACTAAATATGTAAAGAAATGTATATATATTTCTGAATAAACTGATCCCCTTACCTGGGTAGGAAATAGAATTAGGATCCTTCATTGTTGCAGTAAGGTAATAAGTATAATTTTCACTGTAAGTAAGAAAAATAGTTCATTTAGGTAACTAACTAATTACATGTCCTTCATTTATGTAAATAAGTAGCCAAGTTAAATTTCTCTCAGGTAAAGACAACACCTATGAAAATGAAGAACAAAGGTGCACATATTCTAATGTAATGACTCGAGAATAAACATTGTTAAATTAGGTATAGTGTGTAAGTAAAAAATAATCCCATCGTCAGTGTCGGAGTCATTAACTCTTGTCTCCCTCCCTCACCTGAGAGCAGTGCTTGAGGACTCCCATAGGCTTTAGGTAAATAATATTGCTATACCAGTAGAATTAGGGTAGTGTTTTATATCTGAACATGTGAGGAACATTTTAGAAATTAAGTGTTATGCTGGTAAGAGTAGGGTGATATTTGTATTTTATGAAGATGTGAGAAACATTCTGGAGATTTAGAAATTTGTTTTGTTTTCTTTCTATCTTACAGTAGGAACTAGTTCTTGTTATAGCTGTTATTGTACATTATTAACCCCTTCGCACATGATGATGCATTTGATGTCATATGGGTGTGGCTGCGACTATACTCGTTGATGCTTTCGGTGTCATTAAAGCATAAAAACTTTCGTCAGAGGAAAAGTTTTCGGCTGATCTGCATCATTTTTGGAGGCATTGTAGCTTCCCTGCTCCTCGTCAAAAGTAAAGAGTTGGCAACTGAGGGTCCCGATACCAGCAAGAGAGCGGCCAGGTTATTCAGTACCAAATGAGCTGTAAGTGGGTAAGGTACTGCGCGGTTCTGTCCCTTTAAATTTCCACTCTTACCCTCGTCCCGGCTATAATATTTCACTATACCAGTAGTGCTTGTGTATAGTGTTTGGGCACTATTGTGATTAGATTTGGTGTTTGCAATAGGAAATTTGATGTTTGTGAAGCAATCCTGGTCGTGGGTACATTGTAGTTTTTTGCATTTTTCTCGAAAACTATGAGGTCTAGGATCACCGTTGTGGGCTCATATGAAAGCCAATGAAATTCTGCATAGGATGATAAAATAAAAACATAACAGTGGCGAGGCAAGTTTTTCGCTAGAGCTCCCTGAAAAAAAATCTGTTGTCTGTTGGAAATGGGTTTTACTTTTTCACTTATTACTCGAACATCATACCTCATATCAAACTGGGACCTCCGGCACTCGAAAGCTAATGAAATTCTCTCTTGAATGATGGTATAACATGTAGAGATTGATTAGTAAACATTCGACTTATGATGTTGGGAAGTGAAATCTATGATCCCAAATGATTTTTCCGAGGGTCCTAACGTACGTAGTGTTTTTTTTTTTTTTCTTATCGTGTAGAATAAACATCGATGAATAGGAATATGTGGGTTTTGTGGCAAAATATATATTTTTGGGTGGTGAAAATAAGCCGAGAATACACTTTTTTGGAGTGCGCGGTGGGTGGGGGGAGGGGAGAAAAGGCGGTGCGTCATGCTCCACAAAACTTATTAACTTATCTGCACACGAAAGAGTTAATTAAATTGTATTATTGTGTGAGAAAATGCGAGTTCTCTCCTAGGATCTAGAATGTGCATTTTTGCATCTGAAAATATGGATTCTTTACTAGAATATTTTGGGCTGTGGTAGTAGGGAGAGCCAAGGGGTATATTACGCAACTCTCCCGGCTGAGAGTCAGTCAACCAAGTATGGCAGACAAGGAAGTGTGTGTGTGGTGGCCAAGAATGTGCCATATAGTTGAGTTTTAGGCAGCGGCCACACTAACCCCATGTGATCGGCAAGAGGAAATGAGGTTGAGGTGTCAGGCTAGTGTTCAGACTCAGATATTGACATAGCTCCAACCCAGCGTTTCACTTCATCTTATCGATCACATGTTTTGAGTCTGAGCTGCGGTTTCGCTACCTTAAAAGTAAAGATATTTTGACTAATCTTGATATCGCATACTGACTATCATGCTGATAGCCGTTTTCGTGACCATCAAAAGTCAAGACAGTTTTGAATTTTGAGCATGACTAGTCAAGATTAGTTAATGTTCCCCCCCGAGGTATTTTGACTGATATTGACTTTCCATTTTGTAAACAAACCCAGTGCTACCAAAGTCGAGCCAAACTCGCGCAAGAAGAAGAAAGAGCTTGTGGCCTATTGAGACGTAAATGTGGTCCCATATAAGTTTATCTGAAATGAAAAATCCAAATTTGTTGTCAGCTTCTACCTGTGGTGGCACCATCTAGCAGCAGCTTTAGTAAAAAGTTTCTCATTTAGGCCCACCGAGGCATAAAAGTGGTCCCTATAAGGTTACTTGACATGGCTAGTTACGGTTGCAGCAAACTGTTGGAAAGAAGAGCATCGCCACAGGTCCCAGAGCAATTTTACTTTTGTTTTTCCCTGATGCTACCACAACGTGAGGGCATTGAGGATTTTGACAATTTTACTTTGTGTCCAACAACAGTGGTAAAGCTGCCTTTTCATCTGACTCCAAAATTTCAAGCAAAAGCCCTGTCTAGTTGGTCATATGACGAATAACATCATTTAATTCCTCTGCTTGCAGAAAATCTCCCAAGGCAGCCATATGACACACGAACGAATGTTTATAGCCTAGATGGCTCTGATGTAAAAGCAATATAATCTTGTCAAACCGTTTTTGCAACACTCACTTGAAACTCAATATCAGTCAAAATGGAGATATCAAGATGATCTTGACTTGAAAATGTCGCGAAAACGCGGTAGTGTGGCTGGACCCTATGTCAGTTACCCTAGCCATGGCAGACAGATAGAGTGAGTTGTGTTTTTTGTCAGTGAATCAGTAACAGACTTAGTGAGTCAAACAATGAGAGTAATCAGTGAAGTATGACACAATTAAGCAAAGAATTACAGAGAGTAAGCCAGTGAACAAGTAGTAGTGAGTGAAGGACAGAGTTAACGTGTGAGAGAGAAGTGTTTTGCAAGTGTACCTCCACTGCACTATCGTGAGCAAAAGTTCGCCGACAGTCCTCTACCAGCAGTGTGTTTCAGAACCCAACACACAGATGTCTCTCTCTATGCCAGGCTGGGGAAGAGAGAGAGCGAGGAGATTGTGGGGTGGAGGTGGTAATGGAAAGGAAGGGCTTCACGTGAAAATGATATAAGAGATGGGGAATGTATTAATAAACAGCTAACAGAACCTTACAGACAAGGAAGAGAATATCCTGTGTTTTGGTGTGAGAAATATGGCTAAGACAATAATAAACATTAGTCATTAAGCGAGAGAGAGAGAGAGAGAGAGAGAGAGAGAGAGAGAGAGAGAGAGAGGGCCTTACTAGATAATTTGACAATTGGTCATAAGATTATGGGTGAAGGGAAGGTACTGTAGAAAGAGAAGACACAGTAATTGTGAGAAAAGGAAAAAAATGAAAATCTCATATACACAGTGAATAAATCAGTTAATGGTTGTTAATATATGGATACTTGTGATCAGATGTGGCCAGCAGACACTGACTGTAGTCTTTACGTAAGCCTATATAGATATTAAGCATCCGACTATTGGAAACGTGTTTTGTGGGTTAGTTCTTATATCAAAAGGTGTCTCGCCAGGAGAAACGGTGGCATGTGGTAACAAACTACACATGACTGCAATCCCAAGTGAGAAACTAATTATCAAACCAGTGTGTTAATCACTTCATAAGTCTCATTAACCCGCCCCGTCCCAACCGATTTTCCACCACTGACTCCCCCCAATCCCGACCAATTTTGGAAAAAAAAAATTTTGGCTCAAACCTCTGCTTTTGGTGAGAAACATCGAAAATTCATAGAAAAATCGCTCACCTGAGATTTAAAATACTCGTTACAGGTAGCAGTACTCCTTACCTTACTGGGTTTTCTATCAGGCTGGCTTCAAAGATAATGAGTTCTGTGGGAGGGTAACTTTTCCACACCACTCATAAATGGTATTTATTTATTTATTTGATACGAATTTATGAGCAGTATGAGAGTATATTGGTTTCACACAGTAATATAGGCAATATAAGCATTGTTTCACTCACCAAACACATCAACATACCTGACCTTTTTTGGCAACATTACTTGATCATCATATCTGACTGTTTCTTCCTCTAATGCTATGTAAACTTTGTCCTCCACATTGTCATCGATTGGGGAATCACTCTGGCCCTTAATTTCATACCATGGCACGACATGTCTTTACTCTGGTTACAGTTGAATTGCAGAGACAATGGCGTGCAAGGGGGGGGAGGTCATTTGGGGTAAGACATTGTCCCTGCCTGGCATCTTGTAGAGGAAGGTGTCCTGTGTATACGTACCAAAAATCATGCACGAAAATTGATAATTGTGCAAATTAGGGACCTTGCAATTGATTCGCATTTATATACGTTAATGGGACTGACAGTGACAAAATGTGTGAAAGTATATATACATCAACGGGACACGGCGGGTTAAAACAAAGGTCATGAGGGTAAAGTCTTGCTCTCACAGCCAACGATCATCAAGGTATCAGGTAAGATTGTGGATGGTTTGTAGTTATAGGTTTGGTGATAACCTAATATGATAACATTTTGTCCTTTAATAACTTGCAGTGATTTGCATCGCATAATTTCATACCCCAACATGTTATGTGCAATGTTTGTAATACATTATTGTAATAATTATATTTAGTCATAATAAAATTGCATCCATATCATTTACTTTCAGCCTAATACCGATATTGTCCCCTTATCAGATATCATGGCTGAGCACCATCAGATTTCCCCCACTGTAATAACAGACCGTGGACGAATTATTGGAGTATGGGAGGTTGGTATGACTTCACGGGAAATTTCAAATGAAATTGGTATACACAGGTCCACCACTAACAAGTGAATTACACAGTGGCAACAGGAAGGGTCATTAAGGACAAGACCTCATAGTGGACGACCAAGGGTGACAACGCGAGAAAAGGACGAGGCTGTCGTAAAGACAGCACGACAATGTCCACTGACACCAGCAGCACAGATTTGGTGTGACCTCTGCTTGACCAGCAGTGATTCCACAGCAAGACGACGCCTGCACGAAGCAGACATTTCCTGGTGTGTCTCAGCTGTGAAAGGAGAGCTGTCTCTTGCAAATAAAGAGGCTCGGCTTGGTTTTGCACTTCAACACCATATAGTAAGTGATGATTTTGGGGAGAATGTGATCTTTACAGATAAGTATTTTTTGTCTATGAAGGTAAGGACAAGGGTGTGCTGGAGGCCAAAAAATACTCAACATATGCAGCAGCACATAGTTCAGAATGCGCATAGTGGTCGTGTAACCACAGCCCTTTGGGGATGGTTGAATGCTTCTGGCCCAGGTGAGTTGATACAGACTGAGGACAGACTAACCGGTAATGATTATGTCCGTATACTAGAGGAGGTGCTGCTACCCACCGTGCGAGTGATAGCCATTCCTGCTCCTCAGACAGTCACTGTTGTCCATGATATGAGTCCTGTCCATATGACTCAGTATGTGAGAGTGTGGGCACATCCTGAGATCAACTTCCTGGACTGGCCTCCAAAGGGATGCGATTTAAACCCCATTGAGCATTTACTGGCTATTTTGGTGAGGGACTGGGATGTCGGACAGAAGTGTACTGCTGCTGCTACTGTGCAAAATGCGCAAGAAGTGTGGGAGAGCATCCGTCGCTGCCCAGATATTTGTCCCAACCTTGTAACATCCATGAGGAAGGGACCAAATTATGTCATTGGTGCTGGGGGAGGGTGGACATCTTACTATGCCTGTATATAATGATATGGTATACTTTGACACACAATTTGTTTTCCTTATCAATGCATGCTGTTATAATAACTGTTGCTGCACAAGTGTTTTTTATAACACCCATAATATAAACCACATGAGAATAAAGAAAAGTATATGAACAGATTAAGATTTCTCATATCCTGATCCTATCTAGTCTTATATGTAATCAGTGTCTAAAATTACAGTAGTGCTGAATGAGTGCTTCTCTACAAAATACCAATGGTTTAGATGTCAAACACATTAATGCGCTACATACCACCTATGAGTAAAGGTGTAGACATCAAAGTGGATTTAGTGTAACTTATCATAATTACACAAAAGTTAAACTTTTTCCATTGAGTAAATCATAAAACCGCCCATAATATGGTCAATAACCCGCGAAATACGGTTCCAGTAGTCGGATGCTGAATATCTCTATAGGTTAACGTAAAGACTACAGTCAGTTCTGCTGGCCACAACTGATCACAAGTATCCATGTATTTACAACCATTAACTGACTTATTCACTGTGCATACGTGATTTTTATTTTTTTTTTTCCCTTGTCTCACAATTACTGTCTTCTCTTCCTATCATTCCCACACCCATAATCTTAGGACTAATTGTCATACTACCTAGTAAGCCTCTCTCTCTCTCTCTCTCTCTCTCTCTCTCTCTCTCTCTCTCTCTCTGTGCGCGCGCTTACGCTCAACAATTGCGAGTTATTCGTCTGGTGGAAACTGTAAGTTGGTTCGTAGGCTGGTGGCCGGGTGGGTGCGTAGGCTGATGTAGGATGGTGGTTTGACAGGAGGGTTGGGGTGAGTGCGTGGTTTAGCTGAGGTCGTTGGGCTGGTTAAGTTGGGTTGTTGGGTTGGTTAAGAGATGTGGGATTGGACTAGGTTGGTGTATTGCTTAAATAGGGTGGAAGGACGTCTACTTGGAAGACAAAGGCAGAAGATGTGTTTATGTCGTCCTAATTCTCAGACAAAGTACAGTGAGTGAGACTGTGGTTGCGTTGATGGGTGGGTGTGTAGGTGAATGGGCGGTAGCGAGAATACAGACTCATAGAAATAGGCCATTTGAATGAATAGGTGCAAACTGGGAATAGCTCAGTGTGTGGAAAATAGGTCCATAAGAGATATTACTCAGGAATCATGCTGAATTAGATATATAGGTTCAGTGGGTTTGCAGTAGGTTCATAGTGAAATACGTCCAGTGGTTAAGATATCTGTGTTTGAAATGCACGCTTATCAGTGTGGAGTACACGTCCTTGCGTAAAAACTGCCCCACAGAGAAAATAGGCTCATTGAAGGAAATATATCCATGGGTGTACGAGTATGCATTCATGATAGAAACCTACGTCCATTCAGAGACGTTATGTCTGTGGGGAAAACTGGCCTATGGGGAAAAAACAGATCAGTGGTATACAAGAGGTGCAAGGGAGTAATAAGTTTATGTAGGAAAGTAGGTGCATTTGGAAAATTAGGTCGTGAGGAAGAACAGGTCCAGAGGGGAATCTGGTCCAGGCAGGGGAAATAATATTATGGCCATTGAGAAAACTAGGTCCAGCAGGTGAAAATAGGTCCAAGGGGGAAAATACACCGGTGGAGGAGATTACCCATAGATGAAGCCGGAAATGGACTTATGTGCTCGCAATTATAAAACGTGTTCTCTTTCACGGCAATGAATCTTATATAAGTCATTATTGTCGCAGCTACATAATTTTAATGAGCATAATAGGTCGGGCTTCTCCATGGAGATAAATTATGTCCATGTGGAAAAATAGGTCCACGGGGAAAATGGGTCCATGGATCTACCCAGATCCCTGTGGGTAACCTAGATACATACGAAATAAGTCCATGGCGAAATTAGTCCCATGTGATGAAATAGGTTCATGAGAAAAATAAGCCCATTGAGAAAAGCCAGTGTATGCCGATAAGTTGCTCTCTCTCTCTCTCTCTCTCTCTCTCTCTCTCTCTCTCTCTCTCTCTCTCTCTCTCTCTCTCTCTCTCTCTCTCTCTCTCTCTCTCTCTCTCTCATCTGGCGGTCAGTCTTAGCAAATACTGCATCAGCGATTATTAGGTAATGGTAGTAAACTTAATACTGACATTATTAATTCTGATGTATACTGGCAAGCCTCAAATCCTGCAAGTAAAGTCTCCAGGTACTTGAGGATGATAAGGTGGGGATGTATACTGCCGCCACAAGAATTCCAGCTTTAAAGTGAAAGCCATTTTATGCCAAATGACATCTCTTCCTATGCTGAAGGTGGCTAGAAATGGGTATATATAAAGCACTACGGACATTTTAGATCCTGTTTCTTTTGAGAGTCTAACAACCAGATTCGTCGACCACATGACCTGCGTCCCATCTTGAAACTGTCAGAGGGATTTAAAAATGGTTGTGGTGAACAAAATATTATGTGACAGATTAAGAGTTTGGTGTGTGTGTGTGGGGGGGGGGGCGCACTTTAGAATCACTTGTGTGTACACTATAAAGTACAGTTCATCTTTACTAATGTGGAATTGTATACTCTAGCTACTGTATGTACAGAGTAGAAATGAATTTCACTGAATACTAGTTCAATCCACCATCCAGTTTTACATCACTCAGCCATGAGCTAAGTCCTCATAGCCCTTCCAGTCTGATTACACTTGGCCAACACCCGAGATGAAACGTGTTAGGAATCTTTTTGAGGTTAGAGTCAATCCACCATGGTTTGATACTGTGCTCATCGAATCTGCTGTGGTTATAGATCTTTGTCAAGTTAAAATAAACGCATTATAGTTAGGCAGTGTACGCACCAAAACATACTGTCCAGCATAACAGCCCGTGTGATCCGTAGCATTGGGCAGCGCGAAGACGAAGGATCCCATCTTGTCACTCACATCATGGTACGACTGCAGCTTCAAAGGCAACAATTTGTCAGGCTTCAGGGCAGGTGCGTGACTTATCCCATCATTCGTTTTTATCACCTGTTGGCCAGTGAATAACAATTACACCATGTCTTATTCACCTATTTCCCACCATTTATCACCTGTTGGCCAGTGACTAATATAATTTACATCATGTGTTAATCATCTGTTTCTCAGCAAGTGAAGCAATCTACGTCATCAATCAGCTCATTTTGCATTTAGAGGATTCGATGATTTACATATGTGTTTATGGATTCATCAGTTACTATATCACTTAGTTATCATAGTATGTCATTGTACGAGAAAGTCGTTGGAAAATGCTATAACTGTTTCACAGTGAGACTTCAAGTATTTACAAGATATTATCAGTAATGAAGCACTAACAACTTTAGAGTAACGCAGTGCATTATTCATTTCGTACACACACTCAGTATTTGTCACAGCTGTGCACAGTCAAGTAAAGTGTATAACACTATCAGGTACAAGAAACTATGAGGTCTGTGCTAAAGGAGTGCTTACTGCATACAAGCTCACAATTCGTCAGTGCATACTTTGTCGTTCACAGCTGGTGGGCTTGTGTTGAAGGGATTTTCAAAGTCAGTTTCCTGGAAAGGATGTTTGGCTCCTCCACCGTTTTCCTCATTTTCCACATCTTCCAATAGAATCTGTGCCAGCTTCTTCTTCTCGGCTACACTTAATTTATTTACCTCATGGTGAATAACTCGCTCATTAGCTCGTTGTTCCCTGTCAATATTGAGGAGATTCAGAGATGTGTATATTAAATATATAAGCACACACAGAGCAAGTGAGATTCTCTTGTTTGTGGTGCAGTGTAGTACACAAATGCAATTTCAGCGAAGGCGAGAGCGACTAAACACTCACCGAGCATAATTATAACAATTATGGAGAACAAAGCTGCTACCGGTACTAATTCAATCAATCAAACGTTTGAATGATGTCAACTAGAGGCAAATTCCAGCAATAAATGGCTAAAGGAAAGCTCACGGACATCTTTAACGATAAATGGCAGAAGAAAGCTCACCAGAGTTCAGTATGGGATATAAAACGTCCAAAAATTCAAGCGAAAAATGTTTGACTATAAAATCTTACCACATGTCAAAGACATCCATGCCACAGAGCACCGTCTTGCCCACCATCTGGCGTATCACCTCATTGGACGGCCCCATCACCCAGCCTGCCTTCCCGTCCCTCAGCAGCCGCTCTATACCCAGATCGGTCTGGCAAGAGGGGCGGGGGAGTAATTACAATGCTGTAGTATAAAGGGGTGGTCCATATACTGCTTCCCCTCATTTTGAGGGATAAACGATATTATATGCAAAGAAAAAAAAAGGCTGCAGGCCTGAAAGTTATTATTTCCAGGGAAAGGTAAACAAAAGAGAACCTAATTCAAGCTCCGTTCACTTTGAGATATCTGGACACATTGTATTTAAAAGCCCAGAGGTCACAGACAGAGGGAAATACAGACTAAAGAAGACACTTAGAGATGCCCTAATGCAGCGTTTCTTAATCTGGGGTGCTAGCACCCCAGGGGGTGCTGAAATCAACTGTAGGGGGTGCTGGAAAATGCTGCATTACTAGTTTTTCTTACTGGTTTTGTTAAGTATTGGCATCCTTGAAGTTGTATATTAGGAGAATGTATTAAAAAAATTGCCAAGCAATACTTGACGTTACATTATCCTTGTAGTAGTATAGCAACTGTAGTAGTGTGGCAACCATAGTCCCAGTAACCAGTTGTAAGGGGGTGCCGGACTGTGAGACCTCACCACAGGGGGTGCTGAGATCGGAAATGGTTAAGAAACGCTGCCCTAATGCATACATGAAGGACTGAGAGTATCACTTAACTTGCATTAGAGAGTAGAACAAGGTGGTAATGTACGTATAATAATCTAAACAAGGGTTTCTCAATCTTTTTTCGCTCATGGTCCGCTTCTGTGCTTTATTTACCTCTGTGGCTCCCCTCATGGCCACTGCTAGATGGATAAGCAATGGTGAAATGTGAATCTAACCTTCAAATCATACCTTGTGTTAGACAATAGTAATCAAATGCAATGGAGTGTCCACGTTGGAGGCAGTATAGCGACTAACCTTACGTTGATTTGAATGTGTTTGAGTTGCCAGGCTTTGCCACCTCAAAGTGTTTTTAAAATTAAGGTTTGCTTCTCGTGAACATAAAATTTAACGTAATACAAACTGTCTTTTTTTTTATGTATTGTAAATTATAGCAGTTTTCAATATTTATGATGCTGAAATTAGCACAGAGAATGAAATGTAAGGATTATGAAAAACTGATCACACGCTTAGCAGACTGTTCTAGGAGACCCCCTCAGAAGCTTACTGTGCCCCTCTAATGTTCTATTTTTCCAATATGACCTCATAGAATATGGCAAGGCTCCCTGGGGTGCCACGTTGAGAACCATTCATTAAACAACTACAACACATCCTCACCTTGTATCCAGATCCACCAGTGGCCTGCATCATCATATCACTCACATGAGACACCACCTTTGCTGCCGTGAACTTAATCTGCATTGCCCAGTGCAGCAGAGGCGTCCTGGGTACAGACGTTAAAAATTATTGCATCCATCCATCCATTATTCAATCCTACGTTGCCCCATGAGGAGCGTAGGAGCCCGGGGTTAGGCAGTTGTCCTGATATTTAAGATGAGAGTGACCAACCTCACTCATCCCTGAGTGGCAATACGTGAGCAATAAACCCCAATCACCCCTGGGATATAAACCTTCAAAGGCTTAATCCGACTGGAGCACAATAATTACCCACTAAACCACCAGGCGCCAAAATTTGGTTATATGGTTACCACCCAGCGTAGTAAATGGTTTCCTGGTGTATAGGAAACCATTTGGCTTCGTCATTCAGTGTAGTCACCCACAGGCAGAAGGATGAGGAAAGAATGAAGGAATGAAAGACAGAAGAGGGAGTGTAAAGTCTCCCGTAGGCAGAAAGACGAGGAAAGAATGATGGAAAGAAAGACAGAAGAAAATAAGGATGGAGGACAGGACAGGGCAGACACCCGAGAGCAGCACTACACTGAGTGGATGGTGAGCGCCCCCACCTACCACATAATATTCTCTAATTGGCGATCAAGAGAAATTTAAGGGAAGTTAAAGTGGACAGAGTATAAACGCACAAACAGTTAAAAACTGACAGAAATGACAGTCTCTCTATACTTGCCCGGCTTGTTTCTTGTCTTTGAATACGATCCATTCGTTGGTGAACGTGAGTTGGTCCCTTGCACTGGTAAACACGGTCAAGTTCAAGTGAAAATGGAATAGACAAAGGTGAGGATTCGCAGAACTTATTCAAACTCTTTCTGGCCTCGCTTGTTTTTTAATGTCTTTGGAGATGGACTGAGATGGCGGGATGGCAAATCTATAGGCCAACTTACAGTGGACAGAGTACAGAAAGGCCAAATTAATACATAGACAGAAACGGTACAACTCGAATAACTGTTTCTCGCCTGGCTTGTTTCTTGAGGTCTTTAAATATGGATTAATCGTTATTGTTTGTGAGTTGGTCCGTCACTCTGACTAACACTAGTAAATTTAGGTCAAGTTAAGTGAAAAGGGTATAGATGAAAAGATAAGTAGGTAATGCGTGGCTACTCTGATTATAACTGTCACTTGCCTGGCCGTCTTCTCTAGGTCTTTATATATGGACCAGTCGTTGTTGTTTGTGACTTGGTCCAGCGCATCGGCCACCATGAAGGTCATCGCACGAGAGGCGGTCACATCGCACATGGCCTCACCAAAGTAATCCTGGGAGGAAAAAATTTTGGGTTAGACGTTACTTTGGAAATTTCGTTGACACATTTTCCCCAGCAACTTATTCAATTGTTTGTTACTAATAAAAGCAAGTAATCTTGAGAGAGAGAGAGAGAGAGAGAGAGAGAGAGAGAGAGAGAGACTAGGAGTTGCATTCTGTGTAGTTTTGAAGAGTCTGTAACATTCCTTCCTTATCGAATTAGTTTGCACATTATACTTCAACAATTCTGCGAGAAGGCAATTATCCCTCAATCCGGAGGCTTATTTTGCTACCTTCAAGCTCTTTTATTTCACTGAGAGAGAGAGAGAGGGAGAGAGAGAGATAAGGTTGTGAAGAGGTTGCTGGAGACTTTCTAACCCAGTGACTACAGATGATTTCTCTAAAGTTAATCACTTTGACCGAAGGCAGCAAGAATAAACTACATTTATGTCATCAGACTGAAGGGAATTAAGGACCGATATCAAGTGGCTCTAGATACTCTGTAACACCTCTTCCATGACGAGTTATTTTGCTTATACCTCAGTAACCTTCAGAAGTCTATACTGATTCGGAGTTTTGTTATACATCTTCCTTGACTTATTCTGCACATAACGTCTTTATTATCCACTTGCATATGTCTGAAGCAGCTATGTTGACAACAGAATTATAATAACTAACATGCAAGAGAATGTGTAAGATGTATTATGCAAGTTAGATCACTAAGGAAGAGGTGTTATGAGGTC
This sequence comes from Coenobita brevimanus, assembly GCF_032717465.1. NCBI lineage: Eukaryota > Metazoa > Arthropoda > Malacostraca > Decapoda > Coenobitidae > Coenobita > Coenobita brevimanus. The sequence continues at coordinate 31,760,534 of NC_137014.1, read as the reverse complement.
TCTAATGGTCCCTACAACACAGCCCTAACTCCTTCAATCGGGTGATGCCATTCATTGGAAGAATGATACCCATTTAAAATCTTATTTACTGACAAGATCCAACTGTTTGGTGCTGGAGAAGGCATTAATATAACTGGGCTACTCAACTGCCTGGTCATATTAACATCCCACAAGTACCAACTATTCCCCTCAAGGAGGATAGTGAACTTCAGAAGGGCATCTTAATCCTGCAGCCCAACGGGTTCACGTTTCAAATGAGCCAGGAACAAAAGTATCTCATCTACTGCCCTGTCCCCCGAAAGTAAGATCGTGGACTGCAAAGGGCAACTTTAGCCTGCAGTCCACCGTGTTTACGTTTCCGACAAGACTACGGTCATAACAACAACAACAACAACAACAACAGTAGCAGCAGCAGCAGTAACAGCAGCAGCAGCAACAACAGCAACATCAACAGTTTCGGCTCGATGTGAACCCTCTTTAGAATCTTCTCTCTTGCGGTCTGGTAATGATTTTAATCAACTCAGGAGTGACTTTTCGAGCTGGATGGATCAGATATTGTCGTGACAAACAACCTTCAGTACGACAGGTTTTTCGTACGTCGAATAAAACTGAATGTTAGAAGCAAAAGTAAACTAACAAGGACATTACCCAAATGCAAGGGGTTGATGACCCTTGAGCAGTCGATTTTTTTTCCTTTTTTTGAGTTTTACGTCGTGTCCCCTTTTTTCGATAAGGGCTAAGGCGTTGCCCCTGGGTAGAGCACTTTTTGGAGCGTGTACTGCTTTATGACCGGATGCCCTTCCTGGTGTCCACCAGTGACCCTTGGGTGGATTCGAACCTCCGACCCTTGGGTCAGAACGCTATAACCCACTGAGCCAAGGCTGCTACAACCAGCTAAGTGACATGAGAGAGCTACCTCTCCCGGCAGCATTATTCCGAACTGTACTGCAGTAGAGACAAGGGGCGGGGCTTGGACTGTGACGTCACTATGCACCCGCCTCAGCGCAACTTAACTTCATGAGTGAAGTGATATATATATTTTTTACGACACTAGCATTTTTGTTTTCTGTATTTTTATTGTATTTTTGATTTTTTGTTTTTTGTCTGTTTTTATGTGCAACGCTCATTCATCTTGAGTAGGGTGTCTTTGTTAAATATACATCTTGTTTTATGTTTGCATTGTCACTGAATTTTCCTTTTTTTTTTTTTTTTATGTACGTGCAACGCTCACTGAGTGATCTTGAGTAAGATAATTTTGTTCAATACATATCTTGTTGGCGGCAAGCAGTGAACATTCCTGTCGATATTACAATACCAGTCACCCATACCACCATTATTATTTTTTTTTTTTTAATAAAACGGAGGAAGGAAAAACAAATGGGGAAAAAAAAAAAAAATCCATACACCAGATTACTGGTGTCCTCTGTTCATAAAATATCTGTAACAGACTTGAACAGTTGTAGGTTGAAATTTGGAGGAAAACAACTCTGGGGAAGCGAGTTCCAGAGAGATGCAGTTCGGGGAATGAAAGAATTCTGATAGGCAGAAGTTCTGCAATATGGTTGAGTGACATTCCAGTCATGAGCGCTACCAGATGCCCGTGAAGCACGAGGGAAGGCATGGAGAGGTGGCACCATGGACGCAACTTCGTCTGAGCATTTGCCAAAGAAATATCTGTAAAATAATGCAAGGGAGGCAACATTCCTTCTTACTTGCAGGGGAGGTAGTTTATATGTAATGGCAGGGTTGTTAATGATTCTAACAGCTTTATTTTGAATTTTGTCTAGTTGTCTTAATGCAACCTCTCCACAACCATTCCACAAGGGTGAACAATATTCAAGCTGAAAGCGCACATGACTCTTATAAATTATAGCTAACTGCTCATCGGCGAAGAAGTTACGGACTCTGTACAATAATCCAAGTTTCTTTGAGGCGGTTTTAGCAAGTGATCTGACATGAGAGGTTCAGCTGAGGGCACTGTTAAGTGAGACACCAAGAATTTCAATACTTTTGGAGATGGGAATATTAGTAGCACTGAAGGTAATGTACGAATCTGGTAATATCTGTCTATTAGTAAACTGTATATATTTAGTTTTACTAGCATTAAAAGAGACAAGGTTGTTTTGTCCCAATTCACTGATTGTAGATAGATCTTGATTTATGGAGATGGCTGTACTGAGTTGAGAGGTAGAGATATTAGACTTTGTAATTGAATGTCTGAGTGTGAATGAACTATGTAGTGTTGAGTCATCTGCATATGAGTGAATGGGATTGTGAGTGACAGATAAGAGATCATTAATATGAACCAGAAATAGGGTTGGCGCCAGAACTGATCCCTGCGGCACGCCGGCGTTAATTGAGTGGAAATTTTAATATACATCATCTACTTTTACTCTTATTTTCCTGTCACTAAGATAAGAAGAAATCAAAGGAACAAAAGACGTTAGTCCATAGCAAGGGAGTTTGGACAGCAGGGAACGGTGCCATACTCTGTCGAAAGCTTTAGAGATATCAAGAGCTACTGCATGAGTTTCTCCAAAAAGATCAATTGATTGATGGATGGTATGAGTTAAGAGATTGAGTATGTCAATGGTGGATCTTTCGCGGCGAAAACCATATTGTCTATCACTAATTAAGTTGTTGGATTCACGATATTTAACAATATGCTTATTAATTAAAGTTTCAAATACCTTACCAAGAGAAGATGTGGCAGCTATTGGTCTGTAATTGGGGGGGTCAGACGAACTTCCTTTCTTCGGAACTGGGTGGATATTGGCTTCTTTCCATGAATTTGGGAATAAAGAAGTACGTATGCATAGTCTGAATAATTTAGCTAGGACAGAGGCAAGTTCAGGGGAACGCTTTTTCAAAACAATTGGCGGAATTCCATCTGGGCCTGGAGCTTTGTTGGTAAGTAAATTGTCTAGGATGGATTTTACGAATCTTGTCTGTATTTTAAGTGGGGCAATTTCGGGAGAATCAAGTTCCAGTACTGAGACATTCTGGCTGGTATCATCTATGGTAGAGTTTCTTGCAAAGGTACTAGCAAAGATATCTGCTTTCCCACGTGGGTCATTTGTAATATTGCCATCTGAAGATTTTAGTGGGGGAGTGGAAGATGACTTGTTAAAGTTATTATTGAAAGAATTAAGAGTTGACCAGAATATTCTATTGTCATTAGGGTTGTTAAGTAGTTTTGATGCTTGCTTTTGAAGAAAGGTTGATTTAGATAGATTTAATACAGCTTTTGCATGATTCCTAGCAATTTTAAATTGGGAGAGTGATTCAGATGTTTTTGATTTTAAGTAAGAGTTATATGCTAATGACTTTTGGGCTGTTGCTCTGGCACAATTGCCATCAAACCATTTTGGAGAGTTTGATCTTTTAGTGAATTGTTGACTTGGTATGAATAAATCCATACCAGCTAGTATTAAGTCGCAAATGTGGGACTGGGTAGAATTGGGATCACTAGAGAAGAAAGACTGCCATGGAACATCAGCAAGATAATTTCTAAATCCATCCCAGTCTGCCCTGTCAAAGTGCCATCGGGTCACCCTGACAGGTTCGGAATGGGGAGGTGTTGGAGGGTTAACTAATGAGGCTTTGATGAGATTGTGGTCAGAGGATCCAAGTGGTGACAGTACCTCTATCCTGTATTGATCTGGATTATTTGTCAAGAATAAATCCAAGAGATGGGCATTATGGTCAGGATTATCAGATATTCTGGTTGGTTGCTTTACCAACTGGGTGAGATTAAACGATTCCGCAAACAGCTCGCATTCTAGACCAGCGTCGGTTGTAGATCAGAATACCTAAACTTTCGCCAAAATACCTAAAATTTTGCACTGCTGAGTACTAATGGTTTCAGCGCAGAAATACTTTATGTCGTGTTAAGCTTGTAAATAAGAAACTGGGACAAAATAATACAATGATGATAAACTAAGATACGCTATAAAGCAATGACAAATATTCTGTATTCATTTATGAAATGTATATGGATACATATATTGTACGTTTTAAATGTAATGGCATATAAAATATATAGGAATATGGGAATATTGTTCATCACAATCGCAGGCCCGAAGCAATGAAACCGAGAGAAACCTTAATCTAAGTTGCGCTAAAGGCGGGCGCGTAGTGACGTCACAGTCCATGCCCCGCCCCCTGTCTCAACTGCAATACAGTTCGGAAATATGCCTCCCGGCAGGGCAGCCTACCAGGACGCGGCGAGCACGCAAGACTCTTCGGTCTCGAGTCAGGTGCTCTACCACTGAGCCACCATGCCCCAAAGCAAAAATATTGCATCGTTATCATCATCATCATCATCCAGACGTTTCCCACCTAAGGATGGTGTGAGATAAGGTCCAGAGCTCGAGGAAAAAACTGACAGGAGAATTAGTAAGTCTAATAAAAAAAAGGTCACACTCATTCATTCACCACTCAAACCATCGGAATCCTGACCCCATCTCACAGGCATTAACATCCACACAAACGCGCTGCATATTACCTATCAACTATTTCATTCAGATAAAAATACAATCGCCTGTCCACCGACCTGGATGGTGGGGTAGTCACACACTCGCATGCCAACGTCTGCGTGTGCTTTGCGAGTGACGTGTTTGCGTGCCACGTCCATTGAGCCCAGGGCTATGCCATTCCAGCAGGCAGACGTGTTCACCAGGAAGAAATGGTCCACGCATTCATCGTTGCTCTGGTTATAACAAAGGAGGAAGAATTGCCATATAGCATTTACTCAAAGTAAATTATGAAATGATAAAATAGTATCTCATCGGAGCAAGAATCACCACGGATCAATTCAGTAGGGAACTGAGTAGCCTACTCATCTGTACTTCGACAAACTGAAGAAAAGAGAATTGTGGTTTGATCTCAGAGTCAATATACTGTAGTCTGTTCTTACAGTAAATGAAGAAGGGCAAATATATTTTGTTCTCAAAAGTGAATAATTACAGTTAGAACGGTATATTCAAACACTAAGTATGCTGCAATGTACAGAATGTTATTTTAATTTTATTACAGTTTATGAATCATCCATAATCAATTCTATATAACATTTTCTTGTTTTACCCGTGCTATGTTTTATAGTGAACAGTAATGTTTGACTGAGTGGAGAGAGTCACTCCTTGGCCATAACAACTCTTGGGTTTTGATGAAATGCTATCACTCTGTCTTTGGTCATGGTCACGTGATAAGCTGTCACCTGAGGTTCGAAAAATGAATTGTAGTCGGTTTGTTTTCACTTTCCCATTCATTGAATACTAATTCGTGGTTTCATGAAATTCGATGAGACTTAGTTATGAGGTAGGAATTAATCTCACTGTTATTACTCAAATCAACCTTCCAGTCTGACTACACTTGGCCATCAGCTGAGCTGAAAGGGGTTAGAAATCTTTGTCATGTTAAAACAAATGCCGTACTACTCACTAGCCTGCCGCCAACTGAAGTGAAAGTGAGCGAGGGATCTTTGTCTGACTAATATACCGGTATATTAATTTGGCACTACTAACCAGCTTGCCATCATCTGAGTTGAAAGTAGTTATGAATTTTTCGTCAGGCTAAAGCAAATGCTATAGCCTACTACTCACCAGCTTGCCATCACCTGGGGGTCCAATCATCCTGTCCATACTGAAGGTTCCCTCGACTACCAGCGGGCCAGACATATTGCCATGCATCCCCAGGGCACTCCAGTCCTCAGTGTTGGCTCGGACCTCGTCCTGAGAAAAAATTATGGAAACGATAAGAAAGGCACAAGACAGTTTCGGCAGACTGCTTCTGTATTAATGTATACTCGTATGTGGAGAAATAGTTTCCATAGTGGTCGTGGTGATGATGAAAAGTCCGAGGAGATGATATAAATTTGCGGTGTAGTAAGTCATTGTTGTTATCTCTGCATATTAGCCTGGCCTAAGTTGGTTATCCCTCCACCTTGGCTGTAATAGGAGATTAACATTGAAGTATGTTGGTAGTCACGGAGAAGTGCCATGGAAAAGAAGCAGAGCAGCTGTGTGATGCTGCCACTGAAGAGTAATAAGAGGATAATACCAAAAATTGATCCTAGTCACGAAGGAGTGTTATGGAACTACTGAACCGTAACAAGAGATTAATATTAGATTAAACACTGTTAATCACGCAACAGTGTTATGGAAAAGATGGTTGTATGAATTATGTACGAAGGAGCATATGACGAGTGTTTGACAACCTTTATCCAACACAGTCGACCAACTGTTTATCTGGCTGGTGTAGTCTTTTTGATGCACATTTAAAAAAAAAAAAATAACGAAAAAAATGTATATACTGGAGAGAGAGAGAGAGAGAGAGAGAGAGAGAGAGAGAGAGAGAGAGATTTTGATATAGATATATACCCGATACATATACATATATATATACATAAAATATATATGTATATACCTTATATCTATCTATCTATCTATCTATCTATATATATATATATATATATATATATATATATATATATATATATATATATATATATATATATACCATATACTGTACACATTCACAAAGACAAAAGTCGTGTCGCGGTTTTGTCCTAAGATTAAGCGCAACATTTGAAACATTCTGACAGCTCTACGACAGTTACATATTTGTGGTTGGCTAGCCTGACATCCTCAAGCTCCATATCAGCTGCTGATGGGATGAAGGTTAAATGAGCCCATAAAATTCCGGGAGAATTACTGAGTTCTAATTTCATATGAGAGACGAAATGCTAACGGTTAGGTAATGATCACCTGGACATTTCATCTTGCAACAAAACACAAAACGTCAAGCTACTATGCTGTACCTTGATATGGAAAGGGAAAGCAACATGCATCCAACTATTAGGGAGATGAGAGATGGCATGATCTTGCTTTATTTACAAGAAGTGAATCCTTAACAGACGGCTTAAACATAATTTTAGTATAAGCATAGCCATAGAAAGATGGATTGGGTGAATTCAGGAGGAAGGCACAACGGAGAACCGTCATCGTTGTCGTCCTCCTGTTACCACACCACCACAGGACCAGTAGATAATCACAAGGATGGAAGCTGCATCTGCAAACAGTGCTAACGCCGTAAGAAACGAACTACATCTAGAATGAAGCACACGAACAGTTGTGCGTAGACTTTGGTCGTCAGGTTTTTGTGTTCGAACTCGTATGTGGGATTCAGTTAGCCAGCCATTCTTAAAAAAAAAAAAAAAAAAAAAAATCGATAATCATAATACAGTAACTCTCTTCTCATGTGTTGAATAATATAGTCAATTTTGTTTTACAGCACTGTTAAATAATGTCAGCCCCAGGTCATTAGCTATTTTACAGTTAATAAAGATGGAGAACTGATTTCCGAATACTTATTTAGCTAATTGAACTGTAACCGTGTGGACGTGATAATAAAAGATGAGAAACGCTTCATGTGTACTGAATAAAAACAAAAGTCAGAAAGAATTAATATATGGATTAGTTTTGTTTATTTTAAAAAAAAAATAATAATATGCTGGCATCCACAGGCTGGTCCCCTTGAGCAAATGGCAACTCAAGTCAGTGCTACCAACCGTCCGTTCGACACACAGCAGACCGCACCAAAACTTTAGTCTTCCAGCAGATATTTTCACCAAATTTCACGACACGACTTGTAGATTAGATGTATATACTGTATACCGTATGTCTAGCTATCTATTGCCAGACGCCTCAATCCCGTTTGGGGTGGCCACAAACAAATCGCCTCCAAGTCGCCCTGTCCCCCGCCATTTCACTGCCCTGCTCCCAACTCACACCCCCCTCTCTCATATACCTCTCCACCCCATCCCTCCATCTCATCCTCGGCCTCCCCCTCCCTCTTCCTCCCTCCACCTCACTCACATACACTCTCTTCGTCAGTCTTTCACCCTCCATCCTCTCCACATGGCCAAACCACCTCAGTGTGTTCCTCATAACGCTTCCTATCACATCCACATCCACACCACAACGCTCCTTTATATCCTCATTCGTCAGCCTGTCTCTCCACGTGACCCCACAGGCTCCTCTTAAATAACTCATTTCCACTGCTCTCACTCTTGACTTGTGTCCTTCCAACAATGTCCAAGCTTCACTTCCGTACGTTAGAGTTGGTATCACAATACTGTCATGTAGTAACTTTTTCACTTCCATGCTCACTTCCCTGTTTCTTATCACTGCTTTCAAGGAACCAGCAACCTTTCTTCCCCGTATGTACAGCATATATATATATATATATATATATATATATATATATATATATATATATATATATATATATATATATATATATATATATATCATCTCAGCCGTTTGTGTGTCCACTGCAGGACTGGCCTATCCCAACCGAAGTGGGGACGTTCCAGTCAATGTATCTCTACCAAGTGGCTTAGACTGCCTGGTAGAGATTGTATGTAGGGCGAGAAGTGCTTGTAAGTGTAACTGTAGTGTTGGAGTGGCTTTGGATGTGTGTGTAGTCTGTGAACCAAGTGGAATCGGCCCGTGCAAGCCGACTGGGTGCAAGCATACATTATAGTATGCGACACTGGTTCGACCACAGCACCCCTTGTGTCCACCAATGTAGTACGTGGCCTGAAGAACGCTCTCAAAGTTTATTACCCTGGCTGGGCGCGAACCCTCGTTCTTCAGTGTACGAAAACGCACACTTTACCACACAGGCCCCATATATATATATATATATATATATATATATATATATATATATATATATATATATGAGGGTGGCCTAAAAAAACAAAGTAGAAACTGTTCACCTCCAAAAGGCTATATATTTTCCTTATCATCACTGAAGGCACTATGTGAAAAATTTGGTGAAATGCACAATTTTTAGAGGTCACTCCCGATGCCGAAATTCCGAATAAAAGATCTGAAAACACTACATCGACGGTTTCTCAACAAAAAACGAAATATGTATTTTCAACGTTTCCAGACATAGACATTATTTGAGTGTTAAAAGAACACTTAAAATACTAAGTAGGCCTATAGGAATAATGCATCACTTTGTCTTCTAAAAAGCAGCTTTCATCGGAACAAGCAGTCTCTTCCGGTGGTCAGCAACAAGCTGCAGTATGTACTGCTTTTGAGTCTCATCTCTCGTTAGGACATGGTTATACGACTGGATGAGAGCTACATCTCTGTTAACACAGTCGTTCACAGCCTTCAAATGTTTGCACATGGCTAAAAGTGACATATACCTGGGGTCTGTCAGCCAAAGGTTGGGTGATATCGCCTGAACGCCCTGGCATCATCTTGTCCTGTCACAGATAGTAGGTGGATGAACTTCAATGAATTCTGGTGATGTAAGTTGCCAGTGAGGCACGGTGGTCGAATGCATCACCATCGAAACGTCGTGCCAGTTTCTGTTGAGAAGGACGGTCAAGGTTTTCCACTATAGCTGCTTTAGTGGCATCGTCAACACGATGATAAAAAAAAAGCGAGAGGCGCCAGATGCTCAAAGAAGTACAATAAAAGGCGGCACAACGACTTGGCAACTGCCTCCACGATCGGGGTACTCGGAACAGAGAAATCAGCTTCTTGTCATTGAAGAGGGCCCACTCTGGATGTGGTGACTCATGCCAATAGCATGTGTATATGAACGAGACAAACAGACTTACTTTTGTGAAACCAGCTGTCTCCCTTGCCATCAAGTTCATTTGTTTCCTGAATAGGAAAATCTTTAGCGAGTATATTGCTTTTGCTATCCAGCGCACATTGTGCACAGAGCTTGGAGCACGAACTCTCTGCTTATCATCTGGAAAATATCTCAAGAACATACAAGAGAGCTGTAGTAACTCTCTATAATCATCTTTTGGGAGCTGGCTGTTCATGGCATTAGTGCAGAACAAAATCATTTCTTCGCATAGACCATCCCAACAAACAACTCGTCTCCAGCAGGTTATAAATTAGTTTTATCCATACCTGGCCAAAGTTTTTGGAAGCACTTGAAGATTCCCACTTCATGTCCACTGCTTGGCCTTAGAGAAACATTGAAGACAGTAGACAGCATCATCTCAGACACATGATGATGGTAGGCAATCCAGATGAGCTCTTTGTCCAAAGTTTTTTTTTTTTATTAGACCGCATGCTCCCGTCTTCGAGCTTGTGTTAGCTGTTGTTGTATCAAAAACAAGCTCCTAAATCATTGTTGTTTTTTTTATTCCATTCATCCAATGTTTTGACGCATGCATTGCACTGCGCTTGCCCAGTGCTGCGGTTTATCTTGGGAACCCTGAGAAGTTGCTCTGTCTCATTGCCAGTCACCAAAATGGCAACTTGGTCCATTGCAGTTTACTGTTTCCAGCGATATCTAGGAACAGTTTACCATCCCATTGTAGGAAAAGTGGAATGTCTGGTGTGAAAGCAGCCCATGAATCAGTTGCTTCTTCGCGAGTGGTAGCTCATGCTCACTGTAAAGTATTTCGGGACAGTACTACCGACTCAAGGTTATGACCAAGTGCCTGTGCAACAGTACCCACGACAAACATGGCTGAACGATTAAACAGTTTGACACGATCAAGCATAGCAGCTACTTCCTTAGTTACAATAGTTTTCTTAGCTTTACTTAGCCGTGTAATTTGTTTGGACATCGATGGCCCTTGAAATTCATCCTCAGACTCTGCTGATGAGGAAGCGCTACAACCTTCAGCATAAATAGAACTTGATGGTACAGTCATTTCCATCTGCTGTGCAATGAGCTTGCATCTTTCTTTTCAAGTGTTGGCTTGATCACTTCTATGCTGCATATGAGCCTCCTTGTTTGCAAACATTCTGTCCACCCTGGACATACCCCCACTGGAGGAATTCTGTTGCTGTAGTCGCAGGAACTGCTTATCCTCTTCGTTTGTCATAGTGAGCAAAGCGTCCTTTCGAGAAATGTCACACAGTTTTGTGAGTTTTTTCTTGAAGTTTTACTATTTGACCCGGTACCCTGGTTTCGGTAATGATCCGTTGTTCCTCAATACAGAGTACTCTTTGTGAAGCTTCTGGAGCTTGCAAATACTCGAGTCTACCCTTTCGGTTGGGATGCGTGTTTTATCCCAGATCACCATTAACTTCTCAACGGTACTCTTAGTGCTGCAACTGATTTTAAGACCGTTCTGATGGTGAAACAAAGTTCTTGAGGACATTGGCATTAATTGGCAGGCGAGCACCCAATATATCTTTCTCGGGCTTGCCGAGAAGCCATTCTTTTGGACTGCTTCTTGTCATAGGCATGACTTGTGAATGGAACACACTGATACACAAAGCTTTATTACAACCAATAATAATACTCATCAGAACATTATTTTGACATATTAGCTTCAATTCACTCCACATATCTGGATAATTATGATCATATGCTGGATACAATGATTATTAAGCACTGTGTTTGGTATTAGAAATATTCCATTATTAATGAATCAAATATTCATCAACAAGTGCCTCGTATGAGGAGCGTAAAAGCCTAATATATCAAAGCTACTTTTTAATGTGTCATTATTGGTAGCTAACAAAATGATATGAATTTTACTTACCAGATCAGGGTAATTCACTGCTCGGTGTCACGACATGCTAGTCATCAAGAGCCTACCCATGTACATCCTATTGTGTGGAGAAATGGTCATCCACTGAGTGACTGAGTGACCACTGAGTTATTGACGAGCCACCCAGCATGCGCTGCGGTGTGGACGTGGTGCTTTTCTGTTTGCGCCGGAGTTTCTAACAGATGGCTGCAGCATGCAGCAGTGGTAGACGCATGTTACAGTTAAGTATATCTACCGATTTTGTGATGAAACATAATATTATCGGGATGACATGTTTTTCCTCTAGGAAGTGACTTCTAAATATGAGCCAATTTTTTTGCATGAGAGCTCCATAAATGATATGGAACAGAAGTAGCCTTGTGGAGAATAATACATTTGAAAAAAAGTTTTTTTATACATTTCTCGGCCACCCTAATGTATATGTATACATGCTGTAAAACATGATAGGCCCCAACACTGAACCCTGTGACACTCCATTTGTAATTTGTAATATTTATCCAGTCTAATTTTTTCACCATACATTACAATTCTTTGCTTTCCACGTGTGCACGGTTCCTCTGAAAGCATGTGCCTCTAATTTCTGAAAAAGCCTTCTGTATAGAGCTTTTCCAAATATTTTTTGAAAATCAAGATAGACAATGTCAACAGATTTAGTTTCGTCATATATCTTTAATACATCGTTGAAAAAATATAAGAAATTCATAAGGCATTAGCAATTATCTGGAAAACCATGCAGTGAACCACTGATAAGATCGTTTGTTTCAAAGAGTTTGACAAACTTCGTTTATGATAATAGTTTCTAATAATCTGCAATTCCCTCACATTAAGCTAGTTTGGGGGTAATTTTGTTGTTGTGCTTTGCTGCATTTATTTCTTTTAATAGTGGAGTTTCATTTGCTACCCTTCACTCATGTGGTACCTTAATGCTCTTTACTGATATGTTCAAAAGTTTAGTTAAAGATTTTGATATTTCATCATGAATATCCTTTCTTACGCATGAAGAAACTTTGTCTGGCCCCAGTGTTTTATTCATCTTAAGTTTACTAACTGCAACCATACAGCTCTCCCCCTAATTGTAGTATCATTAATTATATAACCTTTACAAGGAATGGGGAAGCTGCAGGAGCTTTACAATACTTGCATTTTCTGTTGCAAATACTGATGCAAATAAAGTGTTCACAAATCTTACTATTCCAGTTTCATCATCAGTATGCTGTCTGTTTTCTGTGACTGGGGTGACTATTGTTGGTGTTATTTCCTTCATGTTTCTGATCTGGGTTTAATTTACTGAGACTAGCAAAAATGACCTTCGGGGTTTTTCTTATTTACCCTGATTATCTCTTTTAGCATTTCGACAAAGAGCATCATATCTGCATTTAATCACTTTAATTCACTGTGGCAGTACACTTTTTGTGCACAAGTTTTTTTTTCTAACAGACAGTGCTTAATAGCAGTGTTCCATCACTTTGATTTATTAATTTTAGCAGGCTTTTTTTTTACGCATTCGAATATATAACTTACCTGTTCTAGTAAGAGATACTGTTATAAGTTACCATGAATTACTGGTATCTGATATTTTAACAACGGGATCCAAGACACTCGTACCTACAGTACAACTGCTTTTTTTTTTTTTTTTTTTTTTAATTTTTAATCTGCTCCCTTTGAATCAGACTCTTTCTCCAGAATTAGACTCTCACTCCATGCCTGGAAAAAAAAAAAAAAAAAAAAAAAAAAAGAGGTGAAATCAAGCATCAAACCCTCCTATTTATACCTTTGTATTCCACCCATGTCAACTCAGCAAACTCCTACGTTGATCAGTCCAGTATCTTGTTTCCATTCCTTATTGTTAGGCGTTCATTTGCCCCTGTATTCATCATTTGCTTCATTTACTGAGACTGCTTTGACAACAGAAGACCATAATGTATGGACAAAAAGAATAGTATGTACTGGTAACCTACGTTTTGGTACAGAAGACTGATTTAAGTTGTCCGCTCTTTACATTTGCAGAAAAAGTCAATTCTGAAATGCCTGAGGTCACGCATCTGACTAAATTTGTTGTTTTTGTTGTTGTACCCCTACGCTTATATCGACATGAACCGGTGGACGACGGGCTGAAGCACCTTCCTTCTACAATTCACACTAGTGCTTTCATGGGATACTGAGGGAGCAGAGAGATGCCTGTATAATGCTGTCCGGCTACCTCAGAGCCTCCACGTGAAGGCATCCCTTTTCAACAGTTAATTTGTCAAAGAGGATATCTATTCACTTTTTTTTTTTAATTCAAAACACAATAACACAATTCCTTGTCAACATTGTAAACTCAATCAAATATGCATTTTTGAGTTATGCACATTCTACTTCGTGCTATTGTCTTGCATTTAAATTGGTTTGTTTTCACCTAAAGGAACTGGGCCTCTCTCACAACATGAATGGCTCCATGAAATTCGGTTAGCCTTTGTTACGCGCTAGGAATGTTTCCTTAACCACCGTTCAAAATGCTCCTCCAATCTGACTACAAATGACTATCAAGTGAGCTGACATGAAATAAGGATCTTCAGTAGGCTAGAACAAACGCACTGCAACAGATCTGTGCTACAAAATAGAAATTTTATTCTAAAATGATTGTTATGATACAGGTATGAAAAAAGTGCCGAAACAAGAGATGTTAAAAGCATACAGAGACGACGGAAATACGGATGGGAGAGATTCAGAGTTTTGTTCCCAGTACTACTGTACATTCCGCACTACTCATAAAACGTTTTTAGCTGGTGGAATGCAGTAACATGTAGAACTTCGAATCTCCTACCGTCGTAAATGCTCCCTTGTTTCTGCACTTTTTGCACCTCTTGTTTCTGCACATTAATTTTAATCTTTACATCTTAATAATCATTTTAAATTTTTCTGGTTTATGACCTTTTTCATGGAAGCTTGCTACCAAATACAAATGTACTACTAATACATAAACGTGTGTCTGGCTACACTCTCTAGGTGATAATTACCACCCATCTGTTTTCCCCATGGATCTGTTCCTGCCTTGACATTTCTACCTGTGGCAAAGCCGACAGGTCTATAAACGGTACGCTTGGGGAAACTTTTTTTTTTTTTACCTGCGACAAGGCCGACAGGATCTTGTTTTGTTTCTCCTTCAAAGAAGGTTCGAATATCTGCCCCTGGAGAGCTCTGAGCGAGTTTCGTATGAAATACAAAGTTGCTCAGGTTGAAATTTTGAACAAAGTTGCTCAGCTTGAAATTCTGAGTTGATTTAACATGCCATCTGTTGCGTCAGCTGATGCATCAGCTAACTGCTAGGCAATTTTCAATTTCAGCTATAAGGAAGGAGGCATTTTAGCGACTTCCATTGAAATACAAAGTTGCTCAGCTTGAAATTTTGGATTGATTTGACATGTCAACTGCTGCACCAACTGATGCATGGTTTAGCTGCAGGTTCATGAAAATAGTCTCTTTTTGTTCCCCCATAGACCTATTTCTCCCAATGGACCTTTGTCACTCATAAATGTATTTTTCCCATGGATTTAGTTCTCTCCTTGGACCATTTTCGCAAGTGGACCTATTTCTCCAAAGGAACTTTTTTTCCTTAATGCACCTATTATCCCCATTGGATTTGTTATCCCAGTGGATCAGCTTTTCCCCAGGGACCTCTTATTCCCATGGACCTATTTCCCCAAAGGACCTTTTTTCCTTAATGCACCTATTATCCCTAATGGATCTATTATCCACAGTGGATTTGTTATCCCAATGGATCAGCTTTTCCCCAGGGACCTCCTATTCTCATGGACCTATTTCCCCCTTGGACCTATTTTTCCACATGGATATAGTTCTCCACATATGCTTATTTTTCCACATGGATCTACTTTCCTCAGTAGATCAGTTTTCCCATGGCCATTATTAACACCGTGGACCTATTTTGTCAATGGACCTATTTTGCCACTGGAACCTATTTTAACCATGTATCAACTTTTCTCATGAATCAATTTGCTACAATGGATCCATGTTCCACCACGGATTTACTTTTTCCGCCACTGCTCTTACATGGAATAGGGTAACACTACTTCGTGGAGTTTTACCTATATAATGATCAGATATCCGAGTGCTATAGATGTTTTTTTTGTCCGTGGCACAAGTACAGTAGCTTGAATGTTGCTTATATGTAGGAAACAACCTCAGTTGTTATTAAGCATTTTGTGTGTAACTCTCTCGGATACGACTTCTCGTTTTGGACTTATAACTAATGAAGGAGGAAAGAAATAGAGAAGAAGTAAGAAAAAAATGAATAATTTTACTACCCGAGTTTTCAACTCCTACGAAGGTTGGCAAGATTTGCTAGTAGCCTTTCACGTCTTTTAAGTCTGTATGCATAAAACTGCGCTTTACAGACATTTCCTGCCTGGGCCCCGCCTTACTGTATGTACGTGACGTCATCAGAACCTGGGCCATGCATCTTGCATTATTTTATTTTTCAATCTCAGGACGATTTTATTCAGGTCAGGAGAGACGTTGTGCTGAGAAGGGGTTATGAAATCTGTATCAAACGCATCCTGTTGAAATGTCTCTCCTGAGGTTAACAAAATCGTCTGGAGACAAGAAATATACGAAAAAATGGGCCATTGGATTGAAGGGGATAACAAAGACTACTACTGTATAGTTCTTTCACCTTAACTTGGTTGATTTCCTTTCATTTTCTTTCAGCATATTCCAAGTAGCTCAGCGGTGAGAAAAGATTATACTATGGCTTTACAGTTTTTTCGTACCACTTCTTGGTGACTAGCATCATATTCTAGTGTTAATCTCACGTTATACCTCAGCATCCAAGCTGAATAGAAGGTTGGAGTAAAATGAGTTTAGGTATTCAATCCAATTTGTAATTTACTGTCATATAACCAACCAACGTGGTGAGCTTATGGAGGAACCTAATCACAGTCACTATGACGTTCTCGGTGTTTGTATCAGGGCTATTCAGCTGCGGTGCGCGGGCCAAATCTGGCCCTTGAGTCATTTTTGTTTGGCCCTTTGACAGGCCAAGAAAAATTAAAATAAAATATAAACAAACATAATACAAAGTTTTGCGTTTGTCTCTTTATTCATGTATTTAGCAGAAAATGTAAACGCAAATAATATATTATTTTTTTTCGATTCTCTCTACGTATAAATCTTTTGATAGAGGGAGAAACAGAGGTAAAATAATGTATGGCCTTTTTGTTAATCTGTATTTCATAATCCTGGCCTACTTCTAGAGTAGTTGAATTGACCTTCTTTATGTCTGTTTATCTGTCTCTCTATCTGTCTGTCTGTCTGTCTATCTGTCTGTCTGTCTGTCTGTCTCTAGCCAGACGCCTGAATCCCGGAGGCGGTGGTCACAAACGAATCGCCATGTCAAAATAATAATAAAAATAATAATACTTAGAGGCCCCCCCGAGGAGAGAATCAAAACAGCCGCGAGCTGATACATATCTAGCGCGGGTCGGAATTTGACCTTGACTTACTTTTAACAATTTCGAACTCGCGGAGATTTTCATCCCTACTACACACCTGTAAATTTTTGTGATGATACCTGGAGCGGTTGCGAAGTTCTCGTTGTAACAGACACACAAACTTTGACATACTTTCACTAACTTCGAATTCGTAGAAGATTTTCATCCCTACTACACATCTATAAAATTTTGTAATGATATCTTGAGTGGTTGTAAAGTTATTGTACTAACAGACACACAGACAAGCTGAAAACAATACTCGTAAGAGATTTTCATCCCTATTACACACCTGTAAAATTTTGTAATGATATCTTTGCGGTTGCAAGGTTACCGTGGTAACAAGACACACAGACTTTGATCTACTTTCACAGATTTCGAACACTTAATCTAATTTTTTTTTTCCCCACTACTACACACCTGTAAAATTTTGTGATGATGTCTTGAGCGGTTGTGAAGTTATCGTGCTGACAGACACACAGACACACACACAGAAAAATTGAAAACGATACCAGCTTCGCTACCGCGGCTGGAAATCATATGTCCGTCAAATATTTCCATAAAACTACTGGATGTCGTTGAGTGAAGACGGCCAAGTAGATACAGAGTGCATTTTTTTCTGAGTAAATAATATTTTCACGTGGAATCAGTCGCAATTGTCTGAAAGCTAAGAGAAGGAGGAAAGTACAGTTCAAGAAAATCATGTGTAAAATTTGTGGGGAGGACATAGAAAATATGCAAATTCCGGATATTAAGACAAGGATTTATCTACTCCCTCCAGTCCAACTATTTATTATTTCTCACTCAAGGCGATTTTATTACATTTTTTTTTTCTTTTTCCAAATTGGAGATGTTTGATGCACCCTTAAGTAACCCCTCAACTACAACAGATCTTTGTTCATTTGGAGACGATAAGAATAAAGCAAAATAACATGTTTCCGAACTAAGAGGGTATACTAAATGTCCCAATTAATTGCATTTACAGTTGAAAATCAAAAACTAGATGGAATTAAGCAAAGATATTTCCCAAGACGGACTGCAAGTTATTGTACGTTCACTTTAAAATGGCTGGGATTATCGTCCTCTTGCAGGTAATTGCCCGTAGATCAACTACAGGACAGAATAATATTACAGTTAACCATCCTTACCATAAAACTTCTTCAGGACGGACATATTCTACCGATAATGTTTTGCTGCATCTCAGCATTCAACCTTGACAGCTGAAAGTTTTAGACCAAGCTAAAGTGGACAGATTATAGTGGATTCTAGTGTTATTCACTTGTTACAGTTCAGGCATCAAGGTGGAGACGGCAATTTTAGGCCACGTTTTAGAGGCCTGGCCGTGTGGAGAGAATGGAGAATCAAATACTGACTTGTGAGTGAAGTGGAAGGGAAAAGGGGAAGGGTGAGATAGGGGATGAGGTGGAGCGACTGGGTAGGGAGGTGTGGTGGACTGAAAGCAAGACAGCCTGATGGCGGAGGACAGAGTGACATTATAGGCAATATGTTGATGGCCTCCCCGTGGCTATGGGTGGACAGCTAAAGTGGACAGAGTATAGCAATGGCAAGCTGCAACTCTTACCTTAAACACCAAGAAGCAAGAGAGATCCGAGTAGTCCCCTGGTTTGTGTCCAGGGCTGATCGTCTGTATGGTGTAATAGTCGGCGTGACCTGCACTGGTAGCCCACGAACCGTATTTCAGCAGCTTGATCGAGTTATCATCAAGCTGCTTCACCTTGGACGACAACGGGAACCAAAAATGACCACCTGGGAAAAGTTGCAGAGTACTTCTGGTTACACACATGATGTAAGGTTGTGTGTGTGTGTGTGTGTGTGTGTGTGTGCGCACTTGCTTGCAAGTTTTAATAATAGTCACAGCCACTTCTTCCATCAGTGTGGTTGACTAACACAATGTTGACCACAGCACAAGATTCGTATCGGCTGAGAACTATACTCGTATTGATAAAACCTTTGTTACTCAAAATTAACCCAAAACTAACATCCTGAAGTTCCTCAAACATTTCCAGGGACACTTAATGTACTATCACGATCCAAAGTTTCTTTACCCCCCTGAGTGGAAGCAGGTCGAAGCCAAGGTTGAAGCAAGAACAGATGATCGGACACTGCCAGTATACAAGACTAATAATGGTTCATGATACTGTGATTCATAAATAGGCTCGTGTGTTTCATCCGGGTGATTCTTATTATCCTAAGCTTCAGGTTAGTGAACCCCTCCATCATGAACTGGCCTGTGTTCGGTGGCCCGTCATTTCTTCAACCTTGGGTTCGACCTTCCTCCACTCAGGGGGGTAAAGAAACTTTGGATCGTGATAGTACATGAGACTCCCACCCCATAAGGCTCACCTGTGGCCGGGTCGGAGTAGGACAAGCTGCCGACCAGCTTGTCGCTGTCGAGGCGAGAGAGGAGGTCCATGACGAGAGCGTTATTGTGGTGGCGGAACAGAAGGCTTGAAACAGCCCCAAGGTGCATTGCTGAATGAAGTCTTACATGAATGACACAGGTCCTCGTTATCATCATTATCATCATCATCATTAATTGTAATTATTACAGCCATTCTGATGAGTCTCGTACCCAAAAAAAAAAATCTGTAAAGGCCCAACTTACTATAAACCATTGCGGTAGACGGGCAACCATAGCGTGCCAAAGTCTCCACAATCATGGCACAGCAGATATGATTCTCCCCGAGCCCACCCAGCTCCTTTGGCACTATCAGACTCAGCAGCTTCAAGTCAGCCATGGCATTCAGACTTTCGCGAGGGAACACGTACTCTCGATCGCAGTGGATCTGTTGGGGAAAATACAGTAGGATGAAGTTGGTGGTGCGGCAGTTAGAGAGGAAAGAGAGAGAGTGTGTGGGGGGGGGGGGTTGTGCAATTTTATTGTGTGTGATTTGGCTATTACAAAGTTAAACTGGAGTGTAAAATAAATCATATGGACTGGAGTAGTAACAATGTGTACTGTATGTACACCCGCAGAGTTTGCCGCCTTGTTTGCAGAGTAGCAGTTTGCTGCCAGAAGCACAACACCAGGGCTGTGTTGTACCAAGCCTTAGCATCACAGAACAGTCCTGGGGTAGTGGGGGCAGCAGTGAAATCACCAAATACTTGGAGGGCAAATTAGCTTTTACTCTAGATATTCTTGTTTTTTAATTCAATTATTGGAATAATACCTTAACCCACTGCATGCCAGTGCCGTTTTAAAACGGTCTGACATAATTCCGCAGCCAGTGCCAGTGCCGTTTTAAAACTATTTAAAATAAAATTCTTCACTGTGACCGCATTTTTCAAGATTCGCGAGTAAAAATTGGCAGGGATGTAAGGTAACTGTTCCTCTACCATCCCCCAGGCTGTCAAGGCCATACACTCTCTCGCTTCCCTCCTCACGCTCCCTCTGCCTCACTCTGCCTGTGTGCCTCACCCAGTGCTGTACATAGTGAGGGCATTTTGTAAATATTTTCATGTAAGCGTAAGTTGTAAATATTTTCTTGTAAGTGTAAGGACTATATAGTGAAGTCAAGTTGTAAATACCTTCTTGTAAGTGCCAGGGCTGTAGATAATGAAGTCAGGTAGTACCTATCTTCAAGATAATGCAATCACAGTGAGAAAGACATGCAAATTGTGACAGATGCTGAAGTAATAAATAATCAGAAAAGTGTACTGAATATTGCTCTACCTTCCCAGCATAAATACCTGAGTATACCTTACATAGAAAACGGCTTTCTCTCACGTACGGTGTGAGCGTGAGAGACTGGCTATACTTGTACACGAGTATGCAGGACTCAATAAAACCTGTTTCCGAGCCTCGGTGAGCATTTTAATGACGAAATTCGTTGTTTCCACATCAAAATCTATCATTTTAGCCAAAAAAAAAAAAAAAAAGGTCGAAAAATGGCCGACAATGGGGTGACCCATAGGGGAAATAATAGCCAGCATGTGGCGGGTTAATAATTATGTAGGCTATATTTGTGCATTATTGACAACAATATTAACAGGTTACCTGAATATTTTTCTGCAACATATAATCGTTAATTTATATGTCTGAAATACTTTGGAAATATATAACCACTATGTAAACATTATCGAAAAACCATAACAAATTCTGCCTTCATCACAGCTGCTTCCTCCTGTGATTTCCTCCAATTCTGAAGACGAAATGGACCCTGCAGTGCAAGAATGCAGTGGATAAAGATGACTTTCGAAAACATGATGATTGTGAGGAGTTGAGGAGGTACGTCACGGAAGTATATCTTCACGGGAATGACTGAAAACAAACCCTCGATAATTACTCTTTAGATCCGCATAGCCTTAACTTTCATTAAGCAATAAATTATTAATTAATTGAAATGAAGAGGGTATTGTAACAAATCTTTTCATGTATGACATATTAGTATTCAAAATCCATTCAGTTTCCCAAAATACACAGAAAAATACTCTGAGATGTAGAATTTTGTTATCCTTTACACAACCATGGTCTAAGCCACTTACAGCTGTCAGATGTTGTCAGAGAGACCCACCTCTCCAAGTAGTTCCAACCACGACGGAGGGCTTGACAAGCCCCCTTTAATCCTCCTAATACCCCTGACATTTTCGCTCTTGAAAGCTCCATCACGCCCCGTGGCTCTACAGCTGTTGCAACGCAGTCCAAGGTTGATTGGCCAGGCTGGGCACACAAAGCCATGAACTATGTTGGTAACTAGCATGAACCCAGCAATTATAGAACTAACAACAAGGCTAGAGAAAAGTGAGCTCACTCCTACTCTGTACCTTCTCATTCAACACGACAATACAGAAATACCTGGCCCTTATTTATCTGTTGCTGGTCCCGACTCTTTATCATTCCATACTACAGTTCTGCTACATACCGCCTTGCTTCATCGCTAACTACGATCCTCATCACCAGTCCTTGTCAGGCAAACAAATCTGGGATCCGAGAAGATGACCGTCCAACCTATACCGGATAACAACAACCAGAAAGAGTTACGACTGCCACCACAAGTGCTAGAACATATTACCGTATATGCATAACTGCTGTGTTTCTATGATAACATTTCTGTCATCTTGGTGAACTACAGTTGCTTTGATGTTTTCTTTAACTTTGGTTTCCAGTTTATTTTGTTGTTTCTTTTAATAAATCTGTTGTGTTTTTAGCCTTCCTATTTGATTATCTTGAGAATCATTAAATCGCTGTCTCCGAAATTATCCCTCAAAAAGGCATGGCTGCGGAAATTAAGCTACCCCCATTCACCATTGAAGTAGTCCTGGTAAACTCACACTGAGGCGATGTTGTTCACCACGATCTCACACAACAACGACACCATGCACTAGTCTCGGTACGTCCAACAAATATAGCTTTGAAGGTTCGAGACGCTATAGTTATTGTTGTAGATTAGTCCTAATCTGTCTGGCCAAACAGACCCATCAACCACAGAAAAACAACCACCCCTGCCGGGTCATCCCATGCAAAGAATCGATGTTCCCTTGCAGATGACAGCACCTCGCTGTGGCGAGGCCTGGGGAAAGGACCCCACATTTGCATCTCTCCATCCAGTTAACAGGGGCACCACAGAAGGCTCCACTTTACCCAGTGATCAGGTTATACTGTTACCACCTAGCAGTGTAAATGATTTCCTGGGTTACAGAAAACCATTAGACTTGTCACTCAGTGTACCTGTGGTAGGAAGAAGAAGAATGAAAAGTGACGAGAAGGAAAGGGAGAGGTAGGAGGAGACGAGGGCACATAAAGAAATAGAATTATAAAGGTGAAGGAAGAAGTAGGCAGCACTATATCAAGTGAGTGGACGTTGGTGGGCACCAGCCCCCACTTAATGCTGTAGTAAATCTACCAAAAGAAAACTCACTTGATCATCTCAAGCAATCATTATATAATTCCCTTTATAGATAGCCAGATTATATTCTTCTAGGAGACTATACTGCAACATCGTTATGGGAGAAGATGACTCCCGTCAACTCTCACTGCAGTACGCCACTGCCTGAGTCATTGTTGTGTCAGTTTCTCTGTTGTAAGCTTCCCGTGGGGGCAATGGTTGCACATCCTACGGTAAGTCTTACTGGTGATATCAAGGCATTTATAACAGTCGCGGAGAGCATTTGCGACAACAGACTTCGACACAGGTATGGGCGTTTATCGTGATTGGTGCAACCTGGAGTTAAGCAACGGTGAGTGGGAAAAATTTAGATTTCGAGTCAGTCAGTGGGTGCATCAACTATGGATTCATGTGCAAAAGTTTATAAGGATGAATCATTTTAGGAAAAATTACTTGAACTATTGGACAAGCTAGAGCAAGCCATAAAAGTCCCTGGACAACACAAGCCAGTTTCACGGTGTTCAGCCAACGACCTCTCCTGGTATCACGCCACTTATGAAGGTAGAGTCCGCAAGTGCCGACAGCTTTGCCAAATGTCGGGAAACGTAAAGAGCTGACGGTTCTAGGAGCAGCTACCCTTGCAACGAAGAAACCTATCTATGCTCCTACGTGTTGCTGATCGGTTGTCTGGTTGAAGCTGTTAATGGATACAAGAGTGTTTGTGGGTCTCATTCCACCAAGAAGTGCAACCAGGGAAGTTGAAAACATGCCAATGACTTAACTGTTGCAAATGGAACACCAATTGTCTCATGGTAATCGGGAACTTTCATTAAATTTAGGACTGCATAAACAACTTGCATGGTCCTTGGTAACTGCTGAAGTTAATGAGCCTTTTTTTAGGTTATGACTGTCTTAGCTATGAAAAAAAAAAAAAAAAAAATAGTTGTTGATATCTAACATCACTGTCCTAGGCACTCTCCCACGAATGACAGAATTCAGGGTGGTAAAACCAATGATAACAGACTGAACATCACATTGGTATCACCAATAACAGATAATCACCAGTTATTACAAGAGTTCCCTGACCCTGCCACTTCAGAGGCAGCATCTCCCAGGATTCGACATGACATACAGCATCACATCTGCACATCTTGCCTGCCAGTGCATGCCCGTCCTCGTCATCTGTCCCCTGAGTGCTTACAGGCAATAAAGAAAGAATTCAGGAAATTATTACATCAGGGAGTTATTAGGCCCTCAGATAGTCCTTGGTCATCCCCCATGCTTATAGTGCCTAAGAAAAACTTATGTGGGAGGCGAGCTTGTGGTGACTGTAGGGCACTTAAAATCATTACGAGTACACAGACCAACATATATCCTCTCCCAGAGATCCAGGATTTTCACGCTAACTTGCATGGCTGCCGTGTGTTTTCTAAGACAGATGGTCTTCCACTACATACAATTTTCCAGCCAAGAGGGCAAATACGGCTGTGATATCTGAGTACATGTTGTACAACGAACTCCGATCCTTAATGCGATATTTGGGGAGCGTGATCCTCCCAGTGATTCTTGGAGGAGTCAGCACCCCCTCCCAAAAATTAAAGCGATCAGAAATGGCGGGAAAGAATATGCGCATATCAACGAAATCGGCATACATATCGCAGGATTGGGTAAGCGGTTTCCATTTCTCTGAATGCACAGGAAGAAACTGCACATCTGTTTTATTATAAAACATTCTGGCACACACACACACACACACACACACACACACACACAGGCGTTGGCTCAGTCGGTAAAGAGGAGGCCTGCAGTCCTATCGGACGCAGGTGCAAAGCCCCTCTGGGGCAGGGAACAGTTTAAGGATTTGAATGTTATAAAATGAAACTTTACTGATTTACCAGAGGACCCACAGCCATGTCGTAAAATACCCCCGCTAATACCAATACACCAGTCCTGTATGAGACAGCCCTAGCATGTATTCAATATGGACGGTGGTTGTTACAGCTGAAGTGTGACATGTAGAGGTGTATCGTATGCAGGAGAACTACAGGCCTTGGGATCAGGCAATGAAGCCTATGCCCAGAGTCCCTGTACTGTTGTTTGCTGATTTTTTTTTTTTTTTAAGCAAGAAAGAAGGAATCAAAGGCCAAAGGCCCACAAACCGTTCATTCCAAGAAAAAAAATACAAAAGAGACCAAATTCAAGATCAGTTCACTTCGAGATACCTGGATACACTGCGTTTGAAAGACTGGAGATAACAGGAAGAAGGAAATACAGACAGAGGGAGACAGTTCCAGAGTTGATCTGTTACATAAATGAAGGACTGGGAGTAATAGTTAACTCTTGCATTAGAGAGTTGGACAGAAAAGGGATGAGAGTTTGTTGCTAGAAGGGTGCTACGCTACCACTGAAGTAACGATAGAAAAGAGATAATGATGCAACAGTGCAGCGAAGTGTCAGAGGTTGAAGGGAACCAGTAAGAGGAGGAGAGTTAATGAGACGAGAAGCCTTTGACTCCATCCTATTGAGATGAGCTGTATGTGGTGAGCCTTCCCACACATAAGAGTTGTACTCTGCAGAGGGGCAAATAAAACCCATGTACAAAGTCAACAACTGTGCAGGGGTAAAGAAGGTACGAAGTCGGCTAAGCACACCTAATCTCTTGGAAGCAGATTTTACAAGAGATGTAATATGATCTCTCCAAGATAAGGCCCGAGAGAATGAAACCCCAAGCATGTTCAAGGATGATGCAGGATTAAGCTGGATATTATCAAACATTTGTGGGTACTCCTGTGGAAGATTTTGATAGGTGTAAGATTGTGGTAGGTGGGGGCGCTCACCATCCAATCACTCGATATAATGCTGCTCTCGGGTGTCTACCCTTTCCTTTCCTCCCTCCTTTCCTTCCTTCCTCCTCTTTCTTTACTTCATTCTTTCCTCGTCCTTCTTCCTACGGGTGACTTTACACTCCCTCTTTCATCTTTCTTTCCTTCATTCTTTGATCTTCCTTCTTATGGGTGACTCTACACCGAGTGACAAGCCGAATGGTTTCCTGTACACCAGGAAACCATTTACTACGCTGGGTGGTAACCATATAACCAAATTATGACGCCTAGTGGTTTAGTGGGTAACTGCGGCGCTCCAGTCGGATTGAGCCGATGAAGGTTTATATCCAAGGGATGGTTGAGGTTTATTGCTCACGTAATGTCACTCAGGGATGAGTGAGGCTGGTCACTCTCATCTTGAATGTCAGGACCAACTTTCCTAGCCCAGGGCTCCTACGCTCCTCATGGGGCAACGTAGGATTGGATGACGGATGGATGGATGGATAGGCGTAAGAACTGAGTCTCTGATGCATTAAAAACAAAAAGATTATTTTTACCCCAGTCAGAGATACGAGCCAAGTCAGACATTAGGTGTGCCATAGCCTCATCCCTTGTCTGTTGAAGTAACTGAAGATGATACTTTGTTGTTATATGAAGACGAAGGGGAGCTGCAAGGCTTGGTGGATGAGTTTGGGAGAGTGTGTAAGAAACGGAATCTAAAGGTGAACGTAAGGGAGAATACAGTTATGGTCTTCGAGAGAAATGAAGTCAGTGAATGTACAGTGAGGTTGGATGAGGAGGAAATGGAAAATGTGAGTGCGTTTAAGTACTTCGATAGTGTGATGAGAAGGGATGAAGTTCAGAGGGTGAAGTGCTTGAAAGAGTACAGCAAGGAAGAAAGGTTGCTGGTCCCTTGAAAGCAGTGATAAGAAACAAGGAAGTGAGCATGGAAGTGAAAAAGTTACTACATGACAGTATTGTGATACCATCTCTAACGTATGGAAGTAAAGCTTGGACCTTGCTGGAGGGACACAAGTCAAGAGTGAGAGCAGTGGAAATGAGTTATTTGAGAAGAGCCTGTGGAGCCACATGGAGAGACAGACTGACAAATGAGGATGTGAAGGAGCGTTGTGGTGTGGATGTGGTTGTGACAGGAAACGTTAGGAGAAACCCACTGAGATGGTTTGGCCATGTGGAGAGGATGGAGAGCGAGAAACTGACGAGGAGAGTGTATGTGAGTGAGGTGGAGGGGAGGAGAGGGAGGGGGAGGCCGAGGAAGAGATGGAGGGATGGAGTGGAGAGGTACATGAGAGAGGGGAGTTTGAGCTGGAAGCAGGGCAGTGAAATGGCGGAGGACAGGGCGACATGGAGGCGATTTGTTTGTGGCCACCCCTTACGGGATTAAGGCGTCTGGCAATAGATAGATAGATAGATAAATTGTGATGAGGTGATGTGGCATAGAGTTATTTGGTTGGGATAGGATGGGTTCAGGGTGTACGGAAGGTAAGATGTTCGTTTCGATTCGTTTATAAAGGCTTCAACATGCTTTCTTACGTTGGCCTTGGTCACACAATGGCAGCTCTTTATGCTGCTCGATCTCAGGCAGCCCCCTATTCAGTTCCTTATCCTTGAGGTCACAGTCTATGACCTCGCCCCAAGTCATTTTCAGTCTGCATCTCGCAACCCCATCCCCAACGTCCACACTATTCACTTTCTGCACCCAAATGTCATCCCTCATCCTCTCCCCATGCCCAAATCATGTCAATCTACCCCTCCTCATCACGACACAAATACACTCCAGTCCCATCCTTCATGTCAACTCTTCCATTGTAAACCTAGTTCCTTCTCCCCCCAGGCCTCTCATTCAAGGACGCACTGCACATCCACCTAATCATTGTCATTTCTGTACGTTTGAGCCTCCCAAATATCCTTTTCCTTTACTGCCCAGGTCTCACTACCATACAGCATTACACTCAAGTTAAGTGAATAAATTAGGAATCAAGTCAACAAGAGGCATGAGTCCAGGTCACGGGTTGATTTGTGCCCCAACGGTGATGTGGTATCTGACTAATAAATGAAAACAAAGGAACGAAAAGGATGGGGATATAAAATAGAAGAAGGGAGGAAAGGAGGTTACAGATGGCAGAAGAATAACTAAGTAAAAAATCAGATAGCCAGGAAAAGATAAATCAGAGTTGGTGAGGAAGGGAAAGAGAGAGGAAGGAGGGATGATCAAGGAGAAGAATAACAGGGAAAGTTTAGTTGTTTTACGTCCGGTACGGAGGGGAGTGATGTGGGTTGGAGGGTGGGGGTGGGGTGACCTGTTAAAGTCGTTTTTGGCGATGTGGTTTAAAGAAGGATAAACACAAATGAAACAGGGCAAAGGGAGAAAAACTTGGAATAACAGAAGGCTATTGGTTACCTAAGTTAAGTTAGATATGAGTGCTAAAGAAAGAATTAAGCAAATGAATGATGCGGGAGGTAGTGGGTCAAGGTCACAGGTTTAGAGCACAGGTGAAAGAGGACAAGGTAGGAGGGACTGCCTGGAGGTAATAACATCATAGAGTTCATCATGTTTTGAAACCCATGACGTGGCAGGGGCTGGAGACCTATCCCCGATGTACTGTACCCTCTACTTGCACAAGATTCAGAATAACTGGCTACCAATATTGCATTATTGGATTTCGTAAGTCCTTGCTCACTGTTTCGTTGTTTATCATAATGGAGTTTGTCTATTTATGTCCGCCACTAAACAGCTGATGATGCAATAGTCCTTATGTGTAACCTTTTTTTTTGGGGGGGGGAGGTATTTTCATCTTAATTCACAGACTGTTTGATGTAGTTAGAGGCACGCGGGAAATAAACGCCGGTGCAAGTCTATTTCATAACCAAGTGTGTGGTGCTGGAGGAGTACTCCATCACGTGGTTGAGCCTATTAACCCGGTAACTGTGGTAGGGGGTGTGCAGAAGAGGCTCTGGGATGCGGCAGTATGGTAGTAAGCGACCTGCGGGAATATCGACGAAGTGTACAATTGCGAGCAGATGACTCGAGGCCACCTAGTTCACCAACATGTTGGTGTTTTATCTGTCAACAGTGGTACCTGTGAACTTGACTGAGATTCAGTCAGCTGTTCGGGCCAAACAAACCCAGTACAATTTGTCAATGTGCAGCTCTAACTGGTCTCCCATCAACACCATGCAAGTAAACGTATTATACTGATAATGATTAACGTGTCATACACGTGGTAGATATATTTATAACCGTAGTAGCTGTGAGGAGTAGACTGTAGCACCAGTCGAGCAGGGCAGTACTCCCAAGGTGGATGGAAAGCTGATGACAGGGAGAGCTGCAGCTCCCGTTTCATCAGCGCTCGGGACTAGGTCCCGACCATCCCCCTTTGCTGAACTTTTTCAGTGTCTCAGTAACACAGAGAGTAGGCCAGCATGCTCTCCAATACAAGTTTCTCCAACTATCAACACCAAACTACATGCACAGTACACACCACACTTCCTTTTCAAAATTTTCAGAAAAAATGGCGTCAAATAGCATAGCCTCGGAGTCCCCAGGGAGGGGGGACCATAAATGCCCCCACCTTAACCCCTCTCCCGGTGACGACTCAAGTGCCTGGAACCACTGTCTGACTCTCCTCTTCTTCATTTCTGCAACATTCGTGGCCTTTCCTCTAACTTTCGCTCTGTTGAGCACCACCTCTCCTTCTCTAAACCTCACCTTCTTTTCCTAACTGAGACTCAGCTGTCTGAGGCAACTGACAGCAAACCCTTTTCTGTATCCTCCTACTTTCTCTATAGTCATTTCAAAGCCAAAGGTGGCTGTTGTGTATATATACACAACTTATCTTGCTCTCGTGTTCCTGAACTCGATTCTTCTGAATTCTCTACACTCTGGCTTCGGCTTTCCTGTCATTCTCTGACTAAATATATCTGTGCTGTTTACTTATCTCCTAATTCTACTGACTATCAAAAATTCTTTGACTATCTTACTTATACGATGGAACACATTCTATCCATTTCTCCTTTCTCTGAAATCTCCATTCTTGGAGATTTCAATGTTCACCACCACCTTTGGCTCTCCTCTCCTTTCACTGATCCACCTGGTGAACAAGCCTACACCTTTTCTATCCTTAAAGACTTAGAGCAGCTTGTACAGCACCCTACCCGTATCCCTGACCGCCTTGGAGAGAGCGCCAACATACTTGATCTCTTCCTTATAACTAATCCTTCTGCTTACACTGTTAATCTTTTCTCTCCATTGGGCTCCTCTGATCACAACCTCATCACCTTAACCTGTCCTATCGCTCCAGTGCGGCCTGCGGATCCTCCAAAAAAACGTCGTCTCTGGCACTTTGGAGCTGCGGATTGGGAGGCCCTCAGGCAGTACTTCTTTAATTTTCCCTGGAATGATTATTGCTTCCATGGCCGGGAGCCATCTGGGTGTGCCTTGCGCATTACGGAGGTTATTCTCTCGGGCATGGAAGCATACATTCCTTTCTCATATCCTTTGACTAATGCACGAAAGCCTTGGTTTAATCACGCTTGTTCTAATGCTGTCTGCAACAAGGAAAGGGCCTACAAAAGGTACCGGAGCCAACCACCCCTGAATCACATCTTTCATACATTTCTGCCCGGAATCGTGCTAAGTCTGTTCTTCACTCTGCTAAAAATGATTTCATCCGTACAAAATGCTCGCAACTCTCTAACTAGAACTCTTCTCGCTCCTTCTGGCACCTTGCCAAAAACCTTTCTAACAACTTTACCTCATCATCCTTCCCTCCTCTTTTCTACTCTGATGGCTCTGTAGCTATTTCTTCTACTGATAAAGCAGATCTCTTCGCTCAGACTTTCTCCTCCAATTCCACCTCAGACGATTCCGGTGCTGTTCCTCCATCACTTCCCCCCTCTGACTTCCTCATGGCTAACATTAAAGTTTCTTCAGCTGATGTATTTTCTGCCATTGCTGGCCTCAGTACTAATAAGGCATATGGGCCTGATGGAGTCCCTCCTGTTGTTCTCAAGAACTGTGCTTCTGTGCTTACACCCTGCCTAGGCAAACTCTTTCGCCTTTGTCTGTCAACTTGTACCTTTCCTTCTTGCTGGAAGTTTGCTCTCATTCAGCCGGTCCAAAAGAAGGGTGACCATTCCCAACCCTCTAACTATCGTCCAATTGCTTTAACATCCTGTATCTCAAAAGTTTTTGAGTCTATTCTTAATAGAAAAATTTTAAAGCATCATTCCTATCACAACCTTCTTTCTGATCGTCAGTATGGGTTCCGTCAGGGACGCTCCACAGGCGATCTTCTCACCTACCTTTCAGACTCCTGGTCATCCTCCTTTCGGGATTTTGGCGAAAGCTTTGCCATTGCACTTGACATCTCAAAGGCTTTCGATCGAGTCTGGCATAAATCTTTAATTTCCAAACTGCCCTCTTACGGTTTCTATCCTTCTATCTGTGCCTTCATCTCTAGCTTCCTTTCTGGTCGTTCTATAGCAGCTGTTGCAGACGGCTATCGTTCTTCTCCTAGATCTATTAACATTGGTGTTCCTCATGGCTCTGTCCTATCACCAACTCTCTTCCTTTTATTCATCAATGACCTTCTAAGCAGTACATCTAACACTATCCACTCATACGCTGATGAACCACTCTTCACCTTTCCATTCGATTCCCACAACGTCCATCTCAGCAGTTACTTCAACAGGCAAGGGATGAGGCTATGGCAAACCTAATGTGTGACTTGGCTCGTATCTCTGACTGGGGTAAAAATAATCTGGTTGTTTTTAATGCATCAAAGACTCAGTTTTTGCACCTATCAACCCGACAAAATCTTCTGCAGGTATACCCACTTATGGTTAACAATACTCGACTTAATCCCGCATCATCGTTGAACATGCTAGGGGTTTCATTTGCTCGGGACTTGTCTTGGAAAGATCATATTACATCTCTTTTAAAATCTGCTTCCAAAAGATTGGGTGTGCTAAGCCGACTCCATTTCTTCTTTGCCCCTGCACAATTGTTGACTCTATACAGGGGTTTTATCCACCCCTGTGTGGAGTACAACTCTCATGTGTGGGGAGGTTCCCCACATACAGCTCTTCTCAATAGGGTGGAGTCAAAGGCTTTTCGTCTCATTAACTCTCCCCCTCTTACTGACTCCCTTCAGCCTCTGTCTCTTCGCCGCAATGTTGCATCTTTATCTCTTTTCTATCGCTACTTCAATGGTCACTGTTCCTCTGAACTGTCTGCATGCATTCCTCCACTTCTACGACGGGCGCGTAGCACCCGTCTAGCAGCAAACTTTCACCCCTTTTCTGTCCAACTCTCTAATGCAAGAGTTAACCGTTACTCCCAGTCCTTCATTTATGCAACAGGTCAACTCTGGAACTGTCTCCCTCTGTCTGTATTTCCTGCTTCCTATGATCTCCAGTCTTTCAAACGCAGTGTGTCCAGGCATCTCGAAATGAATGGATCTTGAATTTGGCTCTCTCTTGTATTTTGTTTTTCTCTTGGAAGGAACAGTTTTGCGGGCTCATTGCCTTTGGTTCCTTCTTCCCCACATAAAAAAAAAAAAACATGGATCCAAATAATGTTGCGATCATTCATGTGAGACACACACGGTTATCGGTAGTGATTTATTTTGTTCGACTATCGTCACGAACCAAACAAACTTTACCAGTTTTCAAGAGATATGCCGCAAGGTTATTAGTTTCCAAGCAACCTAGCATTATCATCACAAAAAATACTGTTACGCCAGTCATCCCTCACCGTGAACCTCATTTTCGTCGACCTCTGACTCCAAAGCAGGTGGGACAGTTAAAGGTTCACACCACAGTAGGCGGAACAAGGGGAGGGGGGTGTGGGAGTTATATGGAGGGTGGTGGATGAGGAAGGGCGGGACGAGGTGTGACGTGTGATGTGAGGGGGGTGAGGGGGCAACTGGTTGGCTGCGGTATTTAACGCATGTTAGATTAGAAGTTCTAATAGGTTTGTTTTGACATAGAAAACCAATGTTTCTTTAATATTCGAGTGATAAAGTCGAACGATTATTCTCTATAAATGTTTATTATCATGAACGGTCAGCTAGTTCCACCCCCATACGTAACGTCACGTGGTGCCTACGTCACAAACCAAGGTGGTGATGGAGCTGCACGCTCGGGATACCCGTGTGTTTCACATGAATGATCGCAGCACTATTTGGATGCCTGTGTTGTAAAACTATGATTATAAATATATCTACCACGTGTATGACACGTTAATTATTATCAGTATAATACGTTTACTTGCATGGTATTGATCGGAGACTAGTTAGAACTGCATATTGACAAATTATCACTGGGTTTGTTTCGCCCGAACAGCTGACTGAATCTCGGTCAAGTTCACAGCTACCACCGTTGCCAGATAAAACACCAACATGTTGGTGAACTAGGTGGCCTCGAGTCATCTGCTCGCAACTGTACACACAGCAGAAAAACTATCGTTACAGGGGGGTCCGATGTGTTTCATACTGAACAACCTGGCTGTCTCGCTAGGGTTGGTAAGCCTGACAGTGGGTGAGCTGCCAAATAGGACGAGGTAGAAATATGCATGGGAGAAGCAATGGATATAGCTTATAATAAATATGCAACAAACACACGCAGGGATACCAAAGGAGGAGGCTGTTATCAAAAACCTTCATTTCGTAGTGTCATTTTATATCGCGCAGAAGGTGTAACGATAGGTTTTTTGTTGTGTGTACATCATCGGTTGGCAAATGATAGGCACATCTACCCATGATTATTTTTACACAATCCCGGAGATATTATGGTCGGAAATTGCAGTTATGGAGGGAAACCGACGATTCACCTCCCGCGATGCGGTGAAGTTTGGGAATGGTGCTTGACCTGGAGGACGTGAAATCGTAAATTTTTTTATTATTGATTTTTTTTTTCACCTTATACTACATTTACGTTTGATGTAATCATGCCGATGGCAGCATAATTTGTTGTCTTTAGTGTGGCGTCTGCATTATTTATCTAGCTATTACAAAAACATAATTTGCTTCGGAAGTTAAGAGACAAGCTGGGTTGAGGATGTGGTCCCTCACCGTAGTGATAAGGTGTGTTTGTGTGCTCCATTAATATTTCATTTTTCACATAACAGAACCTTAGTTGGATTTAATCATTACAGTGACATGCTAATTGCACCTTAGTAGGATTCAATCCTTACAGTGACATCCTAATTCCTTGTTAACATTGTGACAACAATTATTTACTTAGCTGCGGTAAAAAAAAAAAAAAAAAAAAAAAAAAAAAAAAAGCTACGTTAGCACGGATGCCGAGATATTGGCTGGGTAAAGGACGTGGTCCCCAACCTTGATATAATTTGATTTTTCTGTGTGTGTACAGTAGCTGCAACATCTTTTTTTTTTTTTTTTTATGTTCGAAAAACCGTATTACAGTATTCACTAAACTTGAGAAATAAAAGTACGATTGGCAGTGGAAGGAAGGAGAGGAAGGGAAACAGGGTATAGGGGCAAAAAACTCTCCCTACAGTGAGTGCTGAACTAAGCCCTAACGTTCGTGCACAATGACTAATTATCCCTATGACGACTTTACCATCCTCTATCCGTACTATTTACCTCGCATCTCTTTTCTCGGCCACATCATGCCGCACCACGTAATATTCTTTAGGCCTTGACTACCGCTACCCAGCACCCGCCACTTCTCGCTCCGTCACCATTCCCACCGACCTTCCCCCAACGGGCACTGTGTTCCCACTTTACTATTTTCTTTACCACACACCGCTCGTCAAGAGACACCATGAAGGTCACGAGGTCACGGAGATAAAGAGGGTAGGAGGAGGAGGAGGAGGAGGAAGGATGAGAGAGTGAAGGAAAGGAGGAGGACGGGAAAAGTGTCAAGGATGGAGGGTATGGTTGGGGATAGGAGTGCCACCTCCTTCATATTGTTTCTTTATCTCATCATCATC
The DNA here is from genome assembly GCF_032717465.1 of Coenobita brevimanus. Lineage (NCBI taxonomy): Eukaryota > Metazoa > Arthropoda > Malacostraca > Decapoda > Coenobitidae > Coenobita > Coenobita brevimanus. Next base: position 31,725,846 of record NC_137014.1, on the reverse strand, counting down.
ATCATCAACATCATATAATCCAATGTTGCCCCATGAGCAGCGTAGGAGCCCAGGGCTAGGCAAACTGGTCCTGACATTTAAGATGAGAGTGACCAGCCTCACTCATCCCTGAGTGGCATTAAGTGAGCAATAAACCCCAACCCTCCCTTGGATATAAAACAGCATTGGCTCAATCCGATTGGAGCGCTATAATTGCCCACTAAACCACCTGGTGCCATAATTTGGTTATATGGTTACCATCGACCATAGTAAATGGTTTCCTGGTGTACAGGAAACCATTTGGATTGTCATTTAGTGTGGAGCAGCGTTTCTTAACCTTTTCCGACCTCAGTACCCCCCCCCTGTAATAAGGTCTCAGTCCAGCACCCCTTTACATCTGGTTACTGGGACTGCAGTTGTTACACTACTGCAGGGTTAAAGTGAAGTGAAGTACTGCCTAACAGTTTATTTTATACATTCTCGAAAAAAAAAAAAAAACATAAAGGATGCCAATACTAAGCAAAAACAATTAAAAAAAAATAATGCATCATTTTCCGGCACCCCCCAAAATTTATTTCAGCACCCTTGGGGGTGAAAGCACCCCAGGTTAAGAAACGCTGGTGTAGAGTCATCCGTAGACAGAAAGAAGAGGAAAGAATGAAGGAAAGAAAGACAGAAGGGGAAGGATAGAAAGAGGGAAGGAAGAGAGGAAAGGGCAGGCACCCGAGAGCTACACTACATCGAGTGAGTGGATAGTGAACCTCCCCCACCAACCACTTCTTTACTAAATTATCATTACCACATGATGTATATGTCTAATGCGTTTTTTAAAGTCTGGTAACCACATTATTCACCAAGCTACCACAGATATACCTACTAAGCCCAAGAGTTTGTGCTCACCATTATTATCCATATGACACCACTACAGTCCTCTCTCTTTTTGCCCACTACCGCTCGAAGCCAGTCAAGGCCACGACAAAGAACCGCCACACCACCACTTGCCACCTCGCACCCACTTTACATCCCCTTGTTGTCTACCCTATGTTTACACCTGCCAAGCCATATCATCCCCGCCTCTCCTTTTCTTCCACACCGTTCATCCGTGCACGCAACAGTCTAGCCACACCACCGGACATGATGATAAATTAGGGAGAAAAAGGAAGAAGAAAGGAAGGGAAATAGATTGGAGGAACGGTGGAGGAAAACGGCGTCAAGGAAACAGGTTAAGGTTTGAAATTGCCACTGCCACCAACTTTATATTTTTTTCTCTCTCTTCTTTACCATGACCTTCATATTTTTTCTCTTCATACAAAGCCGAACTTGTTAATACCACACGATGTGTCTACTGTTTTCTTTAGTCTGCTAATCACATCATCAACCTAAAACAGATATGAAGGCTGAGAAATTGGAGGAAAGTAGGAAGAGAGAAATTGGGCAATGACGGAGGGTGGGTCAGACTGGGATTGCCACCTCTTTCATATTTTTTTAAAAATCTTCCTACTTACTCGGTGTTAAGTTATTAGTTCCACTTGATGTGGTTACTGTTTTTTCTTGGTATAACAGCCACGTTATTCACCAGCCTACCTGAAATATGCCTGCATCTATTACTCGCCTGGGTGAAGGGGGCAAGTGTGAGTCTAGTACTGCCACTTAAATGTTTTTTTTTTTTTTTCCAAAACCTAGTGAGGTTTCTATTACTCACTTGTTACTTTCTACTGCATTTTACTTAATCTGGTAAACATATTTACCTATCTACTGTACCTACATAAAGCAATCCTCATAGGCTACACTGTTCTCAGGCGAAGGTGGGAGACAAGAGTCAGTAACTTGTCACTGATAATAGTATTTTTCCCCTAAGTACAATACTTAACCTACTGGCCAGCTCCATGCTGCCCTTATTGTTAGTCGCGTTTTCTTTTTTCCTTGCATTGTTTTTTTCTTGATTAATTGTGGCAGGCACTTCTACCCTTCAGTATTAACCGATTCCGACCAAATTTGAACACACTGACCAGCCGATGACCTAGCTGTGTCCGCAAGGTTTTGGTTGCTAGGCAACTACTCGTTGCCTAGCAACGGCCGAAGACCCGCTTTTTTTTTCGTACTCTTCACGTTTTGAGCTGTAGAAGCTTTACTAACGGGCGCAGAAAGCTCTGACGTCTTTAGCGTAATCTTGAGGTCATTGCCTATCGGAAGTGTTCCTTCCATTTTTCCTCCCTCTTCTCTAGTTTACAAGTGGCAACTCTGCGAAGATTGGCCTCAGAGTCTCTAGCATCCAGTGCCGGTTTTCAAAACTGCCCCCCTAGTTCCTCAGTGGCCTGATGGAACTGAATGAAAGTTTTGCATGCTTATATGATATTGACTAGTACTACAACTTTCTATGGTAGACGTAAGTGCTACATTGGCCAGGTCAGGGGGCAAAGGTCATCAAACGTGAAAACAGTGAGAACAGCTAAAAGCACGACTTTTCTCGCACAAAGTGCTAAGGCTCAAAAGATAATTAAGCCATGGACATGATTCTCGGGTGGAATGTTGCACTGGAGTACCTCCAAACAAAAATAACAGTCGAAAGTCACTTTTAGTCACTGGCAGCACCACTTAGAGGTTGTATCTCTGGTGGGCTATTCTGCGAATTTCAAGTTCCCTAGCTCCACAATGTGTGGATGGAATCAAATTAAACTTTACATGCTTATAGACGTTCATGAGTACTACAAGTGTGCTTCGTACCGGCATGACCTATATCCGAGAGGTCAGGGGTCAAAGGTCATCAAGTGCAGAAAATATGAAAAGTGCTAAAATTACAACCTTGCTCGCACAAAATCCTAAGGCTCTGAATATCATTAAGCCAGGGTGGAATGTTGCACCGGAGCACCTCCATATAGAAAGGTCTTTTAGTGTTGAAACTTACTTCCTGTTGCTGACAACGCTTGGTCTGCTTAGAGCTGGCCATCGCCATCTACCAGCTTGTTTGTACACTTATTCTCAAATCTTATTACTTTAGCATTTCTACACCTCTGTACTACATTTTCTTTGGTGTGGTCCTTACCTGAGACTAAAAATTAGCTACTTACTTACATAAATGAAAATTTAAACTAATTATCCAGTTCCCTAACTGAACTATTTATGCTTGCTATGAAAACTATACTTATTACCATACTACAATCAAGGATCCTAATTCTAATTTCTAACTTGGTAAGGGGATCAATTATATATATATAATATTTAGTCTGTACATCCGTCAGTCACTTTGTCTGTCCTCTCTGCTCTGCTTGTTTATCTGTTTATCAACGGTCTAGAAGTTCTGAAGCTCATGGTAGCTCCTAATGCACTCCCCGAGGGTATGGTAGTGAGAAGGTTGGTGAGGAAAAGACGAGCGAGATGGATCACTCAAAATGACACGTTTTGTTTTGGTGTTACTTAACAAATTAGTGGCTAAGAGAGGTGGTGGGTGCCCACCCCTTGTGACGGATGTTTGCCAGTTAGCATAGTTTTCTTCCATACGTGAATGGTACACTACTTTTACATGCTTCTTTTACCATCATATTTCATTTCCAACATCTCTTAGTGACTTTGTACATGATTTTACGTTATCCTATACAGCACTGAACTAAGGCTGCCCTTTTGGAGATGATTATATCGTGGTAAGCTTGTTATGAAGTGAGTAACTTCTGCTCATGGCAACTGATGTTACTGAACATCTGGTAATAAGCAATGAGGTGGATATGGGTGATAAGAGTCACCCAAAGGACCCATAAAATATCTATGACGCTGTTACTTCCAGAAACTTCGTAATTCCCGCTCATATGAGGTAGGCCACAGGTGCTTGCAGCTTTATCATATAAGGTAGGCAGCAGGTCTCGGGTTAGATCAGGTAACTCCAAGCTGGTTACAAAAACGTGCAGCAACTCCCTGTCTATCCCCCAAAAGGAGTGTGGAGGATTGCAGGAGGACAACTTCAGTCTGCAGTCCACCCGGTTCGCGTTTCGCATGAGCCGGAGGCCACAATAACTTAATAGGCTCCATCTAGTATTAAGAAAAGAGGAGGCTTGAAAGATGTGTGAGCATGTGATTACAGTAAACATGTGTGAAAGAGCATGAGAGTGACTGACTATGAGTGAGTACTCTTACTCGTATATGTGAAAATAAGCAAGTGTAAGTGTGAGGGAGAATTAGTCTGACTGAATGTGAGACTAAGTACGCTTGAGAGCGAATAATCGAGTGGGAATGGGAGGTCGTGAAGGTGGGGAAAAGTACGAGTATGTAAAAGTTAGAGCGAAAAGTGAGCGAGAAGGTGAGAGTAAGTGGAAAGGTGTGACTGGGAGAATACAAGTGTGTGTATAAGTGAGAGTTTGAGTGTTACTGAAAAAAAGGTGAATAAAATTGGGAGACTGTGATAGAAAAATAAATGAGAGTGGGGGAATGGGGTAGAAGTGAATTGAGAGTACTGGCAAGTTTAAATGAAGTTAAGGTGGACAGAGTATAGTGACAATATTGCGCCAAGTTGATGTGGATATAATATAGGGATAATTTAAGACCAATATAATATGCATGGAGTATGGGACACGTTCAGGCCAAGTTAAAGCAGACAGACCATAGGAGTCCCAGAGCCACTACCCTTGTGAGGTCTTGCCTTTCCTCATCACACCTCCATCAAACCAAGCTACAGTTATCAATGTGTAGTAAGAATTACAGACCAAGTAAAAATGGACAGACGGTTGCCTCCCTCGAGTCACTTACCGCGTGAGGCTTTATCTTAACCCTGCACAACTCCATCAGGTCATCCCGCAGCTTCTTCTGCGTCGGTGTCAGGAGCCAGTCAGGGTCGTAGTCAGAGCCTACACCCCAGTATTCTCCGCGGCCCCACTTCTTCATCCTTGGCAGGGTGTATTACACCTCACACTAAATACCTGTAGCATGGAAGATACAAGAATTTAGCAATTATTATGCCGTCAATTATCATCATCATCATCAGCAGCAGCAGGGGCATCAGCATCACAATTAGCACTATCATCATCATCATTATGTTGATCTCACATCATCCTTGGCAAATCTGTTACCCCCCACACATCGTCTGCAACATGGGAGACATTGAAATTTAGTAATTAATTAAACAGTGAATCATCATCATCACTACCATAACTATGATTATGTTCCCATCTCATACAGATGGAAAGGAGAAGGATTGAGAAACAAGAAAGTGAAGGACAAAAGTCGGAGATTCATCTCCATCATCATCATCATCACCAACAAGACCATCACACAAAGATGGAATTCAGAAAACAATGAAAGACAAATGTCAGTACTGGGAGCACTGTATGTTAAAGCATGACCCGTATATACATGGCCAAACTGGGTTTGAACAATCGCCCTAAATCCGGTGACCTACCCTTGAAATTAATTCTTGCAATATGCGGACTATTTTCTTCAGTTTGGGGGAAAAGTTTCAAAATGGAGAGGTTAGATGTGTCATCTCCCTCTGTTTTAATACACACACACACACACACACACACACACACACACACACACACACACACATATATATATATATATATATATATATATATATATATATATATATATGTGTGTGTGTGTGTGTGTGTGTGTGTGTGTGTGTGTGTATGTATGTATATAAACAGTATATGCACGATGTCTGTTCAGAAAGTATCAGATCTTATGCTCTAAAATAGCAAATAGGTATCCTTCTGATTTGACACACGTAGCCCAGTGTTCTTTCCACAGCCTGAAACATTTTTCACAGTATCTCGTGCAAGTGCTTCGTCACATTCGTCATGATCTCTCTAATCTCAAACTAAGAACCCTTCAACGGAGTTTTGAGCTTGAGGAATAACCAAAAGTCGCATGGAGCCATGTCTGGTGAGCAGGGAACTTGCCAGACCTGCAGGATGTTGTGCTTGGCCAAAAATTCCTGAATGATTTGAGAAGAATGGGTAGGGACATTGTCGTGGCGTAGCTACCAACTTGCCGCTTTCCAAAGGTCTGGTTTCTTCTGCAGAACTGCATCCCGAAGCCTGCAGATAACGCTGAGGTTGTCATGTTTGTTAAAAGTCTGTCCTGGTGCGTCGAAAAAAAAAAAATGTCAACATGCATTTCAACTTTGAGTTGCCACGGACTTGTTGTGCCTTTTTTGACCGAGGGTACCCTGCATGCCTCCACTGGGATGACTGTGCTTCGGATTCTTGGTCGTACCCATACACCTAAGTCTCATCTCCAGTGATAACAGTCTTCAGAAGGTTTGGATTGCGGTTTGCACACTCCAACATGTCTTGTGCAACGGTCATCCGAGTGAAAAGATCATGACAAATGCGACGAAGCACCTGCAGGAGATACCAAAAACTAACTTTTAAAAAATGTTTCTGGCAGTGGAAAGAACGCTGGGGTACGTGCATCAATTACTTTGCGGGGGATTAGTGTCGTAGCTCAGCGGGTTAGCTATTTTTTTTTTTTTTTTAGGGCCTAAGGTAGAATAGTTTCTGAACAGATCTCGCGTATGTATAATTGTATGTGTGTGTGTGTGTGTGTGTGTGTGTGTGTGTATATATATATATATATATATATATATATATATATGTATGTGTATGTGTGTATTTATATATATATATATTTATATATATAAATATATATATATATTTATATGTGTATGTATATATATATATATATATATATATATATATATATATATATATATATATATATATAAAAGAGGCGCGGCACGTCAGAAGGGGGCTCAAGTGCCATTTTTTACGTTTCAAGAAAATCGCATCCAAAGTTTGGCAGTGTTTAACATGTGCCATTTCCAAACCCAATGGAGTTTAATGTTCATATTTGCACTGAAGCTTATTCAAGGACTACTCTTTCATCCCACATACTGTAATTGACGGTATCAGTCATGTTTTTTGTACAGGACCAATTTTCCAAAAATTTCCAGGTTCAGTAGTGTAACAAGTTAAAAAGAAGTGACACTGCCAGCACTTTTGATGCAAGTTTTTCATTTAACTCACTATAGAACAAGAATAAAAGGAATTGTGCATGAATCCCACCTATCTCTCACCCCAAGTCATATTCCAGGAAAGTCAGGTAAGTATGCAATCAACAGATAAGTATCTGAAAACAGGCAAGTACAAAACAATGAATGTGTACACATTGAATATTAATATAAAAAATCAGAAGACATGATGAAGCACTTTAGGCAGAAGATAAATAGGGTAGATAGGAGGTAGATAAAGTAGACTGGAGGTAGATTAGGTGTAATACTAACAAGACCGGTAACTGGGCACAAGTATGGAGTTACTAGTGAAGGTAAGAAGGTTAAGAAGGAAGATAGTAGGTAGAACATTGTACCAAACTCACTCTGCAGGTAAGGTTGATCCAGGATGTCCACAGGTGACTGTGAAGTAAGCAAAAGATGTAATCCTTAGTAATCCAGGGCAGGTGGATCCAGACATAGGGCAACAGAGTGGTGGGTGGAGTGCAGTATAAGTTAGTGTACTAGGAATCTCTATGGCTTATCTGCGCAGACAAGACCTGAGCAGACAATGGGAATGCGGGGCTGGCAAGCGGATGCTTCCGCAAGTTTTCATTGGCCCGTGCGCCAGTGGCACACAATAACATAGCGAGAAAACATGTGGCCCTGCTTATAGCGTGATATTACCCCTTTATGATTTGTCCGGCATTCTCATAGCCTCTGAACTGGAGGCGGAAAAGTAAAAAAAAAAAAAAAAATACTTTCACTAACAGGACTTTCGACCTTACGAATCGTGCCGGATGGGTACCAAATCACTACCAAGGTAAAGAAGAAGGGTGAATAAAGTGATATATGCAGAAAAATGGATTTCGCCCAAAATGGTACTTTGCCCCCTCCTGACGTGCCGCACCTCATATATATATATATATATATATATATATATATATATATATATATATATATATATATAGAGAGAGAGAGAGAGAGAGAGAGAGAGAGAGAGAGAGAGGCGGCCTGCAGTACTAATGGGCCCAGGATCGAATCCCGGCAGGGGCTTGGAACAGCTTAAGGATTTGATTTTCACAAAACCAGACTTAACTGCTCTACCAGAAGACCCCGCTAATACCAGTACACCAGTCCTGTATGAGACAGCCATAGCATGTATTCTATATGGACGGTGGGTGTTAGCGCCGAAATGGGGACATGTGGAGGTGTGTAAGTGGACTACTGGGGCTTGGGATAGACCCTGAAGCCTTTTCCCAGAGTCGGACACGTTAAATTTTTATACAGTACATATATAAAAATATGTGTGTGTGTGTGTGTGTGTGTGTGTGTGTGTGTGTGTGTGTGTGTGTGTGTGTGTGTGTGTGTGTGTGTGTGTGTGTGTGTGTGTGTGTGTATAAATACATGTTTACGTGCACTGCCTTCTCCATATTATTACTGATTAAGCTATTATCATGTTTGTGTATATGGGTTAATTCTAAGTACAACTTTGTTTATGTACCAAGTGTTATTTACGATATTTTCGTGAAAACTGCCTAATAAGCAGAGATTATTTTGAGTCAGTGTTATCACTGTATCATCATTATAATTGTTTAGTTTATCTTCGTTCATTTTACTGTTCCTAATCCCTAGACTTTGCATTTACATGTATGACCTCGGGCGAGACCTAACAATAGACACATAGATAAACAGACAGTAAGAAAGACAAAAAGACAGACAGACAGATACAGACCGACAGACAGATAAACAGACAGACTGATAGACAGGTCGACTAAGCTGATACTCGTAGACAGATAGATAGACACAGATGAACAGAGAAAGGCAGAGAGACAGACATGGGTAGACAGACATGGACTAATATCTACAAAACACAAAACCTAGAATAAAAACACGTAAACACAGAAGCATACAAACTCCACAACAATGAAAACAGCCGTCTTTATGGAGGAATTGCATTTTTCCTTCCTTTCCCACCTCTTCGCCTACCCACACACATCCCCCTCCTTCCCCACCCACTTCTCTTCTCCCTTCCCCAAGCCTTTAACTCCTACACATCTTCCTTTCCCACACTTTCCCACACAAAACTTCCTTCCCCACATCTTCCCCCACACATCTTCCTTCCCCACACTTCCCCCACACATCTTCCTTCCCCACACTTCCCCCACACATCTTCCTTCCCCACACTTCCCCCACACATCTTCCTTCCCCACACTTCCCCCACACATCTTCCTTCCCCACACTTCCCCCACACATCTTCCTTCCTCACATCTTCAACCACACATCTTCCTTCCCCACACCTTCCTTCCCCCACACCTTCCCCCATGCATCTTCCTTCTCCACACCTCCTCATAAATCATCCTTCCTTCCCCTTCTCTTCCCTTCCCCCGCCCCCGACACATCATCTTCTTTACCAACCCCTTTGCCCCTCCCCCACACATCTTTCTTTCCCACCTCTCCTCCCCCAGCCACAGCTCTGTCGTGCAAAATACCCACATGTTTTCCTACCTACAGATCATCTTAGCTACTTCATCACCGCGTTTTTCCTAGCAATACTGCACTTCTGCTGAGTCATTCTGCCAGCTTGCCTTCCGTCATAATCAAATATTACAAGCTTACTCACAGCAGTGCACTCAATGAAAACTTGTCTCTCGCTGTCTTGGATGAGACCAAATAAAAATGACATGATTCATTCCAGTTACCAAATACCGCCTTTTCATCATCTCAGCTAATGGCTCCTCCCTTCCCATCCCCTCCCCCTCCAACACATTCCCTCGCTTCTCAACACCATTTCTCTCTCTCACACACACACACACACACACACACACACCGCTCGCTGGCGCAGTGGTAACGTTCTCGCTTGCCATCTGGTAAACGGGAGTTCGCGCCTCGCTCAGGTTGTGAAAAGTTTCACTGACGAAGTGGGTGGTCACTGTCCCCCTTAAGTAAGGAGACGGGTGTGTGCGTGTGTGAAGGTCACAGCCTTGCCCTTAGATCGGACTATATGAGCTCTCAGCTCCCTTCCGGGAGGGCAAAAGCTGACGATCACGACCATCAAGTAATCCTGACCGACCCGGTGAAATTACACACACACACTCACATCTACCATCTTCACCGATCTTCCACCCATTCACACACGTCTCCCCCTACCCCTTTTCCCTCACACCTACACATTTTCTTTCCCCACCCCTCTTCCCTCACAGACACATCTTCCTTTCCCACCCATCTTCCCTCACACCTACACATCTTCCTTCTCCAGTTCTCTTCCCTCTCACCTGCATGTCTGCCTTCTTTATACCTCTTCTCTCACACCCACACATCTTCCTTCCACACCCCTCTTCCATCAGACCCACACATCATCCTTCACTACCCCTTTTCCCTCACACACACACACACACACACACACACACACACACACACACACACACACACACACACACACACACACACACACATTTTTCTTCTCCACACCTCTTTCCTCACATTCACACCCTCGCATCTTCCTTTCCCACCCCTCTTGACTCGCACCCACACACCTTCCTTCCCGACCCATATTCCCTCACCCACGCCCACACACCTTCCTCCCCCACCACTCTTCCCCCACACTAACACATCTTCCTTCCCCATCCCTCCTCAAACCCTCACATTTTCCTTCCCCACCGCTCTTTCCTCACACCCACAGCTACACACCCTTCTTCCCCACTTCTCTGCGCTCAAACCCAAACCTACACATCTTACTTCCCTATCCCTCTTCCCTCACACCCATCTCCTTCTTTTCCCATTTTCCCACTCGTCTCCTTCCTTCCCACCCCTCTTTCCCCACCCACACCCATCTCCTTTATTCTAAACCTCTCCCCGCCTCCCCAGATCATCCTTCCACTCACCCCTTCCCCTATCCCACACATCTCCTTCCTTCCACATCTCTCTTCCCCTCCCCCACATATCTTCTATCCCCATACCTCATCCCCCACTCACACATCTTCCTTCCCACCTCTTCTCCTCGCACATCTCATTTCTTTCCCACCCGCACACATCTTCCTTCCCCATTCCTATCATTTCCCTTGTCCATCTTATTCCTCCTTACCCCACTCCTCTCCTCTCTCTTCCCTATCCCTTTTCCTCCCACCCCTCTTCCTCCACCCACACACAGCCCCTTCCTTCCCCACCCCTTTTTTCTGTATACCCACCCATCTGCCGCCCTTTCAAAGCCCTTTCCTAACCACACCTCACTCCACTAACCAACAAAGATATTCATCCTTCCGTATCACTCCTGTTTATTATATAGAAAGGTGCTTGTTATTGGTCAATGGTACTTTAGGTGAAACAGAGAATGGTATTAGGAGTAAAAGTGTACAGTAGATTATGAACAAGAGATGTTTGGTCAAGAAAGTACTGCACTTTAGGTGAAACAGAAAACAGCCAATCTGTACTGCTATGTGGTGTAGTAACACTCCGTTAATGTCAGTGTTAGGGGTGAGAGTTTTTTGCAACTTTATAAATTTGTTTATATCTCGGCATACTAGATGTGTGTGTGTGTGTGTGTGTGTGTGTGTGTGCGTGTGTGTGTGTGTGTGTATTCGTCTTTTATGAGTTTAGGAAAGAATTTTTAAGTTAAGCTAGAACTTTACCAATTGTTAGATAATACTATTGTGTTGTGGCGGTCTTCATTTTTTTTTTTTTAAGCATCTGAACAACCATAACTGTTCCACGTGTGTAGGTGTGACCAGACTGTGATACGGTCGAATCTTACGTCACCACTGGTCTCAACCCTACCACTTTCCTCCCTTCCTCCCCCTCCTCTCCTATCTACACCCACCCCCTTTCCCACCTATCTCCACTCCCTTCCAGACCCCTTTCTCATCACACAGCAACTACCACTATCCCTCCTTCTCCATTACAGTGGGCCCATAGCTCCCGTCTGATATCTCACCCTCATCCCTTGTCTGCCCAGCTCCCTAAAGCAAGAGTTAACCGGTGCTCTAGGTCCTTCATGTATGCAACAGGTCAAGCCTCGAATTGTCGTCCCCACTCTGTATTTCCTTCTAACTGTGACCTCCAGTCTTAAACGCAGTGCTTCCAAGCACCTGAAAGTGAACTGGTGTTGAATTTGGCTCCCTTTTGTTTAGCTTTCCTTACATAAACAGCATGCAGACTACCAGCTTTGGTTCTCTTGCATGCCGAAAACAAAATCAAATCCACCACCACCATTCCTGCCATCAAAATCCACCACCATAAAAACTGATAACTATTCCATAATGAACAATATTATTGTTATACGGTACTCTTAACATGTAGAGATGTACGGTACGTAGGAGGACTACTGGGCCTTAAAAGCAGGCTGTGAAGCCTATGCCCAGAGTCGGTCACATTGAAAAAAAAAAAAAATGACATACCCAGATGGTGAAGGCTGTGTTATTATCAACGTATTCTCTCCATTTCTTCTTCGTGGTTTCCGTTATCAAGTGGATTGGAATAGGTGTGTGTGGAAACCGACAAGATATGGTCATTAGCCGGGTTCGTAATGATGATGATAATTTATGGGAGGGAGGGAGGAATGATTGATTGGCGGATAAAACGAAATAAAAAACTGGTGGCTCAAGTGCCAAGCTCAAATGCCGTCGGTGTGTGTGTGTGTGTGTGTGTGTGTGTGTGTGTGTGTGTGTGTGTGTGTGTGTGTGTGTGTGTGTGTGAGAGAGAGAGAGAGAGAGAGAGAGAGAGAGATGGGAGGAGGACAGCATTAACTAACATCAGGTACAGATCACAACAAGGGGATGGCCTTGAGCTGCCCTTACACAGAACGATTATCTTATTCATCCGGTTGTTCCAGCTCCGTACACCAAGCTCCCATGGCCACTACTTAGCGGCTGTAACCTTGACCATCACATGAACCACTGCACTCCAATGACGTATTCTTTAATTTTAACGGTGTTGTTCAGTTTGGAAGACTTCTAGCAATGAATGGGTTAATGAATATTCTGTCTAGCTCCTGCAGTTAGTTTCTTCAAAGCTCAATAAAATCGTGTGATGGTAGCAGTGACAGATCATGTCACGAGACTGAACTGGTTAATCTTGCTCTCCCCAAACGAAATTTTTAAACTTAGCGGTGTCTATCCCAACTGGGGGGGGGGGGTTTGATACGGAGTTCATTAATCTCTTCAATACAGGAGGTCTTTCCTAACTTGAATAAAACCGTCCGATAGTAGCAAGATGAAAGTATAAAAATGTGTCACCGGATTGAAGTGATTAACGGACATTGTCAAGTGTGATGAGGTAAAAAAAAAAAAATCGGGTATTGTTTCTTATATAACCCATCTGATTGCACTGAAGAGAGACGCCTTCACGTGGTGTCAGCGATATAGGCGGGTGCCGCCTCTGCCCGGTTATACAAACTTCTCTCAGCTCCCTCCCTAACCCCGGAATGAGGATGGTGAACTGCCAGAGAACGGGAACTTCAGCCTGCAGTCCACCGGGCTCACAACATCGACAAACCCGGCAATGATGATTTGAAGAACAAACGCTTGATAAATTATTATTAATGGCTGTATCATGAATCCCTTCAATCTGATGATGGATTTTTTTTTTATATTATGCCAACTCCAAATAATTTCATTACACTTAGGATGAATCTCTAACAGTGAAGGCTGGATCTAACACCTGTATCCCCCTCAAAAAATAGATATATAAACAAAATAAAATTTAATCTTATGGTAAAGAAACGAATCTCTATGTAGCAAGTACGAGATTTTAAAAAATCGACTACTATTAAATCAGATAAACGAAATTGATATGCTTGAGATTTTTTGACAAATTGATGCTCCAGGCTTCTCATAATAACGCTGCAAAAAACGTCCGCGATGGACATAGCAAGTAAGACTGCCCATCATCAGATTCAAGATTAACCCTTCAGTCTCGTGTCGGAAAGGGGTGCTGCAGAGGGAAGCCTTCATGTGGTGGCACTGATATGCTGGGCTGCGGAGCTGCCCGGTTATACAAAATACCCTCAATTCTCTCCCTATCATTCAATAGGAGGGTGGTGGACTGCAGGAGGAGGACAACTTGTGGCTGCATTCCACTGGGTTCACATTTTAGATCAACCTAAGGCTACTACTACTATTACTGCTGCTACTACTACTACTACTACTAATAATAATAATAATAATAATAATAATAATAAAAATAATAATAATAATAATAATAATAATAAAACAATAATAATAATAATAATAATAATAATAATAAAAACAATAATAATAAAAACAATATAATAATAATAATAATAATAACAATAATAATATCTGATGATTATTATTCAGCTCTGGCAAGATTTCTAGTATCAAATTAGTAAATGGATGCGATATGTAATTCTAGCATCGAAAAGTCTCTCCTAAAGTGAATAGAGTCGTCTGGGAATAGCAATAATAAAATGGAGTACGCCATTGTATGAAAGGGACAATTTTTTAATCACCCAAGCCCAGGTTGCCCAATATAAACGGGAACGCATGGGTCCGGGTCTAGGCTAATCAATCTCGACATTTAAGGCAAGGATGACCAGCTTCACTCATCCTTGAGTTGCATTATGCCAGCAAAATGTCAGTGGCCCCTCAGATGGAAATCCTAACAGTTTCCATCCGGCCGGAGCGCCTTAACCCACTGGGCCACCAGGTGTCATCTGGTTATTAGGGTACCACCCAGCGTAGTACAGTAAATGGTTTCCTGGGTTACAAGAAAGCATTTTGGCTGGCCGTTCAGTGTTGTCATGTGGAGAGAGAGAGAGTACATCGAATGGGTGGGTAATGGGTGCCCCCACCTACTACTATGACACATAATAATTAAAATTAACAATGGAATAATCGAATATATTTTTCTGGTATACGGACGATCAGCCGACACTCAGCTTCTTGACAAGATTCATTGAAGACATCCATTTCACTGCTACGGTTTCTCAGCTGAAGAAAATATTCTGGCGATGGCCTGAATAAAATTAAGCCGCGTCTTTGTCGTCCAAGCTGACGGATCGGATTCGAAGCCATCTTCGGTGAAACTAAACTGCGCCGTTTTTGTCAGCCAAAGTGATAGGAAGCCGGCCCAAGAATTTGGCATTGAAACCAAGACTGTCTTCGTATTTCACCCAGGGGTGGTCGGGAGCAGGCTTTGTGCAGCCTGGGAAGAGTGAGAATTGTCAACAAGGACTCGTAAATGATATCATGAAATTAGCACGAGGTACAGTCGTGGTCATAAATAATCACCTATACTCAGTACCCTGTGCCTCAGGAGGGCTTCTTTATGCGCGGCAAGTCACACTAGAGTAAGAGGGGCTGAGAGGGAGGGACCAGAGAGAGAAGGAAAGGTGGGTGGGGGGACGAGTGATGGTGCTGGGGTGCAGTGAGGGAGGGGAGGGAGAGAGGGGAGAGAAGGAAGAATGAAATGCGAAGTGGTGGCCAAATAATTTGTCTATTTTCCTTCATTCAGGGCAAGATAAAAAAAAGAATTTATATTCGGTAGATAATGCTGCATTACACTTTGTATAGAAGCGTCAGATAACAAGCTTTAGATAGGTGGTGATATCAAGGGCTGGTTCATGTGAGAAATATACTGACGTGACAGATCAAAAATCAATGCAGAGCCATCGAGACTGTGAAGGCCCAGATTGTCAACGCGAGGAAGCCAGAGAACGAGAGGACACGAGCCAGCCTCCTCCAGCACACCAAGGACGAGTGGGAGCTGTTCAAACGAAACCAGCAAACCATCAACAACACTGTTTCCTCGATGCCACGAATACTTCAAGAGATTATTGAAGTAGGAGGCCAATGGACTACTTACTAAGGCCTTCCTGGTTGCTTTGGCTCGACCAATGTCGGTAAACATTAACGTAGATATATATTGGGAGTTTGGGTAGGGTATTGTTTCATTTTCCCTCTAACAGATTATGAGATACCGTTATTATATTCACCCATGTGCACAGATATCAAATTTATTTATCTTTTATGCTCAATTATTTAATAACCATTTCATATGGAGATGCCAAAAAACAGTTGACATGGTGGTGACACTATAGAGTGAGTGTATACCGAGAGGATGATCATATTTACTGTGGATAGAGCATGTCAAAGGTTGCATGTGATATTTAGTTCCAAAAAATAATTACATATAAGGGTAGAGGACATTTATTACACAAACATGACGGAATTTAAAGCCATCCAGATTCCACTGTGCGTCCGAAGTCAAAATACACGGATAAACACAAATATCTGGCTCCGCACTAATGTTTGATCTGTCACGTCAGTATATTCCTCTCACGAGCCAGCCCTTGATATCATTACCCATCTAAAGCTTGTTATCTGACTTCGCTATACAAGGTGTAATGCAGCGTTATCTACCGAATATTAACTTCTTTATATCATGCCCTGAATGAAAGAAAACAAATTGTGTGACCACCACTTCGCATTTCATTCTTCCTCCCCCGCCTACCCTCCCTCCCCTCCCGCACTCCACCCCAACGCCATCACTCGTTCCCCCACTCGCCTTTCCTTCTCTCTCTGGCCCCTCCCTCTCAGTCCCTCTTACTCTAGTGCAGGGGTTCTCAACCTTTTTAATCTTATGTACCCCTTGAAGTCTTTCAGTATTGGTCACGTACCCCTTACCCACAATGCAGCATCAGGAAGGGTAAAAAGAAATGCATGGTTTATTGACTTAGTTTATTAAGTTTAAATTGTGTTATATATGTGGAGCAGACAAACTTTTCAATTAATGTGAGTATGTCACTATGAGGTAGTGTTGATAGGAACTAGTTACCGTCATAGAGAAACACTATGTGACTGGCTGCTAGCATGCAATACATTTACTAAAACAGAACTATAGCAGCCAGTTTTCGATCATTGTGACAGTGAACTAGTGCTGCTTGCAGCTAGTTGCAACTTGTAACTAGTAACAGTGATAAGTAAGTCACTGTGTGTGTGAATATCATAAAAATAATAATAAAACAGAACTAAATCAGACACATTTTTCCAATAACTGTGACTGTGAAGTAGTGGTGCTATATACAGCTTATAAGTAGTTACTCATGGGGAAATTACTATGCGCGTAACTAGCGTCACTAGCATGAAAAAAAAAGTAACAAAATAGAATTAAGAAGGCTTTGTGATCCACTGACTGCGAACTAATGCTGATTGTTAAGCCTCGCAACTAGTTATTAGTAACTAGTTACTTACTCATAGGGAAGTCAGTGTGTGTGACTGCATTAAAATACAAGTATATACTAATTGAGTGAGATGGTTGGGCCTGTTTCTTTGCTACCAACAAGTCAATCCTCGGCACAGTCTTTGAAAGAGCCACTCTTATGTCGTCTTTGACTGCAAGACGTGAACGTAACTTGTTTTTAATCAAGCACAGTGCTGAGAATCCCTGCTCACAGCGGTATGTAGAAGGAAACCATTACCAGTTATTATGGCTGCAGTGTAGGCACATGACTTTGTAGCCGCAAGCAAAATCCATGACAACTTAAACGAGGGGAAAAAAAATCAGACTACAAATACACTGGAAACCTGAGGGTGAGGGTAGTGAGGGAAGAGTGGTGAGTGGGTGACAATGAGAGGCGAACAGTGCGTCTCACTTTGGTACACCCAGCAACAGTTCCGCCTGGGCACCCCAGTAGCGAAATATAGTATGGTAGATGTGGCAGAAGTGTGTGTGTTTGTTCGTCTGTACATGCTCGAAAAATGTTCGGATCGTCAACTATCTCACTCCATTGTGAACGTGATTCGGCCTTTGAGTTCACTCCATAGATGGCGGTGTGTGGTTATGGGGGAGAGACGGGAGGTCAGGACGGTAGGTGGGTCGGAGCTGGGGGGGGACGAACAGCTAGGTTGTCTGTTTTGGACATGATAATAGTTTTCCCAGTCATAATTGTGGATCGTTTCAGGTTACTGACACTTTGTATTCCTAACAACAATAAAAAAAAAAAAAATGAAATATTGTTGCATTGCTACCCCTTACAATATATTCCACGATGACTGGATATCCTCCATAACTTATTCCCCTCCCCACTCTCTCTCTCTCTCTCTCTCTCTCTCTCTCTCTCTCAGGTCATTAAGTAATCAATATATAGCATTATCAGCACAGATTAAAGAGGATTTGTCTTTTAATTAAAACTGCTGACAAAGGCCGATTCACGTTCACAATACAGTTGACGATCCGAACATTTTTCGAGGATGTACAAACGAACAAACACACACACACTACTGCCACATCTACTATATCTCGATACTGGGGGGCCCAGGCGGAATGTTGCCGGGTGTACGTGCTCGGTACGCGTGAGAAGAGACGTGATCGATAGAAAACGACCAAGGGTGACTACTGTATTATGGGTTTGCAAGGTTGTGTCGCAAGTGTAGTCCAAGAGAGCTTTCTCTCAAATGACATAACTCCAAGAGTTTCCTTGTTAACGTTGTCACTTAGTATCCTGGTTCTAGTGGAGGACACATCTAGCCTAGCACATGTAGGCCACTTTCTACAAACAGGTTTGCAGTTATTCAAAACCGGAGTATTTTGAGAAACCTGTCACGTACCCCCAAAATTCCTCTCACGTACCCCTGGGGGTACGCGTACCCCAGGTTGAGAACCCCTGCTCTAGTGTGACTTGCCGCGCATAAAGGAGCCTGTCTGAGGCACGGGGTACAGGACGATAGGCGATTATTTATGACCACGACTTTACATAAAATTTGAGTGCAGGTGGCTAATATTAACGATATATAGAGCTAGTTCAGCACATATAACGGCTACGTGTAAATTGCATATTCGTCAGATGACCTTCTTCGGCGATCCTCTCTGTTTACATTGCGATCGGCAAGTGTAATTTTTCAATTCTACGTATCCTGGACTATTTTTGCGGACAGTAACCAAGCGCCCCAAGACGCGCTTCGAATCCCAAGCTCCAACTTGGACGACAAAAACGTGACCCAAGTGTACGGCAAACAGAGAAAGGGTTACTTAATATAAGTACATAAGAAGTGAGGATTACTGCAGTAGGACAGTTGGCCCATGGTAGGCAGCTCCTACAAGAGTAATTAAACTATTAGAATAGGATGAGGATAGTAAAGAAGGTTCTTCCCCGCCCACCAAACCCTCCAGCGGAAATCGACTTGAAAAAATTAGAAGTAACATCAGGCAGTATGGAAAAACTGTCGTCGACATTTTACAGGAAAGTGCGAAGAGAGTAAAAAGACTATCATAGCGTAATTTGTTACATAGTTTTGAAGGCTTTGAAAGATGCAATATTACTTTGTTAAATCAAATCGTCTGCTGTTGGTCCAAATAAACTTCCTATTATACCAGCAGCAGTGAATGATTACTTTTTTTTACGTCATAAAGCTGCCGAAGTATTTTTGAATTTTATATTTGATCTAGCTACCATGAGACAACAGTGTTCATGTTAGGACAGACCTCTAGCAGTGGTGGGATTAATGGAAGATATGATTATGTAGCTACCCGTCTCTCCAAAGATGAATATAATCCGGTAGTGGTAGCAATAATACAGAATATGTCATCAGTGAAGAGGCTATTACATGCAGCTGAACAATATTGCCTGTTGTTAGTGTGAAAGTAATACAAAAATACACTTACCGGGGAGAAGAGCTGTAACGCACACCACAAATTCCGATCACTGACTGAGACAGCACCAGACCAAGGCCGTCTTGAGGCCTGGAGGAGAGACTGATGACACCATCACAGGCGGTGGACACAAATTCCTCCTGCCTTTGTGCCTCTCTCTCATGCGTACACATTTAGTATTTGCTTACTTATGTATGGCCATTATTATTTATTGATGATTATTGGTGTTAATACTAATATTATTGTTATTTATTATTATGATAAACATTAAAAATTATACTGTTCCCGAATTTAGGCCTAAAACATTGTAATGAATAGATGTGTTCAGATGCAAATTTTATAAGATATTAGAGTACCTTCTCTGTGTAAAGATTATTTATCACTGTACAAACTGAAAATAACTTTTACTTGCACAGTAAAATAATACACACAAATCCGGGTTGGCAACAACGTCGTTGGCCCACCTTTTGTGCACCTGGATTTTGAACAAAACCCACTTGAATAAACCCAATATTATGTCCACTTTACTGTTTTCAATGCATCTATTAACAATAAATCTGCATGAATTCCCGGGGAATTTGAAAAGGTATAAATAACCTACACACAGGTAAAAAACTGAATTGCTGAAGAAAGCAGAAACAGTACACCAAAGGAAGAAAATACACACACTATACATATATACATAACCAATACTGTATAGGTTAAGCTTCTATTTACCATTGAATTGCATCGCATATATAATGTGCCTTTTTTTTTTTCTTAGGCTAGGTATAGGTAAATATGGCTATATAATTATATAAGGATATTGCTATATAACTATATTCCAATCATCGTTTTTTTTTCTCCTCTCCTTGTGAGGTAAGGTCAGAGTAGTTTATCATCCATCTAACAGCTTCTACCATAAAACAGTGCAACAACTTTACCTACCTGTAATGGGGACTAAATTAATTTTATACAAAATAATGGGTATTAAAGGCTTGCTCAACAGCATTTTTACCGATCTGATATTTGTCCTTTAAATAAGTTTTCTTGTATCATATTTTCATTTCTATTTGTGCTCTAAGTGGCGCAAATCTCATTTTTAACCCTGAAATGCAAAACCTGGGTGAATTTCTCCCAGTCACGTGTTTAGGACATGATCATTAAGTGGCTTTGGGCTTGAGAGTAGTGTGTGTCCCTGTAGTCTCCTGACATACTTAGATGTTGTTGTGAGTGGTAGTTTTCAGTTCCTCCTCCCATTGGTTTACTCTGTACATGCAAATTCGGGTGATTTTCACCCAGCATTTGTAATAAATGGTGGCTACACCTGACCCATCAAGTGCAGCCCCTGCTGACACTGCTACACCTGGCCCATCAAGTGCAGCCTCTGCTGACACAGCTACACCTGGCCCATCAAGTGCAGCCCCTGCTGACACTGCTACACCTGGCCCATCAAGTGCAGCCCCTGCTGACACTGCTACATCTGGCCCATCAAGTGCAGCCCCTGCTGACACTGCTACACCCGGCCCATCAAGTGCAGCCCCTGCTGACACAGCTACACCTGGCCCATCAAGTGCAGCCCCTGCTGACGCTGCTACACCTGGCCCATCAAAGGCAGGCTCGCCTGACCCAGCCACCAGGTCAACAAGAAAGAGGACCCGGGATGACAAGGATGTGCCACCAATTGTAAATTTCAAGCGAGCACTCTGGCCAGTGCATCAGGCTTCAGGTGGAGTTGTCGTCCACAGATTGCCCAAAGAGGAAGAACACCATCTAGAAATATTACTACACCATTTACCCCTGGCCCTACTAGACAGAGGTTTAGCATCTTATTACTCTAAAAAATACCCCTTTTTTTCTAACCTCATGTAGGCTGATGAGTGAGGCCAGGGAAGCAATTGGGGGCCTACCTGAGGGCCACAGAACTCAAGTGTGTGTGAGCCATTGCTGAACTCTTAGAATGGAATATTAGGAATTGCAAGGATTTTTTTGTGCGAGTCACAAGAAAAATTATGTTATTTTACATAGTTTATTCAAGTCATGCCTTTAGTTTTAATATTATAGTTTAAGTTGATGTTTTTGTGCGAATGTACAATAGAAAAGTTGAATTTTTGTACCCCAGTATCAGAACTAATAAATCTTTATTAGAAGTTACATTTTATTGCTTCCAAAAATTGGGTATATTTCACCCGGGTTTTGCATTACCGTTGCAAAACCTAGGTTTTGCATTTCAGGGTTAAGTCCCTCTCATCAAACTATAGGAAATATGAGTATCAATAAAATAGACCCCGGCCTGGCTAAAATTCATATGTAGCTAACAATTCTTGTCATCATTTAGGCAAAGGCATTACATTTGGCTTTGGGCAGACCCATACACATTTCTTCTTGGCGTAGGCTAGACCGATGCACATTTTTCCTGGTTTGGGCTTGGCCTATGCACATTTTTCTTGGCATGGGCTAGGCCTATATGTTTTTTCCTGCCTAGACAAGGCCCATAAATGTTTTTGCTTGGGCTGGACTTATAAATGTTTCTTCTTATCCTAAGCTAGGCCTATACTTTTCAGTTGATATCCTTGTTACGTAGATATTTCACTGAATACATAGAATTAAAAGAATGAATCAAGCTACCAGTGAGTAGCCTAGGTTATTTTGCATGGAATGAAGGCATCAGTAACTAAATTAACATCTCAGAACGACAGTGATCCACCAAAATATATAATGCACAGTTAATAAAGAACACTGAGAAACTTAGGCTGAGTTGTAATTTCGCTGCCTAAAGTATTACGAAAACAACTTTACTAGAAGATATCCAGTGTTGACAGTCTGATACCTCTAATTTCTCGTTTAAAATGCTTTCAGTAATAGCAATGATGCTTTTCATGCGTTCTAGTATGGCTATACATATTTAATAATACGTGTATGGCTTACCGTGAACGAAATCCAGATGAGAGGGAGGAAAAATTTGAAATAAGTGGGTGAATTGCAGGCATACCTCACTGTTTATAACGTGGTGGGTGGGCTAGTGGAATAATACAATGGCCACCGATTGTGACGTCACAGTCAGATATTGACGGGAGACCCAGGCCTTGTTCAAATCAAGACGGCCTTGACTAGGCCCACTGTCTGACTTGAAGGGGTGTTGGCTTGGGGGGCATTGCCAGTCAATGTTACGTGGTCGGTGGGTCCTCTCTGCGCTCAATCATTTCCAAAATAGCGCCCAAAAAGCGCCAGATCCGTCACTTAAACCAAGTAAAGCCGTGATCAATAGTTCGCTGACACTATCCATTCAGTACGATTTTATCCTGTATTTGAACATTTGAGTGCAGTACCGTTAATAAGCACAGCCTTTTTCCAATTCTACATCATCATCATCATCATCATCCGGGCCTTCTTTTCCACCCTAGGGCAGGGTGAGAAGCAGCAATGTCCAGACAGCCCAAATTTGCCCAGTCCAATGGGCCACACCCCCATTTACTCACCATTCAAGCCCCCGGAATCCTGGCTCTATCGGATACGCCAAAAACTTTCACCACGTTCTGTATCTTCATATAAACGTACCGGTATCCGACTGAGTCAATCCAGACGCTGCCACGTTAAAAAGGGGTGCCATATCCCTGGTCATGCACTTCTCCTCACAACATCCATCTAGCAAGCTTGATCGAATGTCAGATCCCTACCCTCACCGACTTCCAAACTTCTCTTCCTCACACACTCATCCACCATTATCTCTCCACCTTCTCTTTGGCCTACCTCGCCTCCTCCCTCCTTCAAATTCGCTCGGATATACCTTTTTCATCACTCTATTGTTATCCATTCTCTCCACATAACCATACCATCTCTGTACACTCTCTTCATTTCTGGTGTCCACCGACTTCCTCACTCCACATCTTTCACGAATCACATTATTTCGTATCCTATCCACCCTCTGTACTCCATATACATTCCTCATCAGTCCCATCTCCACTGCTCTTACTGTTGACTTTTCATTTTCATGCTGCACCATAGTCTCACATCCACATGTTAAAGTTAGCACTTGCATTCCTTCATGTAAGCCTCGTGCAACTGCAACACTCAAGTCTCTGTTTCTTATCAAGGCCTTCATTGCACCAGCTACTATTCTTCCTTGTGTCACTTTAGTTCCAACTTCTTTTGCACATTTTCCTCTTTTTTTTTATCACTGTACCCAGGTATTTGAACTCTCTCACCAATTCAAATCTCTCCATTCACTGTAACATCGCACTGGGAGTCATCTTCTCTCTCAGTAACCATCACTTTACTCTTTTCTACATTTACTCTGAAGTCACTACGCTCACAGACCTCAGGAAAACTCTGCACTAGCCTACCAAGATCTTGTCAGGTACTTGCAAGCAGTACTGCACCATCAGCATACAACAAATTTGAGACATTCCATCCATCACCATTCATTACCAACGCCATCCCTCTCTCCATTACACGTGTTTTTACTTCTCTCATCACCCCGATCCATATATATATTGAACAACTATGGGGACATCACACAATCTTGTTGCACTCCCACACCGATCGTGAACCATTCACTTAGATGCCCATTAACCCTTACACATGCTTCACTACCATCATAAAAACTCTTGACGGCACCTAGCAGCTTACCATCCACACCATACATGCGCAAAAGTTTCCACAATACTTCTCTGCCCACTTTGTCATATACTCTTTCCAGATCCATTAATGCCATAAACACCTTATGATCCTTCTCACAAGCCTTCTCTGATATCTGTCTCACCGCAGATATTTGATCCACACGTCCTCTGCCAATCCTAAAGCCACCTTGTTGATCACTCACTAGGACTGATGATATCTCTCTTACTTTCTGTATAATAATTCTTCCATATACGTTCCATACCACACTCAATAAACTTATGCCACGAAAATTTTTGCACTCACTTCGCTCACCTTTATTTTTGTACTGGGGTACAGTCACGGCCTTTTTTCACCCTGCTGGCACAGTTTCACTCATCCATGCTTTCTCACATATCTCCAACAAGCACTTTATTCCAATCTCTCCACTACACTAAAGCATCTCTGCATACACCTCATCAATCCCAGCTGCTTTCTCATTTTTCAACCGCTTTACAGCACTCTTCACCTGTGCGAGTGTCACGTCTCCTGGCACTGCATTCCTTCTCTGCACACCCCAAAAACCAGACATGTTTACAGCCGCTCTGCTCTCTCTATTCCCGTTCATCAGGCTTTCAAAATATTTTTTCCATCTGCTCCTTACTTCATCCCCATGGGTTAATAATCTACCACCTACATCCTTCACACCTACATGTTTCTTCCTGCTTTCACTTCTACCTTTCCGCATCTCTTTCCAGAATAACTTCCTATTTTCAGAGTAGTTCACATTCATTTTTCTTCCTAGATCATCATTTACCTCCTTCTTTTTCTTCTTCACTAGTCTCCTTACGTGCTTCTTGCTTTCAGAATATTCAGTTCTTATTTCAACAGAACCCCTGTCCTGTAACCACTTTAGCCACTTCTTCCTCTTCTCCTTCACCACTCTCTTAACCCCCTCATCCCACCATGCCGTACCTTTCATCTTTGTTGTTACTCTTGCCATACCACACACCGCTTTACCATTCCTAACTAAGCAATCCCTATATGCATTCCACGGGCTGTCCACATCCATTTCATTCCAATTCACTGATTCTAACTCTTCCTCTACTTTGGTCCTGTAATCATATGCCATTTCTTTGATCCTCACCTTCTCAACTTTTAGTCGTTCTCCCTGACTGCTCCTCTCTCTCCTCATCTACCTCACTCCTCTCAGCTTGATCTTGCATCCCACGATCATAATTATGATCTGACAGACCTCCACATCGTCCTCTCACGGCCCTCGTATCAGCAACCATTCCCAACATCAACCTCCCTACGAGCATGTAATCAATCAGACTTCTTTCAACACGATCCCCGTTCCCTCTATACTATTTATATTTATGTGCATCTTTGTGTCTGAAATACGAGTTACAATTGGACAACCTCCTCTCCCGACACACATCCTTTAATCGCTTCCCGTTATCATTTTCTGGTACTTCAGAAACACCCATTATGTCATCCTCAGGACCAGTGCCTACTCTTCCATTCATATCCCCCATTATGATCACTTTATATCTCCTGGGCATTTCTCCCACTACTTCACCCAGCTCATCCCAAAACCTGTCTTTCTCTCTCTCTCACTCCTGTCCTCATACAGTGCATATGCTACAATCAATGCCACTTTCACCTTCTCAAACTTGAACTTGACATACATATCCCTCGCCCTGACACATATGTAGTCTCTTATTCCACTCTGCCACACCTCATTCATCAACAAAGTAACTCTTCCTTGCATCTTCCTCGCCCATTCATTCCCGATCTTACGCATTTCACACCCTCCCACTCCTCCACTTCACACCCTTTCATTCTCATTTCACACAATGTCATCACGGTATATCTCGCACTCTTGAACACAGTCACCACTTCCACCCTCTTGCTTTTTCCTCAATCACACCTCTTACATTCCACATGGCCATGCGGATCTGCCCATTTGGTTGGGGCCTTTGGCAGGTATTGGGCCCTCCGAGGCCCTCTGAAACGACTGCAATGATTAAATGATTTTGGATAGGGGAATCTGGAGGACATTTAACCCTGCCAGAAACCCCGGTTATATGGTTACCACTCAGTATAGTAAATGACTTCCTGGGTACAGGAAACCATTTGGCTTGTCACTCAGTGTAGAGATAATATGGCATCTCAACACTGAGTGAGTGGATGATGGGCGCCGCCATCCACCACAGTCCTAGGAAAATCCAGAAAATTATGTTGCTAGTACAGTGCTAATGGCCACCACCGATAGGCAGTACAGTTAAAACCAGTCATGATGACCACCCTGTACCTCTCTCTCTCTCTCTCTCTCTCTCTCTCTCTCTCTCTCTCTCTCTCTCTCTCTCTCTCTCTCATCCAGATAAAAGTCCATTATTGTCTTCACTCGTCCTCTTATCCTCAACCCACGACCCAGTAAATCAGGTCACCCAGATGGACAGTTAGAACAAGCCTCCCCTCGAGCATTACGTCCTGCTCACCCCTGGCTCGGGGGTCCGCCAACCTGCGCTACATTTCCACAACACTGTTTGTGTTTATATTTATTTTGTTTATTTGTTGTCTGCTTTGTTTCCTACATATTACTCTAAGGTGGATATGATTTCAGCACCTAGTTAAGTATTGTACATGCTCCATCAACTTTTAGTTTACTGGTTCTGTATCATTTCTGTTTCTTTACAAGCAATATCATCTACTTCCGTACCAAAGCTGTTTAACATCACTGCTAATGTTCTCTTCAGTCCTTGTTTCACTGCTCCTTCAGAGCTCCCATTCAACTCCTCTGGTACCCTGGTAGATGAAATTTAACAAGGCCAGATGTAGCATTACGCCACTTATTAAGCCTTTTCATACAATTAATAATGACTTCTTCAGTAAATGATGATTTTATATCAGCCAAATGATGTTGTACCATTACAGACAATGCTATATGCACAAAAATAATGCAATGCCCACACAAATAATGCTATACTGCACAAATATTACCACACCCACACAAATCTTGCTGTACCTTCACAAATAATTCCCCGCCTACACAAATAATGCCATAACTGCACACATAATGTTGTATCTTCACAAATGATGCTGCAGTCTCACACACACAGCCCTGTCCTACTACATACTGCTCTACCCTCACATAAACACACCCCTATCACTGCACCTTCACATATAAAGCCATACTTGCACACATACCTGGTAATGCTGTACCTTCACAAATACTGTAATGCTGCTGGAAGCCTCACACACACAGCTCTGATCCACTACGTATTCCTCTATCTTGACATACACACACCTCTCTATCATCGCACACAGGCGAAAACATTTTATAATGTAGTTTAGTATGTTAATGAAACTATTTGACAAAAAGGGAGATGGGACAGCTTTCTTCTTCAATGATCGTTGGTTTCTCGGTCTTCCAATACCAAATAATTGATATTTCATGTCATCTATGGAATCTTTTTCACTGAAGTGTATAGAGCAGATGAGTGCATTGTATGGGTTCACTTTGTCTGCACGAAAACAAGCATTTATCCACTTCTCTCTGTAAGTTTTCTCCCTTGGAAAACTAAAATATTGACTCTGAGCTTTTTTTTTTTTTTTTTTTTTTTCCTTACTGTTAAAACAACCATATACAGAACAGTTACTTGGTATCTTGATGGATCACATGAATATATGACAGAAAAAATAATTTCGGGGTAGCCTCATATTTTTATGCGTGGATACATTTAAGAGCGGGATACACTCAGCCAAGCGAGTGGCGAACTTGACGTCATGACCTCCATCATCTCGCTTGGGACCTAGCCCGAGTGCCAGGGGGTTAACTCATCCTCTTGATGCCCACAGTGGGGGCGGAGGGACGTTGGTTACAAGATTGTGACAACGTCAGTCAACTTTTACCTGGTCGTGGTGTAGTGGTATGCTGCCTGGCTTTCACTTGAGAGTCCCGGGTTCGATTCTCGTCATGTTCGTAAATTATCAGATGATTTTTCCTGTGTACGGTACAGGTTTATCTCTTCACTCTTCATCAGTTGAACTGTTTTCCTGGGCCTTGCCTTTGTCCTTCCTTAACCCTCGATTATCACCTCCTTGTCAGTCAATGCCTGAACAGGCGCTGCCCTGTGCCCTTCTCTCCCCTGACCTCATCCATCCTTGGTCTGACTTATCGACCCTCCTCCTCCTCCTCCTTCTTCTCCACCTACTACTGCTACTACTACTACTACTACTACTACTACCACACACACACACACACACACAATCAAGGTCAGATCAGGGACAGATGCTAATTCGCAGAGGCCTCACAATGCTCAAACGAAAGCAGAGATTATTAATAAATGGAACTAAGTAGGATTGGGGATTAGTAACTAGCGGTGTACCACTGGGTTCAGTACTCGGCCCCTTTTTATTTATTATATATATAAATAATCTAGCAGTATTAGCAAATTTTCCTATGACACAAAAATAGGGCGTATCATTCACTCGACTGACGATTGCCATAACTTACTAAAGGACCTTGATAATTGTCCAAATGGTCTAATACTAGGCAAATGGAATTTAACGGTGAAAAATGTAAAGTACTTAATGTAGGCAAGTCCATTGAAGGTACTAAATACAACTTGGATAACAAATAAATTAGTAAATCGCGATGCGAGAGAAACCTAGGAGTTATGGTTAGTAAAGACCTCAGACCAAGGCAACAGTGTATTAATGTGAGAAATAAAGCAAATAGGGTCCTAGGATTTATTTGGAGAAGCGTGAGCAATAGGACATCTAAAGTAATATTGCAACTTTATCTAGCATAGTAAGGCCACATTTAGACTACGCCGTGTAACTTTGGTGTCCTTACTATAGAATGGACATAAACTCGTTAGAAAATGTACGGAGAGGAATGACAAAAATGATACATGATGTTTGGAACCTGTCATATGAAGACAGACTAAAAATACTAAATCTGCACTCACTAAAGAGGCGTGGAGTAAGGGGAGACTTAACTGAGGTGTTTAAGTGGATGAAGGGAATAAATATGGGAGATATTAGCAATGTACTTAAAGTAAGCATACAGGATAGAACTAGAAGGAATGGTTTAAAACTAAAAATTTTCCGTTTTAGTAAGGAAATAGGTAGAAACTGGTTTGGCAACAGAGTAGTCGACGAATGGAATAAGCTACATAGTAAAGTAGTTGCTGCCTCTTCCATTAAGAGTTTCAAGCATAGGCTAGATAAACATACGACAAATAAGGGGTGGGTATAGAAAAAAGAAAATCTTATAACAAGTACTAATTCATTCTTTTTCCTTTTCAGGTTACACTATGATAGTCTCTTTTTCACTTTTCTCACTTTCCTATATAATGTCCATGCCAGCTTTTCTAAACTGCTTGGTGTTCTTTCTTTCTCCTGCCAGCTTCGGCTGGAGGATTTGGAGGGCGAGGGAGAGCCTTCTTCTTTCTTATCCTCATATCATTCTAGTGGTTCAGTTACTCTTCTAGAAGTTGCTTAGCATGGGCCAACCGGCCAGCTGCAGTTATCCTCTCTTATTATGTTCTTCTGTGCTAATACGCATCATTCATACTGAATTCGTGCTAGGGCTGTCTCATTCAGGACTGGGATGATGGTTATTGAGGATGTTTTTATGACATGTAAGTGGATGGTGTGGAACATCAGTAAAGTCTGTTTTAATTTTCAAGCCGCAAAATACCAGTTTTGTACATTATTTCAGCAAACATCAGACAGTTTTATATTATGCTCAGGAGATACACAGGGCTTTAAAGAATGTAAAAATTCACAGTTGACCCCAACTTCTGGCAGATGCTTTTATTCAGGTCGTGGAAACTCACCACAGCACAGGGAAAGGTGCGAGCATCTCTCCTAAACCTACTAGAATTCTGGAGATCCGGCCGTATTTATAAAGAATCCTAGTTATATTTTACGATAAACTGGTTTCCAGAACAATTAACTCTTATCACATCGTTCTTCTTTCGGATTTTCTCACCTCAATATTTAATTTCATTGTGAAGTGTATGACGTTTATTTGAGTAAAGATAAACGTATATACAAACACCCCCATACACAAATTAAGCTAAGGAGAGTTTACAAATAGTCCCGCAACTCTCCCTGGGTTACGTACAGTCGGGGACAATGGTTCGCCTACTAGTTCACTGTTCGCCTACTAGTTCACTTAGTCTCCTTCTTATTTTCCCTGGTGGCTAATTTCCCTAACATGAGAGAGGCTTGGTGTGTGTCTGTGTCCATAGATGACTTCTTGAAATGATGCGCCAGGAAGGAAAGTGACAGACATGCACTAAGTGTGAATAGATACCATGGAACAAGTAGACGAACTTTTTCCCCTGACTGTACCGGCTACGAAGGAGAGCCAGAGACCCTATAGGTCAGTGATTCTTAACCTTCTTTGAGTCACGGACCCCTTCGAGACTCAGGTGAAAGCTATGAACCCCTTCCCTACAAAAATGCACATAAGCACATAAACACATAATTTTGCATGCAATGAATATACTTTATATTATTGAAAACTACCTCATGCAGTGTATCACATGCACAAAGTATAAAACAGTCTTCAAAAAGAATTATTTTCTCACTTTTTTTCATGCAAAAACTAATAGCCACTCGATGAAAAAATGAAATACATTCAACTTGTGCAAATTAAACAAACTAAACTTTAATTCTGCTCAAAGGTTCATTTCAACGAGAGGGTTGTTGTTGTTTGGCTTGAATAAGAAGAAGAAATTGTGGAATGGTCTTTGACAAGGAAACACTTATGTCATCGCTGACATCCATTTGATTTCGACTTTTCGTTTTGATAGAAACAAGCGCTGAAAACCCTGAGTCACAAAGGTATGTTGTAGCAAACTGAATCAGAACACCCTTAGCTCGCGTTGCCAGACTAGGGCAGGCTTGTGTCAACGAACACCAGAATTCAAGACTTTTATTTTTATTTATTTATTTTTTTTTGGCAGCTAATGATGCCAAACGGCATCACGCAATATCGCTCAATTGTTTTCAATTATTCTGACCTTCACGGACCCCCTGAAGCCCATCCATGGGCCCCCAAGGAGTCCATGGACCCCAGGTTAAGAACCCCTGCTATAGGTAGTAAGAGACGCTATATATAATGCTGGTGGTTTCTGACTGGTTGGCAAAATGAATGTAATGGTTTGTCTCTCATCCGCGGCCAAATTGGACCCTTCATTCCATTATAATTCATTATTTAATTATCACAAATCTGCTGTAAAAATAGCAACACTTCCGACGAATTTTCAGCAGTACTATAATTTATATTATACAACCTTTTGCCCACGAATTCCGCAAGATTTATGGAGCCGATATGGTGTGTCGTGGACAGGAGGGGGACGGGAGGTCGCTTGTTTATTTCTTAGAAATGAAGAGGGGGGGAGGCCTCTTTCGTATATTTTCTTAGAAATGTTTTATATTCCCAAATAGGACAGATAGCTCACAGGACTACTCGTAAGTTGCATCTTACCCTATGTATGGGGAACCGACCTCTAGATAATTATGTTATTAATGTATTTCTCATTAACAGTAATCATTTTTCATTAATCGATATTACTTACACAGAAGTTATTCTACAGAATACAGGGAACGAACTGCATGGGTGGATAATTGCAAGTTTATTGGGAGTACTTATAACAACTTTTTCCAAGGTGCACAGAGTATTGGGATTCTCATTCATCAACCTTTCACGCCACAAAATAAATTGATTGCGAGAAAAAAATCAATGGAATTCTTAACCACCACGCAACATTTAATAATCGCTACACTGAACTTCTAGACCTAATTCCTCGGCATTAGTTTCTACCACGTGACACATGAGCACTGGGGAAGACAGATACAGTCATCAGTAGTAGTTTAATAACTGATTACAGTAGCAATTTCTTGAAAAGCATTTAAAAAAATTCTAAAATTTTCATGTCTTGTCCACGAGTGAAAACATAACTAACAAATCCACGCCGCCAATTATAAACCACAAGGTGGGATGAGTTAGCGTCGACTAGCAGTCGTGAAAAAAATTTATAAAATGAGATATTAACCAAAGTATCTAAATTCTTTCTCTGCACACCACCAAAGACATTCATGTTTAGTCTGTACGAGCACTGTCACCATTTCTTTTCATCAGCTTTTCGAAATATTCTTTCCATCTGCGACTTACTTCATTTTCGCGGGTAACGAGTAGTATCCTCCCATTTTCACACTTATTTCCACTTTCACTTCGACAATTTTGCATCTCTTTCCAAAAGTGTTCCCCATTTTCAGCAATATGCATTCATTTTTCTTCCAACATTCTCATTTACATAATGTTTTCTTTTTCTCTGCGTTAGTCTCTTTGCGTGCTTTACTGTCAGTGTGCTCTCTTCTTGTGAGTTCTTTCCTGCATCCACTGTAGTCACTTATCCCTCTTTTCCTCAGCTACTCCTTCAACTTCTTTATCCCATCAAGCTATATCACTCTTTTTATTTGTGCCTCCAGCTCCAACACGAATTGATCGGCCACTTGTTAGATTCTCACTTTCTTCACTTCCAGTTTCTCGCCCTGACTGCACCTCTCTCTCTCTCTCTCTCTCTCTCTCTCTCTCTCTCTCTCTCTCTCTCTCTCTCTCTCTCTCTCTCGTCGTCCCACCACCCTCGTATCCACGACACTGTCAAGCCTCATTCTTTCCTCAAGAGCATGATCACCCAAGCTCCTTTCACTATTGTTTCCTTTCCATTCGTACCAAGTGTATTTATGTGCATCATTGTGATTTAATTATGAGTTACAAATGCACAAACTCCTTTTCTGTTATTCCCATCAAATCAGTAAACTAAAAAGTTTGCAATTGTGTTCATTTTGCCAGCTTTCTCTGAATATTCTCCCAGCATTCTTGGAATATCTCTAGAGTCAGTTTGGAAAAGAATGAATCTTATTATTTCCAGTGTAACTACAGCTTCAAGTGCCCGTGTGATCACTCGACTGACCAAATTGTCTGCATTGCATTGCTGCATTTTGCCAGCTGCCATATACCGATGGATCAGAACTAATTAAATCTCCGGGGACATAGCGTTACTTCGTCGTGTGTGATTGGTTATCCCATTTCTCGCCAAGTCTGTCACAAATATAATTCTTTCCCGGCCTAAACTGTATCTTTTCCTGACTATCATTGTATTCATTAAGGAAGTCTATCCGTGGTTGAAAATTCCTCGGTTGGCGGATACAGAGGTTCATTGTTGATGTTTGTACCTCTTGTGAGTGTTTCCCATCCTCTTATCAGGCACCCGCACCGTAAGCAGACTTTCCGCACCGCTGGGATGAGTTCACAGCGTTAGGAGCGTTTCACAAGCTTGATAAATAGCTCTTTATGTGTCATAAAATACTTTGTGGTTCCTTTGTGGTTGAGTTATATATATATTAGACTTGTGGACGAGCGGTTTTTATATCTTGGAGTAGCTTGTAGTAGATAATCTTCTTTCCCATTTGTCATGTAGTGACAGGAGAGGTAAAGAATAGTATGGGACTATTTTTATTTGTCTTGGAAATATTAACAAGTCTCTCACACAGAGCAAAGTATAGAGTCCAGTCCCGCTAGCTATCTCTCTGTCTCGCTCTCTCTGTCTCTCTCTCTCTCTCTCAAGTTGCCAAGCCCTTCTCCCTGCGACCTGCCTCTTGTATCGCTTGTCTCCTTCTGAGCTCTCTTTCCTAAATTCTGGTGAAACAGGAGACGTATCACGTGTGTTCCTTGTGGATGGAAAGTTTAAGAAGCCTGTGTGAGAGTATGTGTGTGTATGGTCACTAGGGCTTTGTTCACGGGTGGACTGCTGACAACTAACTGCATCATCTCCTTACTGGCCACTGTCGTCAGCTTTCCTCAGTGTAATTTGCAAGCTCATTTCCTTTTCCCAGGCTCACATAGGGCTGTCTATCTATCTATTTATCTATCTATCTATTATGATTTGTAATTATAATATGGAGTCCTGATATCTGCTCGGCCGCGCGAAAATGGCATACCATCGACAGTTAATAGTCCTAACATATTAATACACATTATATATACATTATAATGAACTTATAAGCTAATTAACCCCTAAAACGCGGCTGTGTACGCGCGATCCCCCCCCTGTGGCGGGGTTGTAGCGGGGTCTGAGTACCTGTGGAAAAATATTAGCCAAAAATCATAGATTAACCCTAGAGCATTAAAATTTTTAAGGCATATATTACTTACATTCAGCTATCTCCTGAGCCACATGTTGAGCCTTCGTTGACTACCCAAGGACTTGTGAAGACTTGCAAAGTTGGGTAACAAAGTCTTCACTCTCACACCTCCAGAAACCCGGTTTTCTTTCTACCACAGCCTCAGTCTGTCACAGTACACTTTATACAACAACGTACAGGTTGTTTGGAATCCGTATTTGTAAATAAGAACTGAAAATAAGGCTAAAATGGACAGAGCGCACGGCCGACATGCAGCGCGGTGGCGATCTTCCCGTCAATATTGTCACATTTGCCTTTTCTCGGCAAAAAACACGTATACTCCTTTTTTTTTCCATCATAGGACTTCGCAAACGTTTGCCTGTCACTATTACGGTAATAAAAATCAATGTCACTGCCAGTATTGTGGACTGGGAATGAGGAAGACCACCGCGGCGCGAGTTTATTCAGCCTTACGGCACGCACTTTATTCTCGCTCCTGTCGGCCACTCGCACTTCATTTCTATCGCTCACTTTCACTGTATCTTTTTTTTTTTTTTGCCTTATTCATCAGTGTCACTGTCCAGTGTTATAAAAATAATATTTTATACACAAAAAACTTTTACTTTCAGAACATAGAATAGGAAAATATGCTTTTATCTTTTTACACTGGAGTGACTGTCACTCGCAATACTTATATGATTACTATGTACAATTATTTACAACAAAAAACACTGTAACTGTCAGTGCTTTTACAAGTACATACACTAATTTACACTCATCAGGCTGTCACTGTCAGCACGTAAAAGAAAACTAAACAATATTATCACTGTCACTCTCAGTATTTTTCCCAATATTTTTACCCTTATTTTCAAAATCTACTTAGGCTGTGGTAGTCGAAAAAACACGGGTAAGCACAGAGGGGAACTTTGCACTCTTTGCACTGCAAGGAGGTGCGCCTAAAAGTTCTTTCCTGCCTGGTAGTGTGGCTGCACACATGACACCTCCTCAGTGCTTTCCTCTTTGCAGTGGCTGGCAGTGGCTCCAGGCGGTGTCGCTGAAGGTAGGCCATACACTGTAGGCGGTCTGGAGGTGTGTGAGGGTGGCGTTTGGGACCTGTTGAAAGCACCTGGCCATAACGCTGAAGCAGCTGGTAGACACAAGTCTTGGAGAATCTTCTGAGAGAGTAGTTGGCTGGCTTCCTGTTCTTGATTTTATACAGGATGAAGGCGTTCAACATGCACATGTCAATCAAGTGCAAGAACACCTTCCTGTACCAACGACGATTTTTCCTCAGACAGTCAATCTCTCCAATCATCATATCCGACTTGTCCACCAGCCGCATATTGACGTTATAGTCAATTACAGCATCAGGCTTCATCACAGGCTCGCCAGTCCTTCTGTCGACCTTCCTGTTGCCAGCATTTCACCCTTGTGTACTGTGGTGAGCATGTTCACGACTCTCTTATCATGCCACCTGATCGCAAGCATCTTGTCAGATTTCTTCAGGCACGTCTCCCCGCTTTGACTTTTCAGCCTCTGGGAAGGCAGGGTAATGTGCCCTGTTACTTCTGACAGTGCCACAGGAGCCGACGCCGTGTTCAGAAAGGTACTTGGCGAGTTTTGGAGCTGTATAATAATTGTCCGTATACAGGACATGATTCTCGCCAAAGTACTTTTCCAAAAGCACTTTCACCACAGAACCAGAGAATCCAAGGGGGTCAGTCTTATCCAAGTCGACACTGCTGGCGGTGTAGATGACGAAGTCAAGGATGAACCCCGTCTTGCAGTCGCACAGCACGAAAAACTTGATTCCAAAGCGGTGGCGTTTGCTTGGAATGTACTGGACGAACCGAAGACGGCCCCTGAACAATACCAAAGACTCGTCAATCACGACTTTCTTGAAAGGGCGTAAGAACCTCGTAAACTTATCTTTGATCATGTTCAGGATTCCCCTCACTTTCCATAATGGGTCAGTTTGGGAAGGCTCATCATTATTCGCGAAGTGAAGATAAGTCATCAGCTGCCTAAAACGATCGCGGCTCATGTATTTATTGAATATTGGTGTTGGGCACAGCTCGTCGGAACCCCAGTACTCTTCCAACTTATGCTTCCAGTTGTGCGGCATAAGCAACATCAAGGCAATAAATACAAAAGCTCGCGGATCGTCAAAGGCACCCATGATGCCATCCGCGACGTGGATGGCGTCGCAGCCTCACCACCTTCTTCGCGAATTGGCGCACATTGCCCCTCGTACCTGTTGGTCTCGCTACAGATGTGCGCCATAACCACGTCGACAAGGAAGGCCAGCAGGGAGACACCACATTCACCATCGTCGTCCACAGGGAAGTCAGCCTGAAGTCCACACTCACTTTCGTCAAAGGGCAGATCTTCAGGCACAAAATCTGATCCCTCTGACCACACAAAAGCATCAAAGTTCCCTGCCTAGGCTGGGAGGTGCTTGGGGCGGCGGGGGTGAGGCAGGTCGTGTGGGAGTGGGTGAGGCAGGCTGGGCAATAGTAGGTAAGGGAGAGGTTATCCCAGGCCGTGTTGGTGTTGTGGTGGTGGTGGTGGTGGTTGGAGGGAGATTATCGCTTGGGTCAAGGTCACCCGCGGTGGCGTGACTCCTGGAGTTGCCTAGTGGGAGTTAGCCTAGGGGACTTAACTTTACTCACACGAACACTAGGCCTACGATAACCTCTCATACCTAACATTGCTCGTCTACTTCCCTTTCTCGGTGGTGATGGAGACCTGATGACTCAGGAGACAGGACAGCAGACGAGGAGGACGAGAGAAGAGGGCTGGGAGAACGTGGCGGGCTTGCGGTGGTGTGGCGTGGCGTAGTGGACAATGCCGGTGCACTGCTGTCTCCGCTCCTCTTCCTTTTCTCTCCCTTTCCATATTCGAGCCCCTTTTCACCGGGCCTTCCTGTAGAGGTGCTGGGCACAGTCACAGTTTCCTCGGGCACAGAAATCATCACTCCGGGGCTGAATCAGCACTCGATTGTGTCTCTGATTCAGCCAGGCTAGACAAAACACCCACGTCACTGCCGTAGTCCATAGAGGCTTTCAACAGTTCAGATGCTATGGCCGAGTCACTTAGCCCCTTGGTAGTCACTTGTAAAGTTTTGAAGGGCGTAGAGGTAACAAAACCCTTTTTTGGAGGGCTAGAAGGCACGGAACTAGAAGAGCTAGAGCCTGACATGGTGTCACCGTGGCAGATTTGCGTGGACTGACGCTAATCTGGGGCAAACCGCGCGAAAAATGACAGTGTGACAACTGGGGAAACAAGCGTTTCCCAATAGCAAAAAGTGCTTGCGAGATGACGGCGCAGATTGACACGTATCAGCCATCCGCGCGTTGCCATATCGCACGACGAGGGAGGGCCGCGCATCGGTGCGTCCGTGGGTAAAAAAAATGAGACTTGGCAACAACCGAGGTCAGTAGTACAAAGGTCAAGTGTGCTAAAAGTAGCTCACGGGTGGCGGGACTGAGAGACAATACCGGCTTGAGCCTGCTTGCCCGCGGTTATTCAAAATTAACTCAAATCGCAAACGCGACGACCCGCCGTCTTGTCCTTTGAGCCGACCGTCGCAAAAGCGACGATCCGCGTTTTAGGGGTTAAGTGAAATACATAATATTATAAAAGTAACATAATTGTATGAATATTGTATACATATAATATTCATAGTAAATAGTGATTATTCAGTAATATTACATTTTAAACAAGTTGTATACATATTTGAATAAATGTATTAAAGTAAATTATTTAACTGTAATACAGTATGTACTTGGGTTATTATAGTGAAATGCATACATGCAAGAATAAAAAATAGTTTAAAATTAAGATTATGGTAAGAGTTATTAATATTTCATTTAAAGATAATGGTACTGGTCTGCCATATATGGGTCATTCTTCTTTGTATTTTTTTTTTTTTTTATAATTAATACTATATACAAAATATATACACTTCATTCAGGGTGGTTAACTTTGATGTTAACTCTCCCCCCACTAAATAATGACTCCAAATTAGCAATTCTCGCATGCATTCTGTGCATTGCGAACAGCAGTACTGCAACTACAATGCAGACGATTATAAAGACAGTACTGTAGGTGCTGAGCTATACACATAATATGGGTTGAACATACTCAAACTCAAATCTTCCCAGGGCTTCATTGTTTCATTGATCAGCTGCATAGTTTCAAACTTAGGTGAAGTCAGCTTAATACTTGTGCTCATGTTTAAGTTCATATCAGGCAGTGGGTGGAAATGTTTGTATGTATGATTGAGAATGGCCTAGTGATTGATGGTGGATAAAGTAGACATGGCTGGTGTAAATACCGCACAGTAGTCTGGTGCTATGTATAATCCTGATGCTGATGTATGAGATGGTGGTATATCTGGACAGACTATGTAAACTGATGTGTTATGAGGGAAATAAAAAAACTGTGAGTGTCCAATGCGTTGATGGTGTACAAGTTAATCTGGAGCAAAAGTGAAGTTGCAATGATGATGCATATTGTCATTTCTGATGATAGCCATTTCACAAGGGACTGTATCAGTAGGCTGAAACGTGAAAATGTACGCAGGACAAAGATGAACAGCATGTAAGGATGTGCGGCACTTTCATTCAATCGTTGACTCACTTGCGAAAGTGACAGTGGCCCGTCTCTTGGAGACCATGATGAGTGCGGTGTCTGTGTTGATGTTGATGATGACCAAAGTGTTGTTATTTTTATAGGGGAAGGGGTGTATTTGGTATACTGTGAACAGGTCTTCAGTGATGAATGGTACATGAACTACCACTGATGTTGGTGTTAGTGTTGCTTCTAAATACGGGTAATATTGCATAAATTCCCTACTGCGGAACAACGGCTTCAATTTATGTTTATGTATGCCTTGACTAACTATCTGACGTAGCTCATGAATTGGGAGTAAGTCAGTTGTGATCTTGCCATCCCCAGCATTCGAAATTCCTTGCATAAGTGCCCTGAAACGATCTCTAGTGTTCTCTAATTGTAGTAGAATCGTGTCAGTATGTTCTGTGATGATGGAGAAGTGCTGGAAAAGGGTAACGTTTCCCTCCAATTCATTTATTTTATCTACACTCTCGAGAGTTATGTTTTCTGCTTGTTTCAGATTTTTCACAATTGTCTTCATTGCTGAGTTCTGTCCTGTGATGAATTTATCTTGGTATGTTAGTACCTGAGCTATCTTATTAAATTTGTTGTTTATTTCTTTAAGGTCATCCTCTGTAGCCAATCCAAAGATGTTCCCAAGAACTGCGCCGCCCAGGTCGAACAAACCGCGCTTTTGGCGAGTACGGGTGATGTTGTTCCTGTCGCTCAGTACCTCCGTTCCATAAGATGGGAGATCTTGGATCATGACGAGCATAGTTGACTTCGCCTGTTCTACTTTCCATTTCGCTAACTTTACCATTTCATTCACTTCCTTGGTGTTATGTGCTTGTGAAACATAATTTCCTATCATGAAGTCCAGAGTTCGCATCGGCGTCGCAAGTCTGTCTAGATAAGTAGGTAAGTCATACAAGTAATCTAGACTTATTTCAGTACTCATGACGTCCTTAACGATTGTAGTCGTGGCCGTTGGAGCTATGAGGCATCCTTGCCGTACTATATGTTTGGGGTCTAAGTGCGCATATCCTCTTGCTATGTAGAGGAGAATCCATAGCATAAGTCCCTTCATCGTAACCTACCGAAAAAAAAAATCTATTAATTTCCTATAATGCTGTGGTCGATGATAGTGATGATGTGCGTTACGGTTGATTGTTATTTCATTTATAGAAGGAGTTTAAATCGATATTTAATTCTCGTAAATGATGTACCGTACTGTAGATTTGATTGGAACAGTTGCACCTATGTTCGATTGTTTGGTATATGACCTTAATTTCTTTTTGTAATCATTGTTGTGTTCTTGCTTGGTTTCTTGAGGTACGTTCACCTGTTCGGTTGTATCCGAGGCTGAATAATTATGTGATAATTCCCTTGAAACTCGTTTCAAATGGTCAATATGAACTTGTTTCTCCTCGCCACTTGAAAGTGACTTAATTAAAACTTTGTTTGCTTTTATGTTAATTACTCTGTATGGGCCCTCAAATTTTGGGGATAATTTATTGTCTCTCGTATGAATGACACCGTAAACAATGTCTCTTAAGCTGATAGGTGAATCTTTTGCCTTCTTGTTAAATGCCTCCGTCATTTCTTCCTTGGACATCGTTAATTGTTTTTTGACTCTTTTGTGAATGTCCTGGAATTCATGTAAACGGAGTTTAGAGTAATCATCGTAATTGTATATAGGCATGCTGTCACCTTCTAGGAGCTCATATGGTAATTTTTTATCTGTGCCATATATAATGAAATGTGGTGTGTCACCGATGGATTTATTTATAGACCCATTAATTGAGGCCTCTACTCTGGGAATCCAATCATCCCAGCTTGCATAATTTTCACTGAGAATGTGTCGTAGCACATCTAATACCTTTTTATTTTGTCTCTCTACCAACCCATTCGATGCTGGGTGATAGGCCAAAACGTTAACCTTTTTGATGTTGTATTGTTTACATATTTCTTGTAAGATCTCAGAATTAAATTCTCCTCCATTATCACTGATTAATACCTTTGGGGTAGTAAAGCGACATATTACATTATCTGTTATTGCCTTTGCTACTGTCTCTGCTGTCTTATCTTTAATTGGAGCTAAAATGACATAACGGGAAAAATGATCCGTTGCAACGAATAAGTATAGGTTATTATTGTATGATAATGGCATCTTGAGTAAATCAACAGCGACAACGTCCCATGGTTGATGTGGTACAGGGTAATTACCCATCGGTGCAGGTGTGATTGGGTATCCTTTGTGTTTCGCACATGATTCGCATCTGTCTATATGATTGTTTATATCTTTCGTAATGAAGGCCAGTAATATAATAGTTGGGCTTGGTTGAATGTCTTATCCTTTCCAGGATGTCCTGCATGTGGGCTGTCGTGTATCAATCGTAATACTTGGGGTATCATGTCATTAGGTACTACCAACTGGTTAGTATTTCTTTGGCGTTTTGGTTGTTTAGAGTTAATTTTGTATAATGTATTATTGACCATTGTGAATTGTTCAAGTGGGACATGCAGTTTGGGTAATTGTATGTCATCTCCACTTTCTAACTTGTATATTACTTTAGACCATATTGGGTCAAGTTTTTGTGCCTTTGCGATATCCTCGTGGTTTGGGATATTTCTTTTGAGATCTAACGCCGCGACCTGAATTGTGTTCGGGTTCCTAGATAATGCGTCAGCTACTATGTTCATTTTACCTTGTATATAATGAATTTGTACATTGTAGTTT
This sequence comes from Coenobita brevimanus, assembly GCF_032717465.1. NCBI lineage: Eukaryota > Metazoa > Arthropoda > Malacostraca > Decapoda > Coenobitidae > Coenobita > Coenobita brevimanus. Next base: position 31,684,138 of record NC_137014.1, on the reverse strand, counting down.
TCAACTGTACATTTCCATCTTGCTCTCCTCCCAGAAAGGAGTTTTTCTTTAAACATACCCACCAGTGGTTTATGGTCGGTGAATAAGTGGATTTCGTAACCATATACCAAATCTCGAAACTTTTGTAATGCAAAAACCACTGCAAGTGCCTCTAAGTCTGTAGTGCAATAATTTTTCTCCGCATCTCTTGTTTGTCTGCTGGCAAATGCAATTGGTTGATTCTTTCCTCTTTTATCTTCCTGCATCAGTACAGCCCCTAATCCTTTAACTGATGCGTCTGTACAAATAAGAAATGATTTTGTGTAATCCGGATATGCTAAACAAGGTGCATTTGTTAGCTTAATTTTTAGATTGTTAAATGCCCTTTTTTGTTCTTCTTCCCATTGGAATACAGCATCTTTTTTGAGTAGTTGGAATAGAGGAAAGGCTATATGAGAGAACTGTGGTACGAATGACCTATAGTACCCAGCCAGACCTAAAAATTGTCTAACTTCGTCAGTCGTAGTGGGTTCAGGAAAATCTCTCACTGCCTGTATTTTGTCATCAGTGGTGTGAATACCATCAGAACTTAATTTGTGGCCTAAGAAATTTATTTCCTTAAAGCAAAATTTGCATTTAGAAAGTTTAATTTTTAATCCAGCATCACTAAGCTTTTGTAAGAGTAAGTCTAATTTCCTGAGATGATCCTTAATATTCTTCGTTGCGATTATAATATCGTCAAGATAAACAAATATTCCTTGTCCTAAAATTCCGGACAATACGTAATTCATAAGACGCTGGAATGTGCCTGGGGCTGTCCTCAGTCCCATTGGCATTCTTGTATATTGATAATGGCCTCTGTTTGTTGAAAAGGCAGTGTATTTACGTGACTCCTTAGATACCGGAATCTGATAGTAGCCGTTTAGGAGATCGATGGTCGAGAATATATTATTCTCAGGACCAATATTCTGTAGAACATCGCTTAGCAATGGCATGGGAAATCTGTCTGGGATTGTGTGATTATTTAGTTTACGGTAATCTACTACCGCACGCATTTCTCCATTTCGTTTGGGCACGAAGAATAGGGGGGCATTCCATGGGGAGACTGAAGGCTCAATAATTCCAAGTTTTAACATTTCATCGACATACTGATTTGCAAGTGTACGTTGGGAGTGTGGTATGCGGTAAGCTGGTACGAAAATTGGTGGTGTTTCTGGGTGCACATTAATCATGTGATTAATCAAGTTAGTACACCCTAATTGTTCTCCAGGCAATGCTACGGTGTCCCTGTGTGTTTCCAGCAGGGTTAACAAATCATTTTCTTCATCAAATTCACCTGAGTGAATTAAATTCTCTTTTATTCTTTCTCTATCCGTAGATTTTATCTCACTTGTTACTCCAGCTATAACTATTTCCTTCACAGGGGCGGGACATTTTTCAATATTAACTATGCAAGTTCCCTTTTTCAACTGAACATCCCCATTCATGTGATTAATTATGAATATCTGAGTTTGCCCTTCGTCGTTCGTATGACATAATGCGTTTTCTACTGACAATCCCTTTACATAATTCTTCTAAGACAAGAACAGTACTATTCCGTAATTTGCTCTTTATGGTAACCTTCATGTATGAATTAGGTGGTATAACTAAATCATTAGTGAGATAGGCTGGAAAAATTGGTAAATCAGTACTGTTATCTGGGTCACTAATTCTGGAGGATGGGGTTGGTGGTGGGAGTGGATCTATACACTCATCTGTTTGTGTATGTTTGTTTAAGCATTTAATATTACCAATTCCTTTTGGCTCTCTTCTACCAATCGGTGAGGGCTCTGAAGTTATTTCCTCTATGAATTCATTATCAAAGTCTATTCCATTCATTTGTGGGAGTATAGTTATGTTCTCAGCTCTCATGGATCTTAAGCCCAGTAACATATGAGCTTTAATTGCTAAGTTTTCAACGATATAGAAAAATGCAGAGAATGGTCTTGTAGTTTCTGTGAAACTGAGATCTAATCTTATCATACCCTTCACTGTAATCTCTTGTCCATCTACTGTGTATAAATCTAAATCAGCTTCATCCAGAAAAGTTACTTTCTTTTTATTTTTAAGAATTCTATTTAGTTCTTCATGTGTTATTAAGTTCACTGGAGAGCCTGTATCTAAAAATAAGGAAACGTTTTGATCCTCACATACAGCTGGTATCAAGATACACTCATTTCCCAACATGCCTCCTATGTGAAGTTTAGCCTTGTTCTTCTTTACGTTTGTTCGTTTTTTGTCATGACTTGGTCTTCCCCCGATTTGAACATAGACACAGTTTTTTCTACTGTTTTGCAATCACTAGTCCAGTGCCCTTGGTATCTATGATGCCTACAGTAAGGACCAAATCCTTGTGTCTTTTGTTTGTCCTCTTTTGCCTTGATAAAGCATTCATACCTTGTGTGTCCTGGTTTTGCACAATATTGACATAGAATGGACCTATCCCTTGACTGTGACCTACGAGGTGATGTCCCATAAGAAGTGTTGTTTATGGCGCGAGACCTGCTCGGGCTGCGCGAAAACTTATGCAACTGCCTGTAGGAAGGCGTCTGGGAACGAGGCCTAGGCGTTTTTGTTTGTTTGGCCTGCCTGATTTCTGGTCGCGATCGATTTTGTTCTCTGTTTGGGGTCGGTGTAGATGTTTTCACAGCTGATACTGTCTCAGGTACCCTGATTCTACCAGAATGTGCATGTGTGTCGACCACACCTGCTTTACTGCACTGCATCTCTACCTCGTTCATTAAGTCTAGCAAGCACATTCCTGGGGTGTACGCGATCGTCTTGGCGATCTTAAGGGTCCTATCAGGTAATTTACACAAGGCAGCTACATAACCAATGATGTCCATGACGAGGTCTGGGGACATCTTTCCATCATCTGTTATCCAATTAGAATTCTCCAATGTAGCTAATAAAGTTCTCTTGATTGTGGAGACATCAGCAGTTATTTCACTGAGCACATGGTTTGTAGTGTGCTCCCTTACAAGATCTACAATTTTATGTAATTCTGGAATTATACCTGGCAAGAAGTTCATACCTCCAGAAAATTTCTTCAGAAATTCAGTTTTAAATTCATCATATGTCCTAGCACGATGGAGCTTATCTGAGCGCAATAAATTGCTTGCTGGACATCTTTCCTGGCTTATGCAAGATGAAAAAATAGCAATTTTCTCTTGTTCATCTAGTATGTGGCGCTTGATGAACATGTGTTCGCACTGACTGACTAATGAAATGACATCAATGCGATCTTTGTCTGTGCCAGAGAATTTTGGGGCAGTTTTATCCTCGTGATACACAAACACGTGAGGTGTGGTTGTTAGATCCGCGGTATTTGTTTCTTGATCCATTCAACGTGGACGTGTTTATCGTTGTGTGAGGGAATGGTGGAATATGTACGACCGGACCGGTGAACCCTGTTAAGTGTATTGGCATACGTGTGCAAGGCAGCGGCAAAGTCCGCACTTCCTACGTCAGAGGTGGTTTCCCACTCATCATCTGAAACTGCCGTATTTGTTTCTCGATATTTAGTGTGTGGTGAGGTTTGTACAAGAGGTGGGCTGCCTTGAGGCTCTCTTAATTGTGAGTCTGATGTTGTGGCAATTTGTGTGTTATCTGGTGTGTTGCCTTGGGGCTCTCTTAATTGTGAGTCTGTTGTTGTAGCAAATTGTGTGTCATCTGATATTAACGTGGGGGGTGGCGAAAATATTCCTGTCATTAAGATATGGTGTTATGAAATACGCCTCTTGTTTATTTATGTCCTAGCAAAATAGATGAGTAAATAAGTTGAATATAGCTAATTTTAGCACTGAGAAGAAATGAGTAAGTATAATTTTACCCACTTGATACAGATCGTAGAGGTGTGTCGATACAAAAGTCGATCTCGGAAGAAAAATACAGGTTTGATTGAAGATCTCTTGATAATTCTAGTGGTGTGTTGATGGACGATATTACTCAGGAAATTCCATGGCCTGGTGCTTGTGGTGGTTAACGGCTGTCCCAGGCAAACCTCAGCATAGAACGTCGAATTTCCAACTTAACTGTGAAAATAAATGAGTATGAGTAGGAGCTATGTGAATAATGAGTAATGAGTAGTGGGTGAGAAGTGCCTGGTGTCAGTCACACGTTGCTTGGCATGGCAGACTCGCGTTGTGATGTCATCTCAGCACATGGTGACGTCGGCTTCCCACACTGGTAGCTGTGGTGAGTGAATGAGTAGCAATGAGTAACTTGAGTGAAGACGAGTGAGTAAGATGAGTTGTGAATATGGACTTGGTGTTTTGCTGCGTGTCTTGACCTCTGCGTCAGCGATAGCGGGAGAGAGTGGTGGGGGCTTGTGTGCTTGTTGCTTTGGTCTTTCCACTTCTTTACTTGCTTTGTTTTATATACTTCTTGCTGCTGCTTGAAGTTACGTGAAGATTATAGAGTTGTTTTGTAGATGGTTGTAGTTCACTGGTTCGTCGTAGAAGTTGCAAGATCGTATCAATATTTTGTTAAACTACTTGCAAGGCGTCGTGTGATCTCTTCACCTCTGCATCAGCATGATGATCGGGGAGACGGAGGGGGCTGGTTGGAGAGAATACTGTCAGGAGATGGTTGTGTTGTTGGTTGTGAGAGGTATTCTTTTTGTTTTCAATCTTGATATTTTGTAGGAATTCAATGTTGATTCATAGACGAGGTTCGTATACGTTCGCTGCCACCAAATGTCATAAAATACTTTGTGGTTCCTTTGTGGTTGAGTTATATATATATTAGACTTGTGGACGAGCGGTTTTTATATCTTGGAGTAGCTTGTAGTAGATAATCTTCTTTCCCATTTGTCATGTAGTGACAGGAGAGGTAAAGAATAGTATGGGACTATTTTTATTTGTCTTGGAAATATTAACAAGTCTCTCACACAGAGCGAAGTATAGAGTCCAGTCCCGCTACCTATCTCTCTGTCTCGCTCTCTCTGTCTCTCTCTCTCTCTCAAGTTGCCAAGCCCTTCTCCCTGCGACCTGCCTCTTGTATCGCTTGTCTCCTTCTGAGCTCTCTTTCCTAAATTCTGGTGAAACAGGAGACGTATCACGTGTGTTCCTTGTGGATGGAAAGTTTAAGAAGCCTGTGTGTGAGTATGTGTGTATGTATGTGTATGGTCACTAGGGCTTTGTTCACGGGTGGACTGCTGACAACTAACTGCATCATCTCCTTACTGGCCACTGTCGTCAGCTTTCCTCAGTGTAATTTGCAAGCTCATTTCCTTTTCCCAGGCTCGCATAGGGCTGTCTATCTATCTATTTATCTATCTATCTATTATGATTTGTAATTATAATATGGAGTCCTGATATATGTTCATTCACAAATTAGTGCACGGTTCACTGGCTTGCATATTCACAAGGCCCCTTGTGGATGCTCACAGCTAATGATAAGTACGGCCCTTGTTGCCAGGCCCAGTACACTGGAACTTGTTTGCTCGCAGGCTGAGAGTGGCTGAGGGCGGAGGTTCAGGACAAGACCTCGTGAAGGCAAAGCGAATTCTAACTTTCCCTCAAGGGGAAATGAGAGAGAAGGCAGGATGAACCTATGGTCGACTCTGACCCTCTCCGGTGAGAAAAATTATATGACGTTTCAATGGTCAAGGAAATTTTGAGTGTGTGGCTGGTCGTCAGATGTGGCAGATGTGACGCGTACACAGAGTATCAGCGACGTTATGAACATGTTACTAATATGCTAACCCCTCGTAAGGACATTCTGCCAATAGACTCACCCATTTGTGAAGCAAAGACCTTGTTGGTGAGAAGGTACACGAAGAGGGAAGTGGGAGAGTAAGAATAAAAAAGAGAATAAGAGAAACGGGAAAGTGGAGGCCCCTGGCTCTCGGGACGACCATACACTGTGGTTTGTTTGGCAAGTTATAACTGAACCTTGACGTCCTCCTCTGGTTGTGTGTGAGTGTGTGTGTGGGAATAATTATGTCAGGCAATAGCTCTGTAGCCCTGGCAGTGGCTGCCGAACCAAGTAATTAACTATAAAATATTATATTAATAGATTTTATATGCCCTCCCCCTCTCCAACACTGGTTAGGAGACAAAGAATAACTAGCAGCATCAAATGACAGCCAGACCTAATATAAGCTCACTTTTCACTTAAATATACCTTGTTCTAGATTTACTGAATATAAATCACCCCTAGATCAGTACTGTAATATAGGTCTAGTTATTATCCTGGAACAATTTTAATATTTTTTTTTTTTTTCACACAGAGAATTATAGATACATAAATATGTGACAGTTATTTAAAATACAGTATTATGGTTAATTTCTACATGCAGAGAGAGAAAGAGAGAGAGAGAGAGGTACAGGTACCAATATAGATATAGGTACTTACGCATGTACAGGTATGTATGATCTCGACTTACGGATCACAAGTAGTAATAGCAAATTTGCCGATGACACAATATCGCGACGTATCATTAACTCGACTGATGACTGTGTTAACCTTCAAAGGGACCTTGATATGATTATACAGATTGTCTAAAGTCTGGCAGATGGAATTTAACGTTGAAGAATGTAGCGTAATTAACGTGGGCAAGACCATCCCAGATAAATCGGAATGTGAGACAGATCTTTGAGTTGTGGATTGTAAAGGCCTCAAACCAACGCTACATTAAATTAATGTGAAAAATAAAGCAAATGGGGTCCTACACTTTATTGCACGAGGCGTGAATGGGTATAAATTCGAAATAAAGGGAAGAATTACAAAAATGATACATTATATTCATTTTACCATACGAACATAAGAAAAGAGGATAACTGCAGTAGGCCAGCTGGCCAATGCTAGGCAACCCCTACAAGAGCAATTAAACTACTAGAAAATGGCAAGGCTGGCTAAGAAAAAGGCTCTCCCTCACCCACCAAGCCTTTTATATGCACAAAAGCTGAAACGATTGGATATGCACTCATTAGAAAGGCGTAGACTTAACTGAGGTGTTTAGGTAGACGAAAGGAATAAACAGGGAAGACATTAGCAAGCTACTAAAAGTGATCATACAGGACAGAACTCGAACCAATGGTTTCAAACTAGATAAATTCCGTTTAAGTATGGAGGTAAGTAGATGCTGGTTTGACAGTAGAGTAGTGGAGGAATGGAATAAGCTGCCTAGTTATATATACATAGTTATACAGTTGCACTGAGCGACAAGCCAAATGGTTTCCTGTACACCAGGAAACCATTTACTATGCTGGGTGGTAACCATATGACCAAATTATGGCGCCGGGTGGTTCAGTGGGTAATTAAGGCGCTCCAATCGGATTGAGCCTGTGTAGGTTTATATCCAAGGGTTGGTTGGGGTTTATTGCTCAGGTTATGCTACTCAGGGATGAGTGAGGCTGGTCGCTCTCATCTTAAATATCAGGACCAACTTGCCTAGCCCCAGGTTCCTACGCTCCTCATGGGGCAACACAGGATTAGATGAAGATGATGATGATGATGATGAAAAAAAATGCTGAATAAAAGTTTTTTTTTTTTTTTTTTTTTTGTAGCCATACAAAAATGCAAAGAACACTATGACTCCAGCACTTGTGTCACAACATAAAAGAATGGAGGTCCTTAATGATGAGCACAGTGGATCCCACACAGCATAAAAGCAACCCGCAAACTAAGAAAAAATACCCCCCCCTCCTCAGGTACACCTGGGTCTCACAGACCCGACATGCAGTTCTGAGTGATATAACCCCCCTACATCCTGCATGGGCACAAAAAGTTAGGAAGCTATTGAGAAGGATAGGGATCCCATGCATCAGTAAAACCAAAGCTTCGAAAAAATCGACCGAGTCCGTCAGACCCAGGTGTGCCTTAGGAGAGTTAAACTAATAAGGCTGTGGGTAAATAATTCATCGTTGTTTATTTATGGTAAATATACAAAACAAGCGGTGCCAGGCACAGCAAACCTCGCCTGACAGCAGTTATTTTATTGCTGTTAAATACTCAATCGGTACTGCTATTTAGTGTCAGTAAACAAATTAAAGTCTAAGGTAATGGCACAAGTGAAATGGAACTTGTTATCTGTCAATATCAGTTGTGACCAGCTTCGAGTTATAGCCTCCTGAATATCCGTGACCATGAGTTTCACTTTTCAAGGACATTTAAGGTCAAAGGTCATATAACCAATTAAAAACCCATATGGGACTTCCTATATGCTGATAATAGTAAATATCTCTATCTTCAACCAGTATCGTGTTATAGCCCTCTCAGTATCCATGACCTTGAGCTTGACCTTTCCAGGTCACTTACGATCAAAGGTCATGATACTAATTAAAAGACCATATGGGACTTCTTATATGTTGATAAAAGTAAGTATCTATCTGCAACCAGTTTCGATTTATAGCTCCCTGAATATTCGTGACCTTGAGTTTGACCTTTCAAGTCAAAGATATTGGTACCACACGAAAGCCCATATGGGATTCCTGTATGCTGATGATAGTAAATATCTCTATCTTCAACTAGTTTCAAATTAGAGCGCTCTGATAATCTGTGACGTTGATTTTGATCTTTCAAGGTCAGTCGATTACCTCCAAAATCTAATCACTTCGTTTTGGGACCAGTGCCAACATCCTGAAAGATTCATATAATTTCATTCAGCTGTTTTTTCATAAGGTTGAAAACAATTAAACAATTAAACAAACTCGACCAAAAACAATACCTCGTCGGACTCCGTCCCGGACGAGGTAAATATTTGATATGGCCATGGGTAATCCCCTCTCCATTGTGTTGGTAAATATATACTGTACATGGAGTACTTTCAGGCTAATTTTTTTACTTCGAAAATGGAGAAAAACAGTCTGGCTCTAATACATTGATGACATTCTTTGCTTTTGGCTTAACAATCTTCCTACTGAGAAATTTCTACTTTAACTAAATTCCCTAGCCCCATCCATAAAGTTTAATCATGAATAGGAAGTGGATAATAACTGCCCATCTTGGATGTAGGGGTCATCAGGGATAAAGGTGTTCAGAGGACTAAGGTTTACAGAAAACATATAGATGTAATGTCATACGTGCTTTGTTATCCGAATTATCACATTAATGTAAAATGATTTACCTTCATATCTACGTACTTGAGAACATAGGATTTCAGACCCCGAATTTCTACATGAAGACTACAAGTGATAAAAGCATACACAAGAAAAATATCCACTCAGCATACTGACCCATTAAACGGCAAGGAAACACCTCTATGGAGACAAAATCAGTAGGTCAGAACTCCAATCCGACCACAGAACCCTTGTCCTCCCCATTCATGAAAATTTTCTTGGTATTGTTCATATGCTATAAAAAAAAAAAAAAAAAACTAATATACATATACTGTAGCTTTCAAATATGAGAATACCATCAAGAAAACCATCATCATGAATAGCCCATCAAGCAATTCAGGTGTTGTATATAAAATTCCATGCAAAATCTAAAATACAGTTTATATAGGACAATCTGGCAAAGATTTGGAACCCAAGATATCAAAACTAAGTATAATGACAGCCCAACAGAGTAGTGGCTTATTCCAACACAAAGCATTTGCTGATCACCACACTGACTGGGCAGGTTCCAAGTTACTAGCAGGGGCAAAGCGTTTTGATGAAAGAAATATAATTGAATCATGTTTAATTTCTGGCATTTATGAGAATAATGTTAACATGAGCTATGGTCATTTTCAATGCGGTAACTTGTGAACAGAATTGACTGTAATGCAGTATTCCTCACAACAACATTGTTTGTATTGCTTTCTGTGGTCAGGATGCAAGGTCAGCCGAGGTGAGGTGAGGTCACGTCGTTAGGTCCCTCTTCGTTCTGTTTAGCCTTCCCTGCAGCAGGTGTGTTGCAAGACCTCCACTCTCATGTCACTCTGTCTAAAGATGAATTATACGAAAGTGCTTACTGTCTTCATTTTAAATTCTTTTGTGGTCAGTTTCCATACATTTCCTCACGGTGGTTTCAGCATAATATACAGTGTATGCAGGGGTCCACTGCTGCCGGAGCTCACTGGGGCGCCACTCTGGCATCAATCTGAACATTGCTTAAGAGGAAATAACATTTGTCAGTTCCAAAATACAATATCTTTTTTATTGTTCATGTAGCTCCGAAATATGATAATAATTTGCGTAAAGATTTAAGCTTCTTTACAATCGTATGTATTGAAAGACTAGACAGGATTTGCATTGGTCTAACCATCTAATACCCGATGTGTGTGGATATTGTGAATATCGACACTTACGGGTACACTCCCTGTCCAAACGTTTCTGGGCGCAAAACAGTACGAGGCAGAGTTGCTAACTTACCGCTTATGATACCGTACTAATAGTCAGCGATATATGTGCCGTATTACCAATAATTAATAAGACGTTTTCATACTTGATTACATGGTACCAGCTTAGGTGGCTAAAAGTGTTAAGAACTTTATTTATTTATTATTTTTTAACTTGTATTTTTACAATATCATTTGTACAATTTGCCAGATTTAAGGATAAATCTTGCATTTTTAATAATAATTGCTTAACAACACTGCTAAGCCTGCTCTGATTCAGTTGCATTAGTAGGGCTACATCTGTGATGTCTCCAATGTTCCTCACTAACAACGCCACGGCTTCTTAGCAGACAACGTTAACATCTATCTTTCGTAAACAAACCGAGAAGTGTAACAAGAATAACGTACAAGAGAATGATAACAGTAAATGTGACAAAAGCTGTGCCTTACCTGCATCTGGTTCTAATTGTCTAACCGGGCCCAAATGTAGTTCTGAAAGTAACAGTGCTTCGAAGTCAGGCCTGTATCCCTGTCCAGGTGTTTGGTCTGAAGAATTGTGGAAGAAAACGAAGGAAACTTATCCTTAAGCCTATGTCCGACAATCAGGAACTTTCCCACGACACGCCAAGATCTTCATGTCTTCGTGCGTGGCCGCATATCGTCATGAGTAACGTGGCGTGATATAGCGATGGCGTAGCGCTAACGTGGAGAACTTGGTCATTCTTAGCTGTTCTTTGTGCGCTACGACAATTTTTGGAATGTTCAAAACTTGTCGGCGTAGAGCACTGACAAGAAGGAGAACGTGACATGTCATGATGGTAACGTCATTTGTCTTAGCTGTGACTTAGCGTGTCTTAACATGTCTTAGCTTGTCGTAGATTGTTGTAGCTTGTTGTTAGGTGTGACTTGATGTGTCGTAGCAATAACTTGGAGATCGGATCCCGAAGACCCGCTACGACACACGAAGTTATACCTACGACAGGCAAAGTTATACCCAAGACACGCTACGACAATTTGCGACTCGCTACGTGGCAATGTCTTGGCGTGATGTGGAGTCAAAGTGACCATTGTTTTTCAATTGAGGGATGATCGTAGTGTGTCGTCAGGATAACGTGACACTTCTGTAGGTTGTCGTGGGATGTCGTTGCAATGTCATTGTGTGTCTTAGCACTAACGTGTCTGTGTCGTGAAATGGCCGTTTAGGCCTACCGTTTAAGGTATGATCGTGGCATTTCACCAAGATCATGCCTCGAGGGTAAGATCCTGGTGATCGTGGCCGTTCTCGAAGATGAACTTGAATATGGAACACGGGCCTTAGTCAGACTTCATGAATGATAATCTTGAGTGTAAAGTTTGTGCAAATATAAGCAATCGAACACTTTTACTTCTCAGGGTTTGAGGCTGTCAAATGAAAGGCAAATGTCCCCAAATATCCTATTATGGAGCCTATCGAAGCTAGTATACGCTTCAAGTCTCAGAATTTAAAAAAATGATCAAAAACTATAAAAAGCTCACATTGCTGACCCAGTGTTGAAAATAAAGTTAATGAAGATGTCCTTGGAAAACTATCTGACACCATGAATGTTTCGCATCTAAAGGCAACTTGTTAAATTTTTCATACTGCATATTATTTAGCAAACAATGACAGACCATACTCTGATCACTTAGACTTACTGGAGCTTCAAAACAAAAATGGTATCGACATTGGATTTGGACTGCATTCCTGTGCTAGTGCTACATACATCATCATAACATAGCTATTAATTTAAGGAAGGAAAATTGCTAGCATATCTATCGGATAAGTGGTAAAATTTGTCAAAAATTTCTTGGTGTCAGATCTGGCGTTGCAACATTTCTGAAGAAACATTACCCTGGTGTGATAGCATGGGACTGTCTTAATCACAGATGAGAACTTGTAGTGAGTGATTTGGTGACAAAAGCTCATGGAATTGATCATTTTCAGTCATTTTTGGACAATTGTGCTCTGTTTACAGCAGATAACCTCTAAATCAAAAGGAACTATCTGAATGTGCCTCTGAACTAGTTTTTTTTTTTATTATTATTACAACAATAGGCCGTTTTCTGAGCACCAGATGGGTAGTTAGCTGATTTCGAACAGTTTCAGCAGTGTCACTGAATTGTCAAGCACTACTGTATGTTGCCATTTTGAAAATGCAGTGAAGGATGAAACAATGAAGGTCCGTTGAAAAGAATCTCTTCAGAATACTTTGTTTTGGACTTGGCTTTAATGTATGACACGTTGCATGAATTTGATTAACTGTCAGAGTATTTACAGAAACGCACTATTACGATTCTTCCTGCAGACAATCTAATTCAACGGACCATAAAATCACTGCATGGACTGAAAAAACAACTTGGTACAAAAACTCTGGAAACTTGTGAAGCTTTTGAAAATGGGAAGTTTCGAGCATTAACCTTAGTAGGGAAAAACAAATTTCTCTCCAGTAATTACCTACAGTTTTTTACTAGTCCCATAAGCAATTGCAGCACCGTATGTTCACTACAGCATCCTTGAAAGGTTCTCACTCCTCTGACCCTCTGAGTATACATAAACCTCTGCTAAACGAAATGTGTGTCCTTGATACATACTGCAGGCCTACTGAAATACCGGTTGATTATGAAGCAGTTGCAATATCATCTTTCTGAAAGAAGCTTAAATTTTCCTCTTCCTCAAATACATGCCTTCAGAGATGATGCAGAGGATGGTGGACACCGCATCCCCGAAGTTTTACACCCATTACTGAGCTGTTCACAAGTTATTTCTATTAGTACTGCTGAGTATAAGAGGAGATTCAGTCACATGAACTTATCATAACACCAGCACATTCAAGGATTCTCATAAATCATGTATCGGCACTTATGTTTGTTAAACTGCACGGGCGGTTCAGTTGAACCCCAAACCGTGTGTCACATTTCAGCTGCGGTACCACAGAGCAGCAGACACGAGGACAGGTGTTGCTTCAGACCCACAAACACATACTACACCTGACCTTTTGTGGAAATTATTGTGAAACCTCTCATTGATGGCATTTGATATGTAGGTAAGTACTTGTCTATCTATCTATGTATCTATCTATCTATACCCCGACGCCCTAATCCCACAAAGGGTGGCCGCAGACAAAACGCCTCCAAGTCGCTGTCACCCACCATTTGACTGCCCTCCCCCCAACTCACTCCCCCCTCCCTCATATGCCTCTCAACTCCATCCCTCCACCTCATCCTCGATCTTCCGCTCCCTCTCCCTCCCTCCACTTCACCTGCATACACCCCCTTAGTCAGTCTTTCATTCTCCATTCTCTCCACACGTCCAAACCACCTCAGTGTATTTCTCCTAATTTTCTCATCCACATCCACATTACCCCACAAAGTTCCTTCACTTCATTCGTCAACCTGTCCCTCTATGTCACTACACATGTTCCTCTCAAGTAACTCATTTCCACTGCTCTCACTCTTGACTTGCTCCCCTCTAGTAAGGTCCATGCCTCTCTTCCATACGTCAGGGTAGGGATCACAATACTATCACGCAGTGACTTCCTAACTTCCATACTCACCTCCCTATTTCTCATCATTGCTTTGAGCGAACCAACAACCTTCCTTCCCTGCTGTACCCTTTCACGCACTTCATCCCCAAAAGTTCCATCCTTACTCATCACACTACCCAAGTATTTGAATCACATTTTCCATATCCTCACGATCCAGCCTCACTGTGCATTCTGTGACTTCATTCCTCTCAAACACTATAACTTTACTCTTGTTTACATTAGCTTTCAGAATCCTTTTCCTACACACTGTCCCAAATACTTTCACCAAACCTTGCAACTCCCATTCATCTTACCTCAACAATACTGTATCATCAGCAAACAGCAACACCGGAATCTTCCACATCTCACCCTCATTCATTAGAGCCACCCCCACATCCACTGCCCTACCTTGCACCTCCTTTACAACCCCATCCATGTATATATTAAACAGCTATGGAGACATCACACATCCCTGTTTCAGTCCCACATTTAGATCAAAGAACTCACTCAGCTCACCATCAACTCGCACCGTAGCCCTAGCTCTATCGTACATACTCTTCACAGCACTCAACAATTTCCCCTCCACCCCATATATTCTTAATACCTTCCACATACCTTGCCATTCTGTTCTGTCATAAGCTTTCTCCAAATCCATGAAGGACACATACACTTTCTTTCCCTTCTCTAGTTACTTCTCCACTAAACATCTTAGAACAAATATCTGATCTACACACCCTTTCCCCTTCCTAGGTACTTGTAAACTGGTAAAATTTATGATTAGCGTCCTTTTTTTTTTTTTTTTTTTTTTTTTTTTTTGCTAGATAATTATTTCATGATAAGTTGTGAGCGCAGCTGTGCATTACTGTCATTAATAAATTAAGTAGTATATGTTTTATTGTACCAGATAATGTTAATGTCTAGATTTGTCTGAACTCTGGAATGCATATTTCTTTCTTCTTGCTTTAGAGTATGACATTATAAAAAGCTGTATTCATATCACACACACACACACACACACACACACACACACACACACACACACACACATATATATATATATATATATATATATATAGATAGATAGATAGATAGATAGATATGGTGCTTAAAGAACAAGTGATGAAAAAGAGGACTTATGTACCTAGGAGGAAAATATGGAAGCTGAAAAACCAAGCAGTAAGGGATGCCTTCTATATCGAGTTGAGGAGAGTGGTGGCTGAACAGGGAGCTGTAGACAGAGGCGTTAATGAACAGTACAGAGCCCTCAAGAACAATTTCTTGAGAATTACTGATGTAACATGCGGCTGGACAAGAGGACCACCAAGACATAAAGTAACTTGGTGGTGGGATGAGGGTGTAGAAGCTGCAATTAAGGAGAAAAGAAGGCTTTTCCGGGAATGGAAGAAGGGTGGTAGCAAAGAGGAATATTTGGCTGCCAAGCGTAGGGCTAGAAGAGAGTTATACAGGGCAAAGTCTGAGTCACAGAGACAATTACTTGATAACCTAAATCATGGGGAAAGGAAAAATATATTTAGGGTGGCAGGTCAGGTGAAGAGGGATAATCGGGATATCATAGGTGAGCAGTGTGTGAAGAATGATGAAGGAAGGGTAGTGGTGAACAGTAAGGATATTAAAGATGCATGGAAACAGCATTATAACCGGTTGTTGAATGAGGAGTTTGACTGGGACAGGGAAGGTTTGGAGCCAGCAGATCCAGTGTCTGGCCCTTGGCCTTTGATTGATACTGCTACTATGAGTGAGGCAATAGGCAGGATGAGGGTGGGGAAGGCAGCAGGTGTGTCTGGGTTGACTGCCGAAATGTTGAAGGCCTCAGGCGACATAGGGGTGAGTTTAGTCACTGACCTGATAAATAGGATTATTTATGAGTGTGTTGTCCCAGATGATTGGCTGAAGAGTGTAATTGTAAATGTGTATAAAGGGAAGGGTGATGCCCTGGAAAGAGGAAATTATAGAGGTATAAAGCTTTTAGATCAGATAGTGAAGGTAATGGAGAGAGTTTTAGAAGGTATGATTAGAGAAAGAGTGAATATTGATGAGATGCAGTTTGGGTTTATGCCAGGTAGGGGGACCACTGATGCCATATTCATTGTTCGACAGCTTCAGGAAAAATTTATTGGTAGAAGAAGGGATCTTTATATTGTTTTTGTTGATTTGGAAAAGGCCTTTGACAGAGTCCCTAGAGAGGTGGTGAAGTGGGCAATGAGAAAGCTTGGCTTGGAGGAGTGGCTGGTTAGGGTGGTTATGGCCATGTATGTGGGTGCTCACACCCAGGTGAGAGTGAATGGAGATTTGAGTGATGAGTTTTCCGTGAATGTTGGTGTGCATCACGGGTCAGTCTTGAGTCCCATGTTGTTTATCATGGTACCAGAAGCCCTTTCACGTGACTTTAGAAACGGACTCCCGTGGGAGTTGTTGTATGCTGATGATTTGGTGTTGATTGTACAGAACGAAAGGGAGGCGGAGGAAAGGTTTAGGAAGTGGAGAGATGGTATGGGGCAAAAGGGTTTAAGGGTAAATGCAGATAAAACAAAAGTGATGATATCTAGGGTTGGTGGCGGTACTGTCAAAGACGAGGGAGAGTGGCCATGTGCAGTTTGCCACAAGGGCGTGGGAAGTAATTCCATCTTGTGCGGTGTGTGTGATAAATGGGTGCATAAGAGATGTAGTGGTATCAGAGGTAGACTGCGAGATAATGCTGATTTTATGTGTCTGGCGTGTCGGAGTGAGCAGGTGGAGATTGTCAGACGTGAAAGGATTGAACTTGCTGGTGAATCTCTTGAGTGTGTGGAAGAGTTTTGTTATTTGGGAGACATGTTGTGTGCTGGAGGTGGGGCTGGGTGAGAAGTGGTTGGAAGAAGTTCAGGGAGCTCTTGCCTCTCCTGACATTGAGAGGGTTCTCCCTACGTGCTAAGGGGTCTTTGTATGCAGCATGTGTTAGGAGTGTAATGCTGTATCGCAGTGAGACCCGGGTGGTGAAGGAGGAAGATATTCGCCGGCTCAGACGTACAGAAATGACAATGATTAGGTGGATGTGCAGTGCGTCCCTGCGTCCAAGGCCTGGAGGGGCTGGGTTTACAATGGAAGAGTAGGATGGGACTGGAGTGTATTGGTGTGTTGAGGTGGTTTGGACATGTGGAGAGGATGGGGGATGATAATTGGGTGAGGAAGGTGAGAAGTGTTAATACTGGGGGTGGGGTTATGAGGGGTAGACCGAGAAAGACATGGGACGAGGTCATTAAGTGTGACCTTAGGGTTAAGGGACTGAACAGGGAGGCTGCAATGGATCGTGCAGCGTGGAGAGCCGCCATTAGGTGACCAAGGCCGACATATGCAAGCATGTTGGAGCCTTTAAAAACGAAACGATAAATTGTAATGCTAGGTGTTTTAGGGGTCGCCTTCCCGTCCCTTAAACGCCTAGTGTGTAGCTGGGCTCTCTTTCTAGACCGGAGCTTAGACAAAAAGGAGAGAGGCAGGAAACAAAAACTCAAGGCAACAACCTTACATGTGTATTACTAAGCTGTATGGTGGAACAGGTAGATATCACGGATACAGATACACTGGACAATTACAACTCTTACGTTTAGATGTAGGTTATCTGTATCACGCAGGATACTGCTCAGGTCAACATGAATAGCACTTGGGGTAGAGGTTTCTGTATTATTAGTTATAGGAAGTTGAAGTTTTATATATTCGTGAAGTAGCTGGTACTGTTTCACTGCTTTTAAGTGTTGCTTTAGCACTAGAGTCTGTGTACGGTTTTAGTATTAGGAGATGTTATCTGATGGTAGCGTATTCACTATAACTGACTGCGTGGCAGCATTCACGGTTGCACTGTCACTTTTACTCGCTTCTCCACTTTGATATTACCACTGGTGCTTTCTTACTGACTTCCGTTATGAGGTTAGTTCACTGCTCTGCCTTCAAGTCACTGAGTCACGGACACTGTGCTATCACTGTTACTCCTTTCTGATCTGGGCGTCGTGGCGGTCAGGTACAAGGGCGGTGGAGGTGTCACAGCCTTACTACTGATGGGGCTGGGTTCTACCGGGGGCATCTGCATCCAGAGGCCATGGGATCACGCACAGGGGTGTCCTCTCTCATCCGGGGCTGTGGGTGGTGAAGGGCCCCATGCTCTCAGGGCTGGGGGCTGGAGAACGACCCTCAGGACTGGGGCCGAACAACTGCCTGAACTTCTCACTCAGGTGCCTGACAGAGGATGAAGATCTCCGGCGTCGGGGTGTGGGGAAATCCCACCGGGGGATCCTGGGGACAGTCTGGGGTTCCCAAGGGCTGCGGTCCCTGGTGCTCAGTGGCGCCATCAGGAAGGGGCTGCAGCACCGGCCTACGTCGGGGTCCATCAGGTGGGTCTTCACCAGAGCCGACTGCAGGGAGAAGAGGCCGGGGGAAATCACGGGTCCTCTCCAGTACTCCTCCAGGCTGGGGACTCCCTCTGAGTCGTGGGTGGAAGAACAGGGGTCAGTTCCTGATGGAGATGCGGCTACTGGCCGTCTCCTGCTGTAGGGCCTGGCTACCGGCCATGGCCGTCTCCTGCCGTAGGGCCTGGCTACCGGCCGTGGCCATCTAGAGGCGTGGCTACAGGCCGTTGCCAAGGCCCAGCTATTGGCTGTGGCATGGGGAAGGGACCAGCTACCAGCAGACCCAAGGACACCTTCGGAGCAGCTACAGGCCGTCTCCTGACGAAGGCAGAAGCGGCTGCAGGCCGTTTCCTGATTTCCCTCAGAGCAGCTGCAGGCCGTCTCCTTCAGGAAGGTTGAGCGGCTACAGGCCGTCTCAGGAAGGGCACCTTCAGAGAGGCTACAGGCTGTCTCCTGACAAAGGCGGGACCGGCTGCAGGCAGTCTCCTGACTCTCCTCAGAGTGGCTACAGGCTGTCTCCTTCAGGAAGATTGAGTGGTTACAGGCCATCTCGGGAAGGACACCTTTAGGGCGGCTACAGGCCGTCTCCTGATGAAGGCGGGAGCGGCTGCAAGCCATCACCTGATTTCCTTCAGAGCAGCTACAGGCCATCTCGAGAAGGGCACCTTCAGAGCAGCTACAGGCCGTCTCCTGACGAAGGTAGGAGGGGCTACAGGCCGTCTCCTTCAGGAGGGTTGAGTGGCTACAGGCTGTCTCAGGGGTGCTGGCAGGAGCTAGAAGAACAACTCCACCCCAGTGATGGTTGGGGAAGGCTCGCCTGGATGGTAGTCTGGTATTCCTGCTATAGTGACAGCGGGAGAGCTCCGGGTCATAGAGGCATGCGGCCTGGGCGGACTTATGCCATTATCGCCCCAAGTCCCGGCCCGCTGTTGTTGCTCCTCTATGGGCTCCCTGGGGGGGTGTCGGGTCACCCCTGTGGCACTATACTGCATTATATAATATATATATATATATATATATAGAAAGAGAGAGAGAGAGAGAGATTACTTATTTATTTATATATTTATATACTTTACCATTCAGTACAAACCCCAACACGGGAATGCTGTCGCTTAAGGCCAGGCAGGAAGGGTAACTAGCAACATGAGAACAAAGGGATACTGTGACGCATACATGAGGCAAAGTTGATCACACTGAGGACAGTCACGAACACGGTAAGGAAACTCAGTACTGCATAAAAATGTACACAAATACAGCAAAAAACATACACTGCGACTCACATGCTTCACGCATTCATCCTGTTCGGTTTCTATGTAACACATATGTTTCATAGAAAACTAGATATTTAGGGGTGGCTTATGTAGGAATCACAACCAACAAACAAATTCCGTGGCATCACAAATGATGCCACGCCTCACCGTGCCACCCCATCTGTCACTCGCTGTTGCACACACTTTCCCACTAAAGTCCCGATCACACTAGAGGTCATGCAGTGCGCTCTGTTGCGTGTCATTTTGCCCAACTCCTGTTGCTAGGGCTGGTGATGTCCACACTAGTACAATGGGCAAAGTGCGCCAGTGAGCTGCGGGAGGAAGAAGGATATCCAAACTTCAGCAATTCAAGAGACTGTGACGTGGAGTATTGTGACACTATGCTGTGCCAAGCAGAATAGGAAAAAGATGATGTGGTGCAAGCAGTGGCTGTCTCGACATAATTTCAGAGGGAGTTTCAACCAATTGCTCAGAACTCAAGACAGAAAGTGGAAAAGACTTTGAAAACTACACCAGATCACCGACAAGTGCATTTTATGGTTACTTAATAAAACAGTCTCACACTTCCAAAGAGGATACTTGTTTACGTGGCAGCATCTCAGCAGAAGCTCTTCTTAAATTCTTGCACTTCTTAAGTTTTTGTTCATGTATTGCATGTTTTTCACCAGCCAGATACATGGATTCATCTTGTTCTGGTTCTGGCATCACTTCCAAAATGAGTTATGTCTCACACTACCATACATGTTACACATAGTTGTGTTTATTCATATTTAATGATGTATAGTAGTGCTGAGTTGAATAACCAAATACTGTTGACTGTAGTGTGTGTGTGTGTGTGTGTGTGTGTGTGTGTGTGTGTGTGTGTGTGTGTGTGTGTGTGTGTGTGTGTGTGTGTGTGTGTGTGTGTGTGTGTGTGTGTGTGTGTGTGTGTGTGTGTGAGAGAGAGAGAGAGAGAGAGAGAGAGAGAGAGAGAGAGAGAGAGAGAGAGAGAGGCGGCCCCAGACATTGCCGAGGCTAGCACTTTTAGACCCAAACAGGGAGACTGAAGGAGGGGTGAGGGAAGGGAATAAATTCTGTATATATCTCAGTCTTTGGGATATATATTTGTGTTAATACTACATATACAGTTAGTAATGCCTTATTGAGATGTATGATGTGGATGGTAGGGTTGTAACTCACATCTACTCGAGTACATATCTCCATATGTGTGAGAGATAGTGGCATCTCTTTATTTGCTGACCTGTGCTGGTTCCCAGGGCTGGGCAGCAAGGCAGTCAGATAGCTTTTAGCTCCTGCCAGAGGTAGAACCTCTGTTCCGTTATGTCTCTTGTCACAGCTGTATCTTCTGTTGCATAATAAAGAGGGAGTAACACAGCTGCTCCTATTTTTCTGACTCACCTGACACGCTACCTGCCCCTAATTCACGAGCTCATCATCATGTGGAATTCAGCAGAGTCTTTGCTGGGAATATTAATTTGGCGGCCAGCTGTCGGATAGTCTACACAAGAACATTAATTTGGTGGCAGTGGTGGGATTCGAACCCATGCCTCCAAAGAGACTGGTGCCTTATACCAGAGCCTAAAGGTGGTTGGATACTATGTTGCAACAGAATAAATTCTGTATATATCTCAGTCTTGGGGAAACATATATGTGTTAATACAACATAAACAGTTAATACTGCCTTATTGAGATGTACGATGTGCATGGTAGGGTTGTAACACTCACCAACTCGTATACATATCTCAATATGTCTGAAAGATAGTGGCATCTCTTAATTTGCTGACCTGTGATGATTCCCAGGGCTAGGAGGCGAGGCAGTCAGATACCTTTCAGCTCCTGCCAGAGGTAGACACTCTGTTCCATTATCTCTCTTGTTGCAGCTGTATCTTCTGTGGCATAATAAAGAGGGAGAAACACATCTTCTCCTGGTTTTCTGATTCACCTGACATGCTACCTGCCCCTGATTCACGGGCTCATCATCATCAGTCTCGGTGGCCAGTTGTGGAATTCAGCAGAGTCTATGCTGGGGACATTAATTCGGCAGCCAGCTGTGGGATTCAGCAGTCTTCCTGGAACAATCATCAGCAGTTCAATAAAATGTAGAATTTTGCCCCTTGACCATTCAGTACATATATGTTCTTCTACCATTGCAACCTGTCTATCCATCTATATACCTAGGCTGCTTCCCCCAGGGAAAGGGAGGTAGCCGAGACAAGATGACACACTCCCGATTTACTCATCCACTCAAACACATTCATTTGCATCTTAGTCCCAAAGGGGAGGAGGGACAGATCCTCACCCCCACCACACTGCACGAGGGTCAACTGCGCAGTGCAATCAGTGACATCCGAAGCAGGGCCCAACAGCAGAGCTGATTTACCCCTGCCACATCATAATAGACCCATCCCCTAACCTCATCTGACCTGATCAGCTGATCAGACAAAATCCAGGAGAATATCCCCTCAGGGCTGCATCATCATTTATTCATTCACAATTTCTCGCCATTCATTTCTATCACGCACAGCCACTCTTCTTTGTTCAACAGACAACCCTCTCGCATCCAACGCTCTCTTCACACTGTCCATCCATCCTATTTGTGATTTTCCTCTCAGCCTAACACCTCTCACATCAGATCTAGTTATCCTTTTCACCAATCGCTCATTATCCATTCTCTCCATATGTGAGGGGACTAGGGACCCCCTCCTCTGTTTTTTAATTCCTAAAAAGAGACAGACCATTGCAACCTACTGGGGGAAAAAAAAAAAAAAAAGAGCGACAACAACAAAACTGCTTTCAGCGGAAGCCAGGCAGCTGCTCAGGGCATTGTGGACTCACATGGCATGTGCTGTCACCATGAAATGCTCATCGACCAGATTTGCCAGATGTGCGCAGCACAGACCCTCCGTGGCACCAAAACCTGAGTCTGGCAACATGACACACAGCAGAGTGCACAGCATGACCCCTAGCGTGGACAGGGCTTAGCACAGGGCCAGATGTGCCTGCTGACTCTTGCACAGCATCTGCTCTTCATGAGCCACTGCCTTTGGTGTTGCTGCTGCCCTGAATGTCGCGCCAAGCACCTCCAGACGATTCCGACTTGATGGTGGTGCTGATGCTGATGAGGGTGCTTCTAACTCCATGGTAGGGGACCGTCAGTCAATGCCCAGAGCCAGCCACCTGGAACAAATGCCTGCTGCCATTAATTCTTGCCTCTCCAGTCCTGACAGATCCATCCCTACAAAAGTCCCATACACCCCTTCTATGAACCCACAATGTCCTCCCTGGCCCTGTGTTCCACCTATTATGGCATGGGACCAATTTTTCAAGTTATTCTCCCTTGCAACTTGCAATCTTAAGTCCGTGGTGCATTGCACAGTGCCGCCTCTAATGTAGGTTAACATCCCCTCATCACTCAACACCCTGTCAAAATCATCCATACGAGTATCCACTAATTTTTAACAATATCCAACTCAATATTGCATCATCTTTAAACAAACTTCAGGTTTCATTCTCTCGAGATTTATCTTAGAAAGATTGTAATTATTACCTTTCTTGTAAATCTGCTTCTAAGAGATTAGGTGTGCTAAGCCGACTTTGTTCCTTCTTTGCCCCTGCACAGTTGTTGACACTATACACAGGTTTTATCTGCCCCTGTGCAGTGCAGAGTACAACTCTCACGTGGGGAGGCTCCCCACATTCGGCTCTTCTCAACAAGATGGAGTCAAAGAAGTTTCTTCTCATTAACTCTCCTCCTCTTACTGGCTCCCTTCAGTCTTTATCTCTCTGCTGAACTGTCGCATCTTTATCTCTTTTCTATTGCTACTTCAATGGTCACTGCTCCTTTGAACTGTCTGCTTTCATACCTCCACCACTATGGCGGACACATAACACCCATCTAGCAACAAACTCTCATCCCTTTTCTATCCAACTCTCTAAAGCAAGAGTTAACAAAATTCCCAGTCCTTCATGTAAGACACAGGTCAGCTCTGAAACTGCCTCCCTCTGAAGTATTTCCTACTGTCTATGACCTCCAGTCTTTCAGACACAGTGTATCAAGGCATCTCGAAATGAATGGCACTTGAACTTGGCTCTTTTACCTTGTTTTTTTTATTTTTTTCTTCGAGGGAACAATGTTGTGGGCTTCTGGCCTTTGGTTCCTTCTTCCTTCCATTTAAAAATCATCCACTTATTTGATGTAGTGCTGCCTACTTCTTCCTTCCCATCTCTCATTCTATCTCCATATCTGCCCTCCTCTCTTCCAACTTCTTTCTTTCTCTCCTGACAATTCTTCTTCTTTCCACTTCAGGTGGCTCTACACTGAGCGACAAGCCTAATGGTTTCCTGTAACCCAGGAAACCATTTACAATCCTGGGTGGTAACCATATAACTAAATTACAGGGTGAAGTGGAGCTTACATGGTGCCCTTGTTAATTGGGTGGAGACGTAAATGTGAAGTCCACCCAGGAACCAAGTTTTCACATCTTTCCCCGCGCCTTGCCTGGCCAGGTGATCTCGGCTGCAAGGGAACACTGATTCACTGCATGGGTCTGCCCTGCAGGGGTAGTTGCATTCCTGAGGTTGATGGGTTTGTTCAGCCAGATAGACTGGGGTTAATCAACAAGAACAACAACTCATCACCTTCATGACGCTGTTTGTCTGATGTCTCCTACTTCTCAAAACATGCAAGTCGACAGTGTCACGAGTCGGCTAGTGACATTGGCTTTTGTGGGAAACCGCGAACTCAAGTGGAATCCCAGTTTATCGTTCAGTTAACCGCTCATTCGGACAGAAGCTTTGTCAAATCAATTTTTCATTGTCATACGTGATCGTCTTGGTGTCAGACATTAGCGCTTCCGCTGAGCGATTTGTTTTGGCCACGTTTTGCTCACTCGACCATCAAAAAAATGCGCCTATTACTTCCCTTTTCTTTCCCACGACTTCGTCAGTCCAGTGTTTGCTTTGACAGAGAAAGGTTCTGTGCTCCAGAAGTGAGAAGTCAGCCCAGGCTCTACTAGACCACAGTTCTCCAGTGCTCCCACTCTTGGTGATACACAGCATTCATTGACCAGTATTTCTGTTCGTTTTCCTAGTCTTAAGAGTTTAGCTAAGGTGTTTTTCCTAGGCATAAGGATTTAGCTCTTGTGTGAGTGAGTGAGTGCGATCTCATTAATTTGATTTGAAATGTAACGTTAAATTTATTTTGTAATCAGTAAATTTAACAGTTCCTTTTTTGAGCTTAATGTAATGTAAACTCATGTTTCATTTCTCCATAATTAAGCTTATTTCCCATATAGCTCCTAGCTTGCATAAACGTTTGCCATTCATAACTGGTACTTAGGCCAGTCTTGTATTAAGCTTTAAATCCGTTGTGCCTCCTAGGAGTTAAGCATCAGCAAGAACCTGATACTATTATTAGTATTAGTTATTTATTGTCAGGGGTGAAGTAACTTTCTCCATAGGCTAACAGTACTAATAATCAGCATTTGTAATTAGTCTCTGCTGTGTACTGTTAAGAAAGTTTATAAATTCTCGTTCTTAGAGAATCGTGCGAAGCAAGTCAGCGTAAAGTAATCGTTGCTTGATTTAGCAAGACAATCATTGTCCCTGCTCTTCAATATTATTGAATATTATTATCAATTAAATAATATAAGCATTTATTTTAAAAACCCCGTGACAATTGGCGACCTCGCCAGGATATTAACTCCTAGCTCTAAAGCTATTCACGAGATAATACTCACTCGTTCATATTTAGGTATTTATCATTAAAGTTTACAGGCACAAGTTTACTGGTGGTTACCGTTGATTTAGCAAGTGAATTTTGCTTTATTAATCCATAGAGTACTTAACTCTATTTAGTACTTTATTTTTGGTAACGCCAGACGATTTTATTCGCTCCTGGGTAGCCACCGTACCCATTGTGTTAATTATTGAGTCTTCTCCGTTATTTGCATTTTTGCTTTATTCTTTTCCAGTTAACTAGGTAAGACTGGTCACCACTAGCTTGTGTCTGTACTCTTTACTTGTGTTTGTTAGCATTCGTTTGCGAAGCAGTCAGTACTCAGTTTCGGTTTGCTAAATAAATTAGTGCCATGGCTACCGCTGTATTTTTACAGGAAGCCAAAGAAATGGGTCTTACAGACCCAACTGAAATTAAAGAGTACATACTCTCACGGCATAATATGGACCAGCAACGCGAGAATGATACCCGTGAAGAGCGTAAGATTCAGTGTGAATACGAGCGAGAACTACTCAAACACAAGCAGAAACTGCGCGAACTCGACTTAGAAAATGAGCGAGAACAGCGTGAGGAACGAGAGAGAGAACATCAATACGAGTTACAACAACGCGAGAGAGAACGAGAGCACGAACGTGCCGAGCGAGAAGCACATGAAAAACACGAATATGAAATGCTGAAGCTCAAATGAGATTCCTTGGCTTCAGACATCCGGTGCAGTTGGTCCAAGCTCCACGAGCGTTCTCTCTGCACATGTCCTGGCGACCCCACGCATCAAGCTTCCTTCATACAAGGAAGGCGAGCGAATCGACCCGTACATAGCTCGTTTTGAGGACATGGCAGTCATGTATCAACTGGATGAGGCAGCTAAGCAGCTCCAATTTCTTAGTTTATTTGAGGGCCCTGCCCTCGATATTCTCCACAGAATTCGTGGAGACAATCTCATGTATGAGATGATGAAAGCTGCACTCACTAAGGCATATGGTCTCACAGTAGACGACGCCAAAGTTCAGTTCATGCAAGCTCGTCTCCAAGACAAGGAGACAGCTGTTCAGTTCCTCGATCGTCTCACTGCTTACTTAACCCCTTAACCGTGGGGCGTCACTTTCGTGACGCTTGGGAGCAAGGGATCATACCGCGGGGCGTCGCTTTTGTGATTCTGTGTTATTTTGAATTCACCCGGGCTTTCAAGTGGGGGCTTGTATCATCTATCAGTACTGACAATGTCCAACACTAGTCAGCACTCCTAATCTCATCTGTACTCCCATCCATTGTTGACAATTTAGCCATTTCTCCCCGTTCTTGACTCCCCTCCCTACCCCCCCTCCATTACCCTATCCTCTCGCCTGCCCGGCCATGCTACGCTAAGTAAATCTTCCCTGAAATTTTTCACTGATTTCATCCATTGAAATAAGCCCTATGTTGTATTCTTATACCAAATAATATATACAAGAAAGAAATCAGGTAAGTGAGAGTGCCATACACCTCGAATTGGCTAATTATCACCTGACAACACCTCACGTGCACTCGTTCGCTAATTTTCGCTGTTTTTTTCCCCTTGAAATATGCCGTATAATCTATTTTCGTAATAAATATACATGTAAGGAGAGAAGGGAGAAGCCTAAGTGATATTTACATTCACCTGGAACTACCTAATTTATAATGTATTGTCTAGATTTCCTGCCAATCATATCAGTGCTACACAAAGCTGTTTCAAGATTTAACATTGGTAGTTCTGATTATACATCTCCTAAGTAGGCCTCTAATCTATTTTCGTAATAAATATACATGTAAGGAGGGAAGGGAGAACCCTAAATGATATTTACATTCACCTGGAACTACCAAATTTATAATGTATTGTCTAGATTTCCTGCCAATCATATCAGTGCTAGACTTAGCTGTTTCAAGAAGTAATATTGGTAACTCTGAATAACCCCTAAAGCAGGCCTCTAGGCTAGCTGGCCTGGCCCATGCGTTATCATTGTAGTCTCATCTTCCGAAGTGAGAGGACGTATGTTTCATCTTGCTGACTTCAAGGCCTTTTTTCACCCCCATGCAAATGGCTCTGTGACCTTTACCCCCTACTAAACCTCGTGTGGAAAGAGGTAAAGGGCTGACAATTGATAAAAGAGTGACTACGATCTTTCTATTGAGTAAAACAGTGCAAGTGGAATTGTAAATAATGTGTAAACAGCAAGTGAAAGTAATGAATGTAAATATACGTGAACAATGGAAAATAGTTTTATAAGTTATTTCAAGTGACAGTGCATAACACTCTAAATAAAATAGAAATGTAAATAACGTAAATAAAATAGAGAACGTAAATAGAAATGTAAATGAGTAGTATTATAAGAATACGAGTATATACCCTAGGAGTAATGAAAGTGAAAGTTTCACTCTAGCATGTCTGAATGCTATGAGTTATGAGAGTGAAGATGAAAGTGACATTCACTCTCAATGCCAGTATACAGGACGAGAAAGTGAATGCTACGTATTTTACTGAAAGAAATTGAATCCCTACAGTGACAATAAACTAATACTACTGAAGGAAACTTATGGATAAAGACTGTAGATATATATAAGTGTTATATAGTAATAGAAATATAAAGTGTGAGGGGTTTTATGAATAATAAATGACAGACTACCATGAGCGAACTAGTGCCAGTGCGACGATCAGACGCGCTCGTAATTTCCATTGCTTTCACAGTGTTTTTTTTTTAGTATGGATCCCAAACTACTTGAAAATTGTAGAATAGTGTTTATAGTGTTTGTATATGGCTGTGGTAATCATATTATGGGTTGTCGGGAAGTGTAAAGTGGAGACTTCGTTACCCTACTTCAGAGGTCTCCACAAGTCCTACGGTAACCGACGAAGGCTCAACAATCATTCCAGGAGAAAGCTGAAGGTATGTGCCATAAGCATATGTAATTTTATTATTCTAGGACTAATAACTGATTTTTGGCAAATATTTTTGGAGAGTCTGTCGGAGCCCAAATAACCCCGCGGCACACGCAAGTAATTGGTAAACAAGCCCGCGGTGTAGGGGTTAAATGAGTGGATGGAGAAAGATGAAACTCCTTCCACGCGTGAGGGGATAATTGACCTTATGCTGCGTACACAGCTAGAGAGGTCGTGGCCTGCTGAGCTCATAGCACAGCTTAAGATCTGCCAGGTGAAAGATGCCAGCCAAATGGCAGAGAAGGCTGACGCATATTTTACTGCATACGGGTACCAAACTCGTAAGCAAAACACCTGGAACAGAAAACCTGATAAATCTGGGAAATCGTCTCAGGCTGAACCCCAGCAACAAGGCCATTCTCAGAATAATGCCCAAGGTCCAAAACCGCAGTGGAAGGACCAGGGGCAAAACACTCAGAAACCTGAGTGGAAGAGGTACAACAAGTACCCTAACCAGCAGCAGTATCAGCCACACAATCGACCATCGGGACAAACTTTTTCACCACCAGCTCAAAAGAGGCAGGAAGCGAACGCAGCCTTCATTCCTCAGCAGCAGCACGGTGGTCACGTCCCTACCAGTATGGGTACTCCCCCACAGTTCACTAGTCCCACAGTGACAGTGAACACCCCTCCACAGATGGCCAATGTTCCATCTTCCTAGGCAGTGAGTCCTCAAGCATATAATTCTCAAGGCACAATGTTTGCCGCATCAATTCAGCAGCCTCATGAGTAGCTAGCTGCTTCCTCCACAGGCCCTCCCACAGGTGACAGTACCTTCCTTGTTCAGCCAGGGTTTGTGGGAGGCATTCCTGTGAAGGTCCTGAGAGATAATGGTTCCTCAGGTTGCTCTGTCAAACAGAGTCTAGTTCGGCCTGAGCAGTATACAGGTCGACAGATCCATGCAAACCTTATTGATGGATCAGTGAGATTGTTCCCTGAGGCATGTATCCAAGTGGCATCTCCATTTTATACTGGTACAACACCCGCAGTTGTCATGCCAGAACCTTTA
Source organism: Coenobita brevimanus (assembly GCF_032717465.1). Classification (NCBI taxonomy): domain Eukaryota; kingdom Metazoa; phylum Arthropoda; class Malacostraca; order Decapoda; family Coenobitidae; genus Coenobita; species Coenobita brevimanus. Next base: position 31,654,938 of record NC_137014.1, on the reverse strand, counting down.
TTTGACCTCATAGTAGGAAACATTTATGGTGTCAAGGATAGTTGCACCGAACATGACGCTACTCAGACTTCGGCTGCTGCGGTAACACGAGCCATGGCTGAGGCTCCAGACCGTGTCACCCCAGTGATCACTGAATCGCCGCAAGATCTGATGTGTAGTCACCTTGTTGTACAAGAGCAACATTCTGACCCGACACTTGCTGTCGTGTGGAACAAACAAAAGGGTTGAGTGATTAAGTATTCACGGGGAGGTCGAGCCAAGTTCCTTCGCAAACAAGGACGGCTCTACCGTGAGTCATGAACACCCGAGGGCGAGGTTCGACTGCAGTTTGTCGTTCCCGCCAAGTACCGCCTAGCAGTGTTACAATGGGGTCATTGTTCAGCCTCAGGAGGTCACATGGGCAAAAGGAAGACCCAGGGCCGTGTCCGAGCTGACTTTTTCTGGCCAGGGATGGGACGAGACATAGATAGTTTTGTCCATTCCTGCAGTGTGTGTCAAAGTAACACCACTAATCAGAGACATGTCCTTCCTGTGCCGTTCCTGACCACACCTGTAATCTCTGAGTCAGTTGAGAGACAGGGTAGTGGTGAAGTGGGAGTAGACCTGACGTCTCACCCATTGGCCCCACAGGACACATTATGTCTAGGGCCTGTACATACATATTATGTACCGTAAGTTGAGGGGGAAGTTCGAGAGAGAACTCCGCAGAGGCGACTCGAGGCTATGGAAGATCCGAGTTTGCACAAGGATTCTCAGCTCCCCGATATTAATATAAGTACTGTAGGTTAAGGGGGAAGTTCGAGAGAGAACTCCACAGAGGCGACTCAAGGCTATGGAAGACCCGAGTTTGCACAAGGATTCTCAGCTCCCCGATACTAATATAAGTACTGTAGGTTAAGGGGGAAGTTCGAGAGAGAACTCCGCAGAGGCGACTCGAGGCTATGGAAGACCCAAGTTTGCACAAGGATTCTCAGCCCCCGATATTAATATAAGTACTGTAGGTTAAGGCACAGGTTGAGGACCCGTGTGCAGTTCGAGGCTATGGAAGACCCGAGTTTGCACAAGGATTCTCAACACGCCGACACTAATCGTGTGCTATAATTAATGGCGACCTCGAATGTATGAAGCTTAGGCTGTCACTTGTATTTTTCAGCTAGAGAGTACTTTTCGTAGCATGTACTGATTGCTAGGCAGAGAGAGTAATTGTAACGTAATAAGAATTTTGTCTCATTGACACTTTTGATGCTCCACCTTAATTGGTTTTGCAGGTACAGCAATGGGTGTAGCAGTTTTGCTGTGCAGGCCAGCTGATCGTCTGCTGCACGCTGCCGCCTCTTCTCCTCTGCCTTCGTCGTCACCATATTATTATTTACTGTGTCATTTTACACATAGGTACAGTTACACTACAACTGTCACACCTACACCGTGTTATTACATACACCACGCTACACAACAATTAGTTGTCAGTGTAAATGTAGCGAACTTTTTGCTCAGTTTGACCTGAGTACAGGATTTTCACCGTCGTCACGGAGTTTATCCCTCAAGCTTGCTTCTATTAACGTAAATACGAGTTTTTTTTCGCTCACTGGCGACTGCGACTTTCTCCTGTAGCAGGATAGCACACACACCACAGTGTGAATCTTGTGTGACTGAGCTAGGATTTATATGTATGCATATTGAAATCTTTTTTCTGAAGGAAAAAAGATTTGATTTTCATGGGGCGTAATGTCACAAGTCGGCTAGTGACATTGGCTTTTGTGGGAAACATTGAACTCAAGTGGAATCCCAGTTTATCGTTCAGTTAACCGCTCATTCGGACGGAAGCTTTGTCAAATCAATTTTTCATTGTCATACGGGATCGTCTTGGTGTCAGACATGAGCGCTTCCGCTGAACGATTTGTTTTGGGCGCATTTCGCTCACTCGACCGTTAAAAAAATGCGGCCTATTGCTTCCCTTTTCTTTCCCACGACTTCATCAGTCCAGTGTTTGCTTTGACGGAGAAAGGTTCTGTGCTCCAAAAGTGAGAAGTCAGCCCAGGCTCTACTAGACCACAGTTCTCCAGTGCTCCCACCCTTGGTGATACACAGCATTCACTGACCAGTATTTCTTTTCGTTTTCCTAGTCTTAAGAGTTTAGTTAAGGTGTTTTTCCTAAGGTCGTACCATTCTAAAGTGGCGGTTTGGGTGGGGCACAAACCTCTGTACAGTGGTGCCACGTTTTCCATACTCGCGATGCTTCTCTCTCTCTCTCTCTCTCTCCTGGGGGGATGTGCATCACCCTAGGGAATTTTGTTTCTTTTATGTCTTATAAACTTGTGCTTTCATTTCTTTATTTTGTTTTTTATTATATTATTGTTTTACATATGACGCCAGATGACCTCGGTGTTACGGCGCCTTTTCATTCAATCATTCTCGCCCTCCTTCCTTCCCTCCCTTCATCTTTCCCTCAGCTTGACAATGCACTCAGCACTGCCCCTTGCCTGCCTTCTCTTTCTCTCTCTCTCTCTCTCTCTCTCTCTCTCTCTCTCTCTCTCTCTCTCTCTCTCTCTCCTGGGGGAGATGTGCATCACCCTTGGGAATTTTGTTTCTTTTATGAGTGACTTATAAACTTGTGCTTTCATTTCTTTATTTTGTTCTTATTATATCAAATTATGTTTAAAAATATTACTGTTTTACATATGGCGCCAGATGACCTCGTTGTTGTGGCGCCATGATTTTTCATTCAGTCACTCTTTCCCTCCTTCCTTCCCTCCCTTCCTTCATCTCTCACTAAGCTGCACTCAACACTGCCCCTGGTCTGCCTTCCCCTCTCTCTCTCTCTCTCTCTCGTCTGTGGTATTTTAGGATACATTTGGTTATTTTCTTTTACGTTATAATGTACATATTGTAAATTTGACTTTATTTCCACACCACCCAGGAGGTTAGAGTCTTGGCGCGTTTTTTTTAAGAGGTGTCCCCAAACAGGCCTATTCCTCTATCCCTCACAGATGACCAGGTCGGACTGGGTGTGTGTGTGTTGCCGCTCACGAGGGTTTAATGTATATATTTTTTTTTACTAAGAAACTGGCATATTTTTGCTTATATTCCTGCACATTATCTTATAATCATAATTGTGACATTATTACCAACCCCAGAAATACGGTAACAGCCAATAAAAGTGACTACTTTTTTTTTAAGCAACACTGTAAAATAATTATGCCACGTTTCTGTATTGCCGTATAAATATTTTACGCATAATCAGTTTACTGTTCTTTCATATATTATAATACACACGTTACCATTACATTCTTATGTGTTTATCTTATTGTGATGCCTATTACATATATCAGAGACGTTCACATAGCGGGTATGGAATACGTGGCAACACTGTACAGAGGTTTGTGCCCCACCCAAACCGCCACTTAAGATTGGTACCACCATAGGCGTAAGGATTTAGCTCTCGTGTGAGTGAGTGAGTGCGATCTCATTAATTTGATATGAAATGTAACGTTAAATTTATTTTGTAATCAGTAAATTTAACAGTTCTTTTTTTGAGCTTAATGTAATGTAAACTCTTGTTTCATTTCTCCATAATTAAGCTTATTTCCCATATAGCTCCTAGCTTTGCGTAAACGTTTGCCATTCATAACTGGTACTTAGGCCAGTCTTGTATTAAGCTTAAAATCCGTTGTGCCTCCTAGGAGTTAAGCATCAGCAAGAACCTGATACTATTATTAGTATTAGTTATTTATTGTCAGGGGTGAAGTAACTTTCTCCAGAGGCTAACAGTACTAATAATCAGCATTTGTGAGTAATTAGTCTCTGCTGTGTACTGTTGAGAAAGTTTATAAATTCTCGTTCTTAGAGAATCGTGCGAAGCAAGTCAGCGCAAAGTAATCGTTGCTTGATTTAGCAAGACAATCATTGTCCCTGCTCTTCAATATTATTGAATATTATTATCAATTAAATAATATAAGCATTTATTTTAAAAACCCCATGACAGACAGGAACTATCCTACCACCACCACCATCCCAACCTCTGAGGGACTGATTGGGGTTATATATTTGAAGTTCACGATGCATTATATCGCTATTCTTGAATATCTTGTCAAGCATGTAGTTCCTTATTGTTCTGTCACTGTCCTACACGACTTACTGGGTGCAGTGGGCATGTTGTCTTTTTTATGCAGACGACAGTGAATCAGAAGAACCTGACAGCCAGTATTGTCACTAACCCTCGCACAGATTGAAGAGCTCTACTGTACTATTCCAGTTTACGTAAGACAATGTTCATCTGGGTGATCAACAGGAACCTTAGTGAACAAATGAGAACATGAGAAAACGTGCAAAATACTTTATTTTATTTTTTTTTACATAACCATGAGAAGAAAAAAAGACAGGATAGCATGAAAAAACATAGAAAAGGTTGAAACAAAAGCAGCAAAAAATAATGAAGTATAAGAAAGCATAAAAACATTAAAGTAACCATAAGGAATAAAATGCCCGCGTCCGGACCTTCCGCCCCGCCACCCCCCACACCACCACCGGGCCACCACCAACCCACCACCCGAGGAGGAGATAACGGACAGGGTAATGACCCAGGACAAGAGGGTCATCCAACCACCACTGACCTGTGCCCCTTCTTCCCGCAACTGCCCCAACACCAGGTGAGCCTAGATCCACAACAACTTACACGGCGGGTTGACCATCGACAGCAGTGGGGTGGGACTGATCTAATATCAGTCCCTAGTAGTTTTGTGGTGACAACCACAGCTTCACCCCAGAAGGGCAGGAGGTCCCTTGGTGAGCCACGAGGTGTTCGCACCTGCTGCCACAGCGAGCCACGAGGGAATACCACCCTCTGCCGCTATTCTGGTGAGCCACGAGGGTCCAGTACCCTCTGCCACAGTGAGCCACGAGGGAGAAATACCCTCTGCCACTACCAGGACAGGAGGTCTTTTGATGAACACGAGGGAGAAATACCTTCTATCACAAACAGGGCAGGAGGCCCAATAGTGGACTATACGGGGCCAACACCCCTAGCCACCCCAAGGGTAAGAGCCCCTTGTATAAAGCCACAAGTGGGTCCCAGGGCCGATCGACCTGGCGCCACGGCTGTGTCGGAGACAAGAGAGAGAGTTGCCTCTGTGCTACCCTCCCTGTGTAAGAGAGAGACCACGGCCTCCGTGTGTCCTCTAAATTCAGCCAACTCCTGCAGGAGTAGCTGGACACCACCCGAGAGAGTTGCCCCGAAGGTGTCACCCGAGCAAAGACCCGGTCCCAGTTGGGACCTACCTCCCACACCCGGGAGATTCTTGTCTTCCCCAGGCACCAGCAGGAGACGAGGCCGCAGCCCACACCTGACAGCGCATCTCCTGACAGACCTCCACAGTCTGCGGACCCCCTGGCGAGCCCAGCAGCCTGCCAACGCTGTCCTCCTCCTGCCACAGACCCTCCGACACCAGACACGACTGCTTCACCTGTTTGGCTCCAGTCCTGAGGGCCACAACAACAGGTCGAGACCCCACACAGACGGGCCTTCCTGCACCACTATGACAGGACCCTGAGAAGAAGGTCTACAACAGGTCGAGACCCCAGGCAAGAGGGTCTCCCTGCACCGTGACAACGGGACCAGAGAGGAGGGTCTACAACAGGTCGAGACCCCAGGCAAGAGGGTCTCCCTGCAACGCCCCAGTGGATCGGACCCGGGTCGAGTCTCCCCCCAGTGGGTAAGGTGATTCCCGCCACGGGTAGAGACCCCAGAGGTCCCCTTAAAGTGACAGAGCGATATCGCCCCAGAAAATCGGGCAAGATTAGTGACCTTCCCTCCTACAGTGAGACAGGGACAGTGATACAGTGACAGAGTGAATAAGAGGGATCCCATCTATAAGTGTCCATGATTACTTTCCCTTGATTAAAGACTAAAAGTTCTGGGCCCGTGAATCTAGTGTTGTTCCCCAGCCCAGAATAGAGGAGTTCTCCCTTACCAGTGCACGTGCGGGCGAGAGTCGCCGCGCCGAGCCCAGCCAGTAAATTATAGTGATCTGCTCCCCCTGTTCTTTTATAGTAGTAATCCTCCCCTAGCTCATCAAGCCTATACATCCCTATTGTACCAGTGCACTAAGACCTTTTGGACTTTAACCCGTCACGTCCCAAGGTTTTCCACACCTCCGACATCCCCCAGTCCCGAGGTATTTTCGATTTTTTTTTTTTGGCTAAAACCTTCGCTTTTGGTGAGAAACATCGAAAATTCATAGAGAAATCGCTCACCTGAGGTTTAAAGTGCCCAATCCAGGTAGGAGTTCCTCCTTACCTGAGTGGGTTACCTAACATGCTGGCACCAAAGAAAACGAGTTCTATGGGAGGGTAACTATTTTATCCACTCATAAACGGTATTTATTTATTTATTTACTTGGTACGAATGTATATGTAGTATGAGAGTATATTGGTTTTCAAGCAGTAATAAAGGCATTATAAGCATTGTTTCACTCACTAACTAATCACCATACCTGACCTATTTTTGCCACATTACCTGATCATTATTTCTGGCTGTTTCTTCTTCTAATGCTATGTAAACATTGTCCTCCACATTGTCATCAATTGGGGAATCACTCTGGCCCTGAATATCTTTACTAGCCAGGTCACTGGTAACAGGTCCTTTGCCAAGACAATGGCATGAGGGGGGGAGGGGGGAGGTTATGCAGTGTAAGGCATTGTCCCTGCTTGGCATCTTGTAGAGGAATAGAGGAAGGTGTCCCATGTATACATACGAAAAATCACGTGCGAAAATTGAAAATTGTGCAAATTAGGGACCTTGCAATTGCATGACGTACTCGTACGTCGCCGGGACTGGCAAATGCAAATCGTTGCAACGTACCCATACGTCGACGGGATGGGACGGGTTAATGAAAGCCAGTCACATTCACTTACGGAACCTTAACCCATTGTAAAGTGTAATTATAGTGTGTGTGAATATCCCGTGTTATCTTAACGTAACTTTGTATATCTGTATCCCCTGTCCAGAATATCATTCTATGTAATATTATCATGGTGTTAGAATTAAGGTAATAGATGTGTTAAAGGTGGACTGCCTAGTTTTTATGTCCTGTTCCTTTGTTGGTGCTTTACTTCCGGTCCGGAAAGAGGACCCCGCTCAGTAGCTAGTGTTTTTAGTACGAGGAGTCAGCCTAAAAACACTCAGCATAACAAGGAAAAAAGAAAAAGAAAGAAATTTTTTGGAAAAAAAATCAGTGGTCCCAAGCTGCGTAAAAAAATACAGGGGTAAACGTCTACCAAGTAGAGAAAAATAGTTTTGTATTCATATGTTTAAAACCATGACTGGGCATAAAGACTTTGTCCTGGAACCCCAGGGGCCATGGGGGGTGGCCTTTGGGGTCACACCCTGCCTAAAATGTGGCACCAGTAAAGATCTGTCATTGTTCAATATTTTATATGCTTTAGGTAAAAAACTATGGCATTGTCTCCCCATGTGGCTACCCTTGCTTCCCTACCATGACGAGAGGTCATCAGTGATCGTTCCCAACCAAACACATGGCCGGGTAAACGTCTAATAATATAAAATGAATTTTGTTCCAAGGTTAAAAGCTACGGCCGTGCATAATGAATTTGCTGGGACCTCCTTGGGCTACCCTCTCCCCGTTGAGAGATGTCAGGGCCACAAGGCTATAGAGTGACTAATCACACACACACACACACACACACAGCCAGAGAAGGATGTCAGGGATCAGTTAAAATCTGTCAAACGAAAAGCAATGTATGGTTGTTTCGAGAGAAATATGCCATCATTTCCTTTATTTCACAGTTTTATTCATACTCTTCCTCAGCCCTCTTCGTATACCCTACATACAACAAAGCCTGTTTCACAGATAAGTGGGTCCATTAGTAGGATGTCCTTATGAGGGGTAACTTATTGGTAACACGTTCATGATGTCACTCCAGTACTGTGTACGCGTTACATGTCATTCAAAACTACCAATCAACATTCTCACATTTGTTTTGACCAAAGGTCATATAATCTTTTTCACCAGAAAGGGCTAGTGGTGACCACATGTTCATCCCTCTTACTCTCATTTCCCGTCCAGGGAAAGACAGATTTCATAGCCTTCACAAAGAGTGTGTTAAATGTCACGTCCTAAACCTCTGCCCTCGGTCACTCGTAGCCTGTGAGTACACAAGCCTCCTGTGTCCTGGCCTACCACCAGTTTACACGAGTGTAACTACACACATGCACTCTGTTCTAACTACTGTTTGATAATAGCAAAGTACACCTTATTAACCAGTACCATCCCAGGCATTTTTGCAAGTTTATTCCCACCCAATCCCGGACCAAAAACGGAAAAAATTTTTATTGCATAAAACAATCCAAAAGGACATATAAATCAAAGCAAAAAAAAAAAATGATACTCCTTATAGGAGAAATAAGACCAGGATGGGCGGTCGTCGTGTTCTTAGCTCAGTTTCCCAAGCCGTGAGCAGTTTTCCCACCCAGCTGGGCGGGATGAGAGAGAACGGGGGAGGAGAAAGGGGGATTCCCCTTTCTTAGTGTACTCCTCTGGCTCATATTCCTCCCCAGAATAGTTATCCAGATCTTTCTCTACTGAAGAATCACTAAATGAAGGGACAGAAGGATCCATGTGACAATTTCAACAGCCTCCTCCAGCCCAATGAAGCGGAAAAATGGCGTGATTTTCACGACATCCCGACGCTCCGACAGACAGTGGCAAACTACTATTACCCACCCATGCAGAACCAAACTCAGTACTACAACTGCTTGGACACAATGTTGCCAATACATTAAGCTACTCCTTAGCAAAAAATAAGCTCGATTAAAGCTATTTGAGACATGCTACAGCGTTCGAATTTTGCTGTCGGCACGATCACGTCACTGGGATTAATAGAGACGTTTTGTACTGTCGGCACTATGCCGACGGCGGGATTGTATGGGTTAATTGAGACAGTCTAGTCGTCCCAAAGGCGATTCCAGATGAAGGACGTTATTATAGCTAGCTAGGCAGGCAAGCCACTAGGTCATCTTGACACCACCAACTGACTGCGTCCCTCTCCCGCACTGCTCATGTAATACCAATAAAAGGGGGGTTTATTCAAAAATAAAACTCAAATTGTTGCTGCAGAATATAAATTGCTTAATTTTTATTTCATATTCATATTCATCTAAGACCTACCTTGGAATTCTAATCCTAAACTTATAGTGCGCATAACTGTCCCTGTGTCAATATTACTAAACACATATATTATAGCTGCTATTCTGTCTACATACTTATAACAATACAATGCTTGAATCTATAGCATGAAAAAAATACACTAATATCATTACACCAGTCCTGAACGAGACACCCCAAGCATATATTTAATTTGGATTTTTGAATGGATAAAATTCTGCTATTTCTTAGCTATATCTCTGTCAAACATTATTACTAATTATCTGCTATTATATATATATATATATATATATACATATATATATATATATATATATATTAGGGTTATACCTTTTTTTTCAAATAAATTGTAGTCTGTATCATAAATTGATGAACTTTTATTTAAAAACTAAGAAAAAAGCCCTTATTCCTCTCATTTTTTTTTAAGGTCACCCCCCAATCAAAAAATGGATTACCATATATTTAACGTTACCACCTGCAAGTTTTATCACTTTCTTAATCTTTATAGATTTTTTTATAACTTTATAGCTTTGCACAGAAGATTTTAGAACTGTTTAGAACTTTCTAGAACAGTTTGTAACGTTCTAGTATGGTTTAACATTGTTTAGAACACTCTAGAATAATCTAAATATTATAAAACGGGATGTAGTTGCCAAACCAAATGCAAGTTGTTGGAAGTTACCAATTTCTTGGAGCAAAAATCAAATTAAGAAAAGAAAGATTAATCAAAATTTCCGAAGAAGTTACAAAATTATAGGAGAATAAATTGAACTTTCCACATGTGTCAGATCAAGCAATAAAAGCAAAGCTTGACAAGGTGCTAAAATCTTACAATGAATGTGTCAAGAGGGGAAAATATGATGCCCTAAATAAACTTTTTGATATCACAAAAGTAAATGGTCAATGGTTATCCACTGAAGATAAACAACTCTACCACCTGCAATTGCAAAGCAAAGGAGAAGTGGGGTACTCAACAGGTCAAGCTGCAAGTAAGGAAACCATTCACCCTTCAAAAAGATTAAAACTGCCTGATGAACCTGTATTACCATCAACATCTTACAGTCTTTCATCTAGTGGTATTTGCACTGAATCTGATTACAAAGAATATAAGGATGAAGATGAGATAAATCATCCACCAACCAGAAAACACAACAGAAGTAAAGTTGCAACCAACTTGGTGGCATCCGCTGGAGTATCGACAAATAAAGCCGCTAAAATATGCAACTAATTATCACATGATGGTACTGCCATTCCAGCTCTAAGTCAAGCAGCAATTTACAAGTCAATATGCAAAGAGGCTGCTACACTGAAGGAGGAAATGATTGAAAAGTTACAGTTGGAAACATGCTCTTTACATTTCGATGGAAAGTGGATTGATGAAAATGAGTACCAGGTATACTACTTAAAAATGATAGAACCGAAATAAAATTGAATGCATTGCCTTTGGAAAATGGCAAGGCTGTAACTACCGCTGAAGGAACTGAAAAAGTTACTGATGAATATAAAGCATGGCATGCAATAAAAATGATCATTGCTGATGCAACTACAGTAGCATTAACACTGGGAAAAAGAGTGGAGTTGTCAGATTACACCAAATGTTCTCAGATAAAAGTTTCAACAAACCACAATTTATCGGTTGTCAGTATCACATTCTGGACAGGATTCTCTGTTTGGTGATGGACAAAGAACTTCGCACTAAACCAATTCTCCAAATATCGAATCTCCAGTTGTGTCGCAACTAATAATGAATTATGAAAATCTAAAATCACAGTTTGTTAAGGAACAAAAGAAATCCTTGATAAGTCAGGATGGAGAGATGACATGAAGTTTTTGTACCATTTAACATGAATGTTTGGATTCTTTGAAGAAAAAAGGGCATTTTTCTTTGATTAACTTTCACAAAATTCCAAATATCAGTAATGCAAGGTGGAATTCACGAGCAATTCTCGTTATCCTTGCATTCATTCTTATACCTACAACAAGGAAGACTTTGGAGAAGATATGCAGATTCATTTCGTACAAATGGGCACTGGTTTACTAATAAGATGTACAATGAAAATGACTTCAAGAACTTATCAGAAATATTGAAACCTTACAAAATAGCAATAAACTTATTGCTGAATCACTGGAAGCAGGAGCCATCCTTACTCGATACCAAGAAGTAATCAGTGAGCAGAACGTACAATCAAAGTGATGCAGGAACTTTATGCTGCCTGCAGAAACAAAGCCAAACTACAACATCGATTTATTCTAGGTAATAAGCAGCGATTTTAAGTAATATAAGCTCTCTTGTATTTTTTATTATTATACTTGTAAATATACACTTCCAAAAATTGATTTTTTTAAAATTTCGGGGTGACTTTTTTTTTTTTTTTTTAACTGAGAGGAAAAGGGGCCTTTTTCTTTGTTTTTAAGCAAAGTTCATTGACTTGAGGTACAGGAACATAAGGCTGTAAAAAAGTTATATATATATATATATATATATATATATATATATATATTTCCTGCTAACTCCAAATGAGGATAAGAGAGATCATTAAATTTTGCAGTGAGAGGTAGGGACCGTCTTCATTTACCGCTCGACCATACCTCGTTTCTCTCTGTTAGCTAAAGAAAATCGGCTGAAAATAGCCAAAGCAAATTATAATGATAATAATAATAATAAAACTACAAGACTGTAACTGTCAGACAGTTGCTGATCTCCACCACTGAAAAAAAAAATGCAAACAGGCAAAACTTATATTTTTAATAACTCAAGAAACCATTGGTCAAACTGCCACCAAAAAGTATAACGACCTGGTCCAGGACCAGACAAGTCTTCAGTGACACGAAGTGCCTCATTATGTTTTGTTTTTCCCTATATGGAGGAGTAATTGACTAGTGGGGTGTCCGAAATATCATAACGTCACGCATGAATGATCTTCAAATTTTTTCCAGCCAAATATGTTTGGAAATTACTTTTATCAGGGGATTTCCTTCCATGCTCATGTATCTAGAATAGCTTGGGAGTAAACTGATGTTGAAAAGTCATGATTTTTGGACATTGTTGGACCTGTGACCTTGATAAGTAGGTCAAGGTCACTGACTTTTTTTTTTTAATATATAATTTAAAAACCGTTGGTCAAACTGCCACCAAAAAGTATACAATCATGGCCCAGGAGCAGACAAAGCTTCTAGGGTCCAGATGCATCTCATTTACGTTTTGGTTTTTCCTGTATCGAAGAGCAATTGAAAAGTGGAGTGTCTGAAATATCATGTTACTCAAGAAAAATCTTCAATTTTTTTCCATACAAATGTCAGGAAAGTTATTTTAAAACAGGGTTTCCTTCCAGGTTAATATATCCATAATAATTCTGAAGTACATTAAGCCTAAAAGTTCATGATTTTTGGACAATTTGGACCTGTGACCTTGAATAGTAGCTGATAGTCAGTGAAACTCGTTTTTTGTAATAACTCAAGAGCCTGTGGTCAAACTCCCACCAAAAAGTATACAGAGATGGTCCTGGACCAGGCAAAACTTTTAGGGCAAAGAAGGGCCTCATTTTTTTGTTTTGTTTTCTCATGTATGGAAGAACAACTGAAAATTGAGGTGACCGAAATATCATACTGTAATATCACGCATTAATGATCTTCAAATTTTTTCCATGTAAATGTTTGGAAAATAATTTCATCACGGGATTTCCTTCCATGCTCATGTATCTATAACAGTTTTGAAGTAATTTGGGGTTGAAAATTCATGATTTTTGGACCTGTAATCTTGAAAATTAGGTCAAGGTCACTGAAAATGGGTGAGTGTAATAGGGTCATGGTGGTGTACATACTAAGAATAATGAAAACTGGAGACGAAAAGTAACAGAATAATAACTGGAAGACTATCAGACACATTTACTGATCTCCACCCATGGGAATTTTGCATTTTGTAATGACTCGAAAACCGCTGGCCAAACTGCCACCGAAAAGTATACAGACCTGGTCTATGACCAGATCATACTTGTAAGACTAAGAAGTGCCTCATTTATGTCTAATTCTTGTATGGAAGAGCAACTGAAAGCTGTTGAAAGGTGTGGGTGTCTCAAATACCACAAAGTCATGCCTGAATTACCTTAATTTTTTTTATTACGGGATTTCCTTCCATGTTCATATACCTATAATAGTTTTGAAATAAACTGAGATTGAAAATTTATGATTTTTAACATTTTCTTGACTGTGACCTTGAAAATCATGTCACGGTTAATTAAACTTGGTCAGTGTAATAGGGTCCTGATGCTGTACATCCTTAATAAGTATATTATGGAGACAAAAAATGACGAAATAATAATAATAACAGTAATGGAAACAAAGATCTCCACCTATAGTAATAGCTGGAGATCAGTAATAATAAGAATAATGACCGATACAAAGATCTCTACCGGTGGTAAATAGGTGACCAATAATAATAATAATAATAATAATAATAATAACAATAATAGTTTTTAAAGGGTTAATAAAAAGGGATGCTGAAGGATGACTATGACCCATATTCTTTTTGCAATTTCGTAACAACAATTCTACAGCGGCTTAAGGTACACATTACACCTCGTTATCCTCTTGATTTTACTGAAGCAAACTATGTCGCTGTTAAAACGATATAGATTACATAAAGTATCAAAGAATCAGCTGCAAAACAAATCACCAAGGAAGACGTGCTAAGACGCCTTTCTCCTTGTCATGTCCAAATAGTCCTAGTCACAGAGGTGAGAAGCAAGTGGCACTTTCCTCCCATACACAGTTTTCACTTGCTCCGTGCCAAACTGCCCGTAGACGAAGACGCAGTGGGAGGGGAAGCCGAGGGTGCGTAGCGAGTGGAGACAGGAGATGGTCATGACAGGACCTCCACACATCACTATCTGTGATGTTAAAGGGAAAATTATTAGCCAAGCGGAAGAGGCAATATGGTAAGGCATCTTACATTAGTTGAGGTACTGAAGAGGGACGCCCTCACGTAGTGACACAAATATAATCTGGTGTCCCCAATGCCTGGTTATGCAAGGTGATTTACCACTCTGAGATCCCCGAACAACACCAATACTGTGTATCCTTCATTAATAAACGGACTTCAATGAAATTCCGTGCATCCAGATTTCAATTTACGTCAGTCATAGACTGCATCCGAGAAACTATCCAACATTTGAAATAAAAGAGACATATGCTGGAACGTAAATGCTTTCACCAGCACGGCGCAGAGTACACATCATTTGGTCAACTGCAATTATCTAGTGATCATCCCGTTTTCGATCACTAACCGCCTATTTTTTTTTTTTTTTCCCTCGATTTCAGTCAACAGCATTTTCTCCCTGGCAGTGGGCCACCTTAAGGGAAAATTATTTAAACACAAGCCTTGTACACTTATCATATATATATATATATATATATATATATATATATATGCTACTAGGGAAGATGCAGTCATCCCTGCAGATAAAGTTGCACTGAAAATTTGTAATTTTGGAACCCGGGCTCTTTTATGTTTAAATGTTGAATAATGGCAGCTTTCACAATTTGAGATAACTGTGGATACATTGTAAAGATGTGAAGAAAGCAAGTACCTGGTTTGACTTAAACTGACTAATTATTAAAAAAAAAAATACTGGCTAACTTGGGGCCTCAGAGCAGTGAATCACTCAGCTCAAACGTTCGTCGATCCCCATTCCATCCCCTCAAAGGAGAAAGGAGAAAAAAGTATCTTTAGCCTGAAGTACAACAGCTTCACGTTCAGATGAGCCAGGGAACACAACCACAACGATAGCAAAATCCGTAATGGTACTTAACTTTTAGGCTCCAATAACTCTTAGCTGAATAAAATAATCTGGAGTTATCTGAAGTAGACTAATACAGTTATCCCTACCATAAGAGGGTCAATATGACTCCCAGTCACAGTATTTATATATCAGCAGAATAAAATACCACAAAGCTTACCTTGTTCTTAATGCCATTGGGCTTAGAGACGTGCTTATCAATCATCTGAGTGTCTATGAAGCCTTCCTCTCCCTCCCAGTTCTCCGGTGTCTCTCCCAACGTGTACACCAGCTTCAGTCGCTTGTCAGCAGCTGAAGAACAAAACTTTGGATTAATGCCTATCGACTACACAAAGGATCATTAAGGCAGAGTGTAAACTTTTTCAGGTTCAATCTTCCTCTAGAATATGACAAACAAGCATCCTAACTTAAATCCAGATTCCCAATTGTATTTTTGTGTGAACAGGGACGAAGGGGGGGACAATTTTTGCAGATGAGTGCTATATCCTGAGGAGCTACACCTTTAAGCACTCCGTTTTAAAATACTCTCACCTTGGTACTTGTCCAGTTCCTCTCTGTAAAGAATTTCGTTGTAGTTCTCGGAGAAGTAGAGAAGTGTGACTTTGGTTTTATCTTTAGGGTCTGCCAGCACCTGCCTTACCAGCTGCAAGCAGGGTGTGACCCCCCCACCAGATGCCAGCAGTGTTAGTTCCTCCAGCACGCCCGGCTCGTATTCAAATCCTCCACACGGTCCTTGGAACTCCACCGTATCCCCTGTCACAACAACAAAACCACGTTCAGTTGATGTTCCAGTCTCAGTCTCATTCACACCACTGGACTACACACTCTTATGGCATGTTCATCAAGCCTGAGGTTTAACCCCTGTATCCTGGGTGTGGAATACAAGTGTTCCCTCCCATACATATATATATATATATATATATATATATATATGCACTTTTTAGCTTGCAGATACTACATGAAGGAAAAGGTTATTCAGAAAAGTAAGCTGCCCAACATATTCAGTCCTTCCTCCAAGATTCAAGAAAGGATTCGTCATTTGCTTGCATATCAAAACTTGGGCAACAAGAAAAATCCTAGTAATTTTCTGCAAACATCCCTTCTGGCAAAAAGCAGTGGCACAAATACGGTTGAGCTGTAAGGGAATTAAGTATGTGTACCCATCGTGGTAGCTGGAACAGACTCAGTTAGCTCTTGGTGGTCCAGAGTTGTATCTGATGCCTCAACCACCAGATGTTACTCCCTTAAACGGAAAATCCCCCTCTTCATATGACATCCACTGGAATGCTGCTCTCCATGTGACATGATGTCTCACAAGAGGGAAAGGGTGTACAGGTTAAGCTCTGGTTCAAACTACAGTACACAGAAAATCTACTTAACTTGAGTAAAATTAACTCCGAAATGAAAGAACATTTCATGTATTACAGATCTGTAAAACTGATAATCACAATAGAAATGAAGGTATGAATAAATAAACTGCTAATATTAACTATGACTCACCTATTTTAAGTGCCTTGAATTGCTGTGACATGATTCCTTGCTTTTCAAACCTCAGCACCAGCTCAATCTTGCCAAAATCACTGGGGAGAGAGACAGGTGAGAAATAGCGCATGTGTTCCCTGCCATCACTCTTTACTCGGGCCTGTGAGGGAGAAAGGAGGTTCTTGACACACACACAACACACACACACACACACACACAGGGAGTCATCAGATGCAGACGTCGGACATCGGCGCTCCGTACCAAAACAACACGGCCAGTGGCAATTACCTAAATTAGTATATTTGAATGAGTCAAGCTCTGTACCAGGTTAGACTAAATGATTTTTCATTATTAAAAGGTAAAGAAATAATAAGTTTAAATAAGACTGGTTCAAACAACAAAGAACCACGATGCATTGAGTCAGCTGGGTTTGTTTATACTACAGCAACACGGGGAAAGCGTGCAAACTCTGTAAGTACATACTCTGTTCATTTAGTATTAGAAAATGGATACATACTTCAGTAAAACAAATTTGGAAAAGAAAAGGGATAAAAGTAAAAAGCAAAATGATGATTTCTACCAAGAACTGGTTGAAGTGGAGACTCACAATAGACTGGTTGAACGTGTACACAAACTAGAAATGGCTTTCAAAAATGAAATTGATGAAATACAGAAGCAAATGCACTTGCAAAAGGAAAAGATAGAAAAACTAGGAAGGCAGGCCAATAAGAAAGACACAACCATCAGTGAACTAACAGTGGAATTGAATACGCTTAGGAAGAAAGTGAGTGAAATGGGAAGTACAGTAGTCAATCACGAGAGTGTTATGGAAGAGTTAAAAAATGACACAGAGACAATTAGACAAGCAAGCAGTCTTATGGACCAGAGCAGTGATATTGAGGAGAAGATAACACAGGTGAATGAAGCTGTGCAAAGCTACAAAAATTATGTAGAAACCACGTATGCTGAAATGGTGAAAGTAAAGAAAGACTTAGAAACAAGGGAGGAGGAAAAAAGCATTAAAAAGGAAGTGAAAAGAATAATCCAAAACAATCCAAAGTTAGTCAGAGATTCAGTAGAAATAAATAAATCAATAGTAATCACTGGTATAGAAGAGGAAGAAATTAAAAACAAGATCACTAGAGACAAAAAGGAGATGGCAAATGTAATGAGCTTACTGAAAGAAGTATCAGAGGAAATCTGTAGTAAAGACAGAGGAACACAAAAGGTTAGGGAAATACGAGAAAAGCAAGACAAGACCTCTAAAGGTGACTTTCCAGAGTGTAAACACTGTGGAAGAGATACTAAAAAATGCAAAGAATCTTATGGAAAAAGAGGAGTTCAAAAATGTATGGATAAAAAGATGCCTAACACAAGAGGAACTGGAATTACTGAAAGAGAAAAGGGAGGAAGCAAAAACAAAAAATGAGGGAAGATCAGAAGAGGACAAGAAGAAATTTTTTTACAAAGTAATAGGATTGCAGGTACGAAAGTGGTACACAAACAGGATGGAAGAAAAAGGAGGAAGTTAGTAGAACCATGTCATGACAAGTATATAAACAAGATGATAAAGTTGATGTACTCAAATGTGGATGGAATGGTATCTAAATTACTAGAGATGAATGATTATGTCAAAGAAAATGAACCACAAATAATATGCCTAACTGAGACAAAATTAACACCAAGGATATCCAATGACATACTAAACTTAGAGGAATACAATATATGGAGAAGGGACAGAAATTTAAAAAAAGGAGGAGGAATTATAATATTAACTAAGAAAAATCTAAAAGTCAAGGAAATAAACCTAGATATACCATCACAAGTAGAACTGATTGCAGTAGAGATCGACACATCTGAAGGCAAAGTAATTGTAGCCAATTTGTATATGCCACCCAGATCAAACACATGGGAAAGAGACGAATATGAGGACCTGGCAGAGAGTACAATTCAGAGTATAAGATCCTTGCTACATAAAATGGAAGAGAAATCGGAAAGAATTATACTAACGGGGGACTTCAATACAAATATAAATTGGAATACTCTAGATATAAATAGCCAAGAAAGCTGTTGGGACCAAAAGCTCCTGGATCTCGTACAGGAGTGTTTCTTAACGCAACATGTGAGGGAAACCACTAGAAAAAGAGGACTTGATGTACTTTCAGTGCTAGATTTAATATTTACTAGGCAAGAAAATGACATTGACAGTTTAATATATCACCCTCCACTCGGCAAAAGCGATCATGTAGTACTAAATTATAACTTCAAGATAGCATATGACGTAGTAAACAGCAATGACAGTTACAAAAAGAGCCTAAACTATAAAAAGGAAAATTATCAAGACCTAAAGAAGTATTTCTTAGAAGTTGATTGGGAAAATGAGCTTAGAGGACAAGATTTAAATGCTGTATATAAAAATTTTTGTGAATTTTATGAAACAGGAGTCCAGAAGTACATCCCACAGCACAAAGAAGCAGATAAGAAAATACAGAAATGGTTCAATACAGAATGTAAAAAATCAAAAGAAAGAAGAGATTTGTTGTGGAATAGATACAGAAGACACAATAGTGAAAGGGCGTATAATAATTACAAACAGGCAAGAAACGACTATACAAGAATAAGGAGGGAAGCCCAAAAACAGTTTGAGGAGGATATAATAAATAAAAGTAGTGATCAACCAAAGCTGTTTTACAGCTATATCAGAAGCAAAACCAAAGTAAAAGATATAATACAATCCATTACGGACGAGGGAATCACTTATACACAAGAGAAAGACATTTGTGAAGCACTAAATAAGAATTTCCAATTAGTTTTTACAGAAGAAAAAAATTTTGAGAGAGACTATGTGGAACACGCATGTCCACACATACTACCAGATATACAAATAGCAGAAAAAGTAATACAGGAGGAGTTAAGTAGATTAGACAGAGGAAAAGCAAGTGGTCCTGATGAAATTTCATGTTGGGTGTTACGAGAATGTGCAAAGGAGTTAAGTAAACCATTATTTTTTAATTTTCAAGAAATCCTTGAGTCAAGGGAAACTACCTGATATTTGGAAAAAAGCAAATATAGTCCCCTTATTCAAGAAAGGAAATAGACAAAATCCTCTCAACTACCGACCAGTATCACTGACCAGTGTTGTAAGCAAGGTATTAGAAAAACTTATAAGAAAAGCTTGGGTAAATCATCTAGAAGAACACAGTATGATAACAGAAAGACAGTTTGGTTTCAGAAAAGGAAAATCATGTGTTACTAATCTGTTGAGCTACTATGACAGAGTAACAAACACAATACAGGAAAGGGAAGGATGGGTGGACAGTATCTATTTAGATTTCAAGAAAGCTTTTGACACAGTACCACACCAAAGACTTTTATGGAAGCTGTACCATCAAGGAGGAATTCGAGGCAAACTGTTTTGTTGGATGCAAGACTTTCTCATAAAAAGAGAAATGAGGACAGTACTAAGAGGAAACTACTCATCATGGAAAGAAGTGACTAGTGGAGTACCACAGGGTTCGGTGCTGGCACCAATCATGTTTTTAGTGTACATAAATGATATAAACAGTAACACTGGAAATGAGAGCTATCTGAATATGTTTGCTGATGATGCAAAAATACAAAGGAGAATTACTAGCACAGACTCTTGTAGGGAGCTACAAGAAGAATTAAATAAACTTCATGAATGGAGTAGTACATGGCAAATGGAATTCAATGTGGACAAGTGTCATGTAATCAAGTTTGGTAAAAGTGGAAAAAGACCTGATTGGGATTATAAGTTAGGAAATAAAACCCTATACACATCAGAAAGAGAGAAAGACCTAGGTGTGATTATCAATAACAGACTATCTCCGGCTGACCACATCAGCGAGAAGGTACGGAACATGTATACACTGCTTGCAAATATGAGAATGGCATTCACATACATAAATGAAGACATGCTAAGAAGGATAAAAACATCATTCATTAGACCAACCCTGGAATATGCATCAATAGTCTGGAGTCCTCATCTCAAAAAGCATATAGACAAGATTGAAAAAGTTCAAAGGGCCGCTACAAGATGGATACCAAGCTTAAGGGACCTAAGCTACGAAGAAAGACTAAATAAACTGAATCTACCAACACTACAGGAGAGAAGGAAAAGAGGTGACATGATAATGCTATATAAGTGCATATCAGGAAAGGAGAAAATAGACATAAATGATTACTTAACATATGGAGAAGCATCAGCAAAAGGACACTGCAAAAAACTGCATAAGAAGAGAGGTGATAAAGACGTAAGGAAATTCAGTTTCCCAAACAGAGCAATTGATCAATGGAATGCACTACCGAATGAAATAGTGTGCCAAAACAATTCACAAATTTAAGGATATGTACGATAAATATGGTCTAAGACACGGGACAGTACGAGCTTGACTCATTCCTGTAAAGATACAATTAGGTAAGGTAAGAACGAGAGGCGCCGGGCAGGCAGAACGCACGTCACATCACTCCGCATTTGACCAACCTGGCCAACTGGCCATACCTAAATTAGTATCTTTATATGAGTCAAGCTCTGTACCCAGTTAAATTAAATGGTGTCCTAATATAACAGATGAAGTTTTAGGTAAGACTGTTGTTCAAATAGCAAAATAAACAAAGTAGTGCAGGAATGTGCCCAGCAAGCGTCAGCCGATTGTTTTATCTGCCCAGGGAATGCAAGTAGAATCTGTGCTCTTAGTACCACATGATATCCACCTACTTTAGTAAAGCAAGTTTGGAAGTGCTAAGGGATAAAAGTAAAAAGCAGTATGTTGATTTCTACCAGGAACTGGTTGAAATGGAAACGTACAGTAAGTTGTTAGAACGGGTAAACAGATCGGAGATGACATTTCAGAATGAAATGGATGAAATTAAGAGGCAGTTGCACATGCAGAAGGAAGAAATAGAGAAATTAGTGAAGGAAGTCAACAAGAAAGACACAACAATAGATGAGCTGACAGTTGAAGTGGGTTCACTTAGAAGGAAAATAAGTTAAATGGCAAGTACAGTAGTCAACCACAAGAGTACCCGGTGTCATGGAACAGTTCAGAAATGATACAGAGACAATTAGGCAAGTAAGCAATCTGATAGATCAGAGCACTGATATTGAGGAGAAGATAACACAGGTAAATGAAGCGATGCAAAGCTACAAAAATGATGTGGAAACCACGTATGCTGAAATGGTGAAAGTAAAGAAAGACTTAGAAATATTAGTTGAAGAAAAGAGCATTAAAAAGGAAGTGAGAAGAATAATCCAAAACAATCCCAAATTGGTCTGAGATTCAGCAGATATAAACAAATCTATAGTAATCACTGGTGTAGATGAGAAAGAAATAAAAAACAAGATCTCAAGAGACAAAAAAATGGAAAATGTAATGAACATATTGAAGGAAGTATCAGAGGAAATCTGTAATAAAGACATAGAGGAACACAAAAGGCTAGGGAAATATGAGAAAAATAAGTGAACGCCCCTAAAAATAACCTTCCAGAGTGTAAACACTGTGGAGGAGATGCTAAAAAGTGCAAAGAAACTCATGGAAAAAGAGGAATTCAAAAATGTATGGATAAAAAGATGCCTAACTCAAGAGGAACTGGAATTACTAAAAGAGAAGAGAGAGGAAGCAAAAACAAAGAACGAGGGAAGATCAGAGAAGAAGAATACATTTTTTGCAAGGTAATTGGATTGCAGGTTCGAAAGTGGTACATAACCAGGAGGGAATAAAAAGGAGGAAGGTAGTAGACCCAAGTCAAGACAAGGATGCAAACAAGATGATTAAGTTAATGTACTGAAGTGTAGATGGAATGATATCTAAATTATTAGAGATGAATTATTACAACAGGGAATATGAACCACATATTATATGCCTAAATGAAACAAAATTAACACCAAGGATATCAAGCGACATTCTAAACTTACAGAAATACAATATATGGAGAAGAGATGGGAACTTAAAAAAAGGAGAAGGAATTATTACCAAAGAAAAATCTAAAAGTCAGAGAAATAGAACTAGATATACCCTTACAAGTAGAACTGATTGCAGTAGAAATCAATACATCTGAAGGGAAAGTAACTGTAGCCAATTTATACATGCCACCCAGATCAAACACATGGGAAAGAGGCGAATATGAGAATCTGGCAGAGAATACAATTCAGAGTTTAAGAGCATTACTACACAGAATGGAGGAGAAATCGGAAAGAATTATAGGCTACTAACTGGATATTTTAATACAAATATAAAATGGAATACTCCAGATATAATAAGCCAGGATAGGTGTTGCAACCAAAAGCACCTGGATCTCATGCAGGAGTTTTTCCTAACGCAACATGTAAGGGAAAGCACCAGAAAATGAGGATTTGATGTACCATCAGTACTAGATCTTATATTTACTAGGCAAGAAAACAATATTGACAATTTAATGTATCACCCTCCATTCTGCAAAAGCAACCATGCAGTACTAAACTGCAACTTCAGGATTGCATATGACATAGTTAGCAGCAATGAAAGTTACAAAAAGAGCCTAAATTATATAAATGGAAACTACCATGACCTAAAGATGTACTTCTTAGGAACAGATTGGGAAAAGGAGCTTAGAGGACAAGATTTAAAAGTTATACATGAAATGTAAGGGGAGCGAATGATGAGGTGAAAGAGAGAGAGATTGTCCAGGTGCTTGAGGGTGCGAAAGTTGATGTATGCGGAATAACTGAAACTAAATGGGAAGGTGAGAGTGTGAGAGAATGGGAGTATGGATGGGGTATATGTGCAGTAGGTGAGAATGAGAGGGCAAAAGGAGTATGTATACTTGTGAGCAAAAGATGGACGAAGAGCATAAGAGAATATGGATCAGTTGGGTCAAGGATTGTGTGGGTAAGATTAAAAGTTGGAATACAAATGTGGGCGATTGTGTGTGTGTATGCGCCAATGCAAGATCGTGCAAGCAGAGTGAGAGAAGAGTTCTGGACAAATGTGGAAGTGTGAATGAAAAAGTTTGAAAGGAATGAGAGAGTGTTTTTGATCGGTGATATGAATGGTAAAGTAGGGAATGTGAAGGTGGATGCAATAGTTGGTGAGTGGGGTGTGCCTGCCGAGATAGATGAGAATGGCAGTGCGTTAGTGGACATTTGTGCTGGGAGAGGGTTGGTGATAGCCAATACCCTCTTCAGGCACAAATTGATCCACAGGTATACTTGGCGAGTGATGAGAAGGGTGGGTGGTGAACTGAATGAAAGGAAGGCAATGATTGATTATGTGTGTGTGGATGAAAGGATGTGAAAATGTGTAATGGATGCAAGAGCTTATAGAGGTTGGGGGAGTGGACTTTCTGACCACTACTTGGTGGTGGCCAGAATCAAGATCCAATTAAGATGGAGAAATAGAAGAACGGAAGGACGGGAAGGAGTATTTGTAAGGAGAGTGGAAAGGTTACAAGAGGATGAGAAAATGGCAGAGTATAAGAGAGAAGTGAAGGAACGATTGGGCAAATATGAATTGGAGCAGAGGGGGGACGTGGAAGGTGTGTGCAGGATATTCACAGAAGAAATATGTGCAGCATGTGATGTGGTGTGTGGAAGGAAGAGAAGACGGAGGGGTGTGCAAGGAACAGCGTGGTGGAATCAAGAGGTGAGACAGGCTGTGGCACATAAGAAGAAAGCATACAATGAATGGATGAGAAATAGGGGCGTGGAAGAAATTGAGAGGCGGAATAGAGAGTTATATGTAGAAAAAAAGAGAGAGATGAAAAGATTAGTAAGAGAAAGAAGACAGCGGATGAGGAATTTGGAAGGAACTTGAGTTTAAAGTGGAGGGACTGTAAGAAAATGTTCTGGAAAGAGGTAAAAAGAGTAAGACAGGGTGGAAGTGAAGTTAGCCGGGGAGTGAAAGATAAAAATGGTAGACTACTAGTGGAGAAGGGAGAAAAAGTGAGCAGATGGAGAGAACACTTTAAGGAATTGTTGAACATAGAGGATGGAAGTAATGCGAGTATAAGTGGCTGGGAAATGGCTGGGAGAAGGAGGGAGGTGAGAAGACAGGAAGAAATCAGTAGGATAGAAGTTGTGGAAGCAATGAAGAAAGTTGAGTTGGGGAAAGCCCCAGGAATTGATGGAGTGTGTGGTGAAATGCTGAAGCATGGGGGAGAGATAGTAGTAGAATGGATGTGGAAAATGTGCAGATTGGCCTGGGAGGAAGGTAGAGTCCCGGAGGATTGGAAGTCAGGTATAATTATTCCCTTGTACAAAGGAAAAGGGAAAAAGAAGTGTTTGGTAATCACAGGGGCATTTGTCTTCTTAGTATAATAGGAAAAGTGTATGGTAGGATACTTATTCACAGAGTTAGAGAAAGAACAGAGGAATTAGTTGGAGAAGAACAGGGAGGCTTTAGGAAGGGAAGAGGTTGTATTGATCAGATATTCATTCTTAGATCTTTAGTGGAAAAGTTTATAGAGAAGGGAAAGGAGTTGTATGCAGCTTTCATGGATTTGGAGAAAGCATATGACAGGGTTGATAAACAAGGATTGTGGAAAGTATTAAGAATATATGGAGTAGATGGGAAGTTGTTGAATGCTGTGAAGAGTATGTATGATGGTGCTAAGGCTGCAGTACGTGTGGATGGTGAACAGAGTGAATTTTTCTCTTTGAAGGTTGGGTTGAAAAAAGGATGTGTCATGTCTCCATGGTTGTTCAATCTGTACATGGATGGGGTAATAAAAGAGGTACAAGGTAGGGCAGTGGAAGTTGGCGTGGCCCTAGTGAGAGAGGGTAATGTTTGGAAACTCCCTGTACTGTTGTTTGCAGATGATACTGTGTTGTTCACTGAAGATGAAGGAGAGCTGCAAGGCTTGGTGGATGAGCTTGGGAGAGTGTGTAAGAAACGGAATCTAAAGGTGAATGTAGGGTAGAATAAAAGTGATGGTCTTTGAGAGAGGTGAAGTCAGTGAATGTACAGCGAGGTTGGATGGTGAGGAACTGGAAAATGTGAGTACGTTTATGTACTTGGGTAGTGTGATGAGTAAGGATGGAGGTTAGGAGGGTGAAGTGCTTGAAAGGGTACAGCAGGGAAGAAAGGTTGCTGGTTCCTTGAAGACAGTGATAAGAAGCAGGGAAATGAGCATGGAAGTTAAAAAGTTACTACATGACAGTACTGTGATACCAACTCTAACGTATGGAAGTGAAGCTTGAACGTTGCTGGAAGTACACAAGTCAAGAGTGAGAGCAGTGGAAATGAGTTATTTAAGAGGAGCCTGTGGAGTTACATGGAGAAACAGGCTGACAAATGAGGATATAAAGGAGCGTTGTGGTGTGGATGTGATAGGAAGCGTTAGGAAGAATACACTGAGGTGGTTTGGCCTTGTGGAGAGGATTTAGGGTGAAAGACTGACGAAGAGAGTGCATGTGAGTGAGGTGGAGGGGGGAAGAGGGAGGGGGGAAGAGGGAGGGGGGAAGAGGGAGGGGGAGGCCGAGGATGAGATGGAGGGATGGGGTGGAGAGGTATATGAGAGAGGGGGATGTGAGTTGGGAGCGGGGCACTAAAATGGTGGGAAACAGGGCGACTTGGAGGAGATTTGTTTGTGGCCACCCCGAACGGGATTGAGGCGTCTGGCACCATCATACATACTCTTCACAGCATTCAACAACTTCCCATCTACTCCATATATTCTTAATACTTTCCACAATCCTTGTCTATCAACCCTGTCATATGGTTTAATACAGAATGTAAAAAATCAGAAGAAAATGGTACAGAAGACACAATAGTGAGAGGGCATATAACAAGTATAAACAGGCAAGATATGATTATACAAGAATAAGGAGGGATGCCCAAAGACAGTTTAAGAAAGACATCATAAATAAAAGTAGCGATCAATGGAAGCTGTTTTACAGCTACATCCGAAGCAAAACCGAAGTAAAAGATAAAAGACAATCCATTCCGGATGAGGGGATCATCTATACACAAGAGAAAGATATTTGTGAAGCACTAATAAAAGAATTTCCATCCAGTTTTTACAGAAGAAAATATTATTGAGAGGGATGATATGGAACATGCATGCCCACACATATTACCAACTATATAAATATCAGAAAAAGAAATACCGGAGGAGTTAAGTAAATCAGACAAAGGAAAGGCAAATGGTCCTGATGAAATTTCATGTTGGGTGCTACATGAATGTGCAAAGGAGTTAAGTAAACCATTATCTTTACTATTCAAGGAATCCTTTGAACAAGGTAAACTACCTGATATTTGGAAGAAAGCAAACATTGTTCCCTTATTCAAGAAAGGGTATAGACAAAATCCACTCAACTACCGACCAAGTATCACTAACCAGTGTTGTAAGCAAGGTATTAGAAAAGCTGATAAGAAAAGTTTGGGTAAATCATCTAGAACACAATATGATAACAGAAAGACAGTTTGGTTTCAGAAAGGGAAAATCATGAGTTCCTAATCTGTTGAGCTACTGTGATAAGAGTAACAAAAACATTACAAAAAAGAGAAGGATTTTTTTCTTTTATGCGAGGAAGAAGGACCCAAAGGCCACGAGCCCGCAATAACTGTTCCTTCCAAGAGAAAAACAAAATACAAGAGAGAACCAAATTCAAGATCCGATCATTTCGAGATCCCAGGACACACTGCGTTTGAAAGACTGAGATCATAGGAAGCAGGAAATACAGACAGAGGGAGACAGTTCCAGAGATGACCTGTTGCATAAATGAAGGACCGGGAGTAACGGTTAACTCTTGCATTAGAGAGTTGGACAGAAAAGGGATGAGAATTTACTGCTAGACGGTGCAACGTGCCCGTCATTGAGGTGGAAGAATGCAAGCAGACAGGAGCAGTGACCATTGAAGTAGCGACAGAATAGAGACAAAGATGCAACAATGTGGTGAAGAGACAGAGATTGAAGGGAGTCAGTAAGAGGAGGAGAGGTAATGAGACGAAAAGCTTTTGACTCCACTCTGATGAGAAGAACTATATGTGGGGAACCTTCCCACACATAAGAGTTGTACTCCACACAGGGGTGGATAAAACCCGTGTATAATCAACAATTTTGCAGAGGTAAAGAAGAATCGGAGTCGGCTTAGCACACCTAATCTCTTGGAAGCATATTTTACAAGGGATGTATTATGATCTTTCCAAGACAAGTCCCGAGTAAATGAAACCCCATGCAAGTTCAAGGATGATGCAGGATTAAGCTGAATATTATTAGACATTGGTGGGTACACCTGTGGAAGATTTGTCAGGTTGATAGGTGTAAGAACTGAGTCTTTGATGCATTAAAAACAAGATTATTTTTACCCCAGTCAGAGATATGAGCCAAGTCAGACATTAGGTGTGCCATGGCCTCATTCCTTGTTTGTTGAAGTAACTGCTGGGATGGGCGTTGCGGGAATTGAATGGAAAGGTGAAGGGTGGAATCATCAGCGTATGAATGGATAGGATTAGACGTACAGCTTAGAAGGTCACTTATGAATAAAAGGAAGAGAGTTGGTGATAAGATAGAGCCCTGAGGAACACCACTGTTGATAGATCTAGGAGAAGAACGATGGCCGTCTACAACAGCAGCTATAGAACGACCTGAAAGGAAGCTGTAGATGAAGGCACAGATAGAAGGATAGAAAGTAAGAGGGCAGTTTGAAAATTAAAGATTTATGCCAGACTCAATCGAAAGCCTTTGAGATGTCAAATGCAATGGCAAAGCTTTCGCCAAAGTCCCGAAAGGAGGATGACCAGGAGTCTAAAATGTAGGTGAGAAAATCGCCAGTGAAGCGTCTCTGACGGAACCCATACTGACGATCAGAAAGAAGGTTGTGATAGGAAAGATGCTTTACAATTTTTCTATTAAGAATGGACTCGAAAACTTTTGAGATACAGGATGTTAAAGCAATTGGACGATAGTTAGAGGGTTGGGATTGGTCACCCCTTTTTGGGACTGGCTGAATGAGAGCAAACTTCCAGCAAGAAGGAAAGGTACAAGTTGATAGACAAAGGCGACAGTGTAGCTAGCAGATATACAGACAGAAGGACAATGATATGTATTATTACACAGATTTTTAGTGGATTAGTAGTATGAGTAGCAGTAGTGCTGTGAGGGAAATTAGTGGGAAAAGAGGGGTTAGTAGTGGCAGTGCCATCAATGATAGTAACAGATTTAGCAGTCTTGTGCTAACGTTCTTTGTGTGGAAATGATGATGTGACAAACAATGTAATACTGTAGGGGTTGTAGGACCAGACGACTAGAATCCCCCTAAGGAATATGATGGCCCGCAGTAAGAGGATACTGAAAAGTAAGAGTAATACAAGAGACAGAGACTGAAGGAAAACAATGCACGTGTGAGGTGAAGCAACGTTTAAGGCCTGGGTAATGAGGCGGAGCAGGATACCACAGCTGTAACTTTGTCTCATAATAGTATGTGTAATTTGCTTCTAACTTCATCTGGTTATAGTTAATTATTGGTGAATGCTCTCTGCTGCCCATCACAGTGTGGTTTATTCGTCCACATAATGCAATATTAACATTTATAACTATCCACACAGCTGCTGTGGGAATCAGCATTAAATCCACAGTAATTCTATATTGTAGCTATAGACAATCCAGGAACAACATGTTCACAAAAATTATCAATGCGGTGATAAAGACAAGTCGCAGCTTATATACAAATGGCGCGGTGCTGGTTGGTTGGTTGGTTTAGATTCGCCTCCTAAAAAGAGAGGACACAGGCAAAACAAAAGCCCGTCAGAGAAATTCTGTCAATAAAACAAGGATTATATACTAGCGTGGGGGTGGGTACATGGCCACAACCCCCAAAAGAGCAGACGTGGGTGTCCTTGCAATAAGCTCTGCTGCCAGTTGAAAGTCGTCAGCCCCGACACGAAGCTGCGTCCCAATATTACACGGAAGTCGAGATGTTGCAGGACAGTCCAGAACATAATGGAGCAGGGGCTGCTCACTGACCTCAAAGCAGTGAGGGCACGGCTCTGGGTTGCTGTTAGTCACCTGGCTGTAGCACAGGAACTCCAGGCGTAAGTGGCGAAGTGGAACCAGTAGGTGGTTAGGTGTGCCATGGGGAACAGACACAGGTGTGTACTCTGTAGCTCTGGCATACCATGTAGCAGAACGGGAGCCCTCCCATACCTGAAACTGATGATCCTCCTGCGAAAGTCGGCAGATGGCATCAGCCACGTGTCGCAAGAGAAGGGATAAACTAGGACTCAGCTGAAATGTGGTAACAGGTAACGTGCCAGTATGGCGAGCATCAGCATCAGCATGCTCATTGCCTGCAATACCGACATGCCCAGGAAGCCAGTGAAGGTGAACCTCACCCCCCCGACCCGTGATGGAAGTTGCAACAGCTATGATGGACGTAAGGAGATATTTATTGTCAGCGTAGCAGTGCTTTTGGAGGCCACGTATAGAGGAAAGCGAGTCCGTATGGATAATAATACGCCAATGGAGGTGTTGATCAGCATGGCGAAGGGCGCAGAGAATGGCAACGAGCTCAGTCTCGTAGGCTGAAACACCGGAGGTGACATGCCAGGACTCAACCCCAACACAAACAAAAGCAGCACCCACAGACCCATCATCACCAACAGACCCGTCAGTATAGTAGACTGCAGTATCTGGAGTGAAGAAAGCTGCCACACGACTGAGAGCATCCTGGCGAAGAACAGCAGGAAAAGAGGACCTGGGAACCGCTATATTGGGCTCGACATATTTGATCACAGGTGGGAGCCAAGGAGGAGCAGGGGCATATGCAGGATTGGGCAAGTCAGGACCACCACTAATGGCATCAGCGGCGTCAAGCTTGCGAACTATGTCCGCAGCAAGCAGAATCCAATCACCTCCAGGGTGCGGATTTGGGAGCCGAGCAAGGGTACGCTGGAGAAGTACAGACACCGGAAGGTGGGGCCGATGCCGACAGAGCTGAGCAATGACAGCTGTTGTTCATGCCCAAATGCGGTGCTGCAGAAAGGGAAAACCGGTCTCAGCCCGAAGGTTGACCAAGCGTGTCCAAGGAGGTGCACCGAGCAATATACGCAGAGCAGTGTTCTGCAGGACTTCCAAAGAGAGACGGAGTGACTCAGACACTCCGATTAGACATAGATCCCCGTAATCCACAATGGAATGGATAGCTTGTGAATAAAAAGTCCGTAGGACGCTGTACAAGGCACCCAGGTTGCGGTGAGAAAGGGCTTTTAGGGCAGTAATGCGGGTAGCTGCTCGCTCCCGTATATAGCGGATATGAGTGGCAAACATCAGACGGCTGTTGAACCATACACCCAGGTACTGGTGACAGGAAATGACATCAAGGCTATTACCCCCAAATAGAAGGGGACGGTCAGGGTGGCGGAGACCAAAAGGCAGGCATTTAGTTTTTTGGAAATTGATTTTAAGGCCAAGCTCACAGCATTTGGCATGTAGACGGGAAAGCACAGTTGGTGCCTGAGTGTAGCAGTCCCATCTAGAGAAAACCAGTGCCAAGTCATCTACATAGCAGAACAGAGTAACCCCTTGGCCATAGTCGACTGTAAGCAGGTCCTCAACTAAGACATTAAATAATAGAGGACTCAGCACACTGCCCTGGGGTGTGCCATTGACATGCGAGTAGGGAGGGGATACTCTGCCCTGAAATTGAACACAAGCTGCACGGCCGTGGAAGAAGTCCCTCACCCAGGAGAGGAGGCGACCACCCAAGCCCTTCACTGCGAGCGCCACAAGTACTGCGTCTGGGTTGGCAAGTTCGAATTCCTTCTCAAGATTGAGGAAGACAGCCATGCCACGACCACAACTCAGCTCACCAAGAAAGGAGGCTAGGCAATGCTGAGCACTCCTGCCAGGGAGGTAAGCAAATAGCCGGGGATGGAGCGGCCCCAACCTCCAGACAAGTCGAGAGAGGACAAGCCTCTCAGCGGTCTTGGCAATGCAACTGAGGAGGAAGATCGGCCTCATGGTAGTCGGGTCTCGTGGTTTGGGGATGGAGTGAATAATGGCTGTCTTCCATGATCCAGGGAGACGCTTTTCAAGCCATGAGCGATTGAACAGGTCCAGGACACGCGCCTTCCCTCCCTGGCTTGTGCGAGCCAGGAGTGAGTATACAAGGCCATCAGGGCCCGGAGCTGTATCCTTTCTGCTGCACAACACTTGATCTAGCTCCTCCACAGTAAAGGGGTGGTCTGCAGCATCAGGACGAGAGCAAGCAGCATTGACAGCATCCCTGCGGGGTCCTGCAAGGCGAGCTTGCAGGTCACTGACAGACTGTGGGAGGGTTCGTTGTGGCAGTACGAGCAGCGAAATGGGCAGCAAGGCGATCTGCCTCACCTGCAGGGTCAGGATGTGATGGTGGCCTAGCTGGTCGGGGAGAAGAGACCGACTTGATTCTCGCCCACATCTCCCCAAGTGTGGAACGTGAATTAAGCGACCTACACCACCTCATCCAAGCCTCGTCCCAGATGCGGCGCTTTTCCTGTGAAACATGTCGCACCACTGCAGCCAGATATCTCCTAGTTGGAGAGGAAGGTCGCCGACGGTAGGCCTTACGAGCGGAGTTTAGCCGATGGTTCAGCTCCTGAACCCGCTCGTCATAAAACCAGTAGTCCTTAAGAAAGACCGTGGGGTGCTTGGTGAGGGGAATACAGGCAGCAGCAGCGTGACGTAAGGCATGGGCAACCTGCTCCGCATGGTCCTCTAGGGAATGTGGGGGAACAGCCTTGTCCAAGGCGGTGTCAACTGTCTGTGCATACTCGGGACAATGTGCACATCGTAAGTCCCAGCGAGGCGGAGGTGGTGGTGGGGGTGGAAGAGGAGCCGTAGGCAATTCCATCACCACAGTGAAATGATCACTGGTGAGGATTGGGTGCAAGAACCACGCAGACACATCGGCAAGAGGTGCAGAGACTAGGGAGAGGTCAAGCCTCCCACCACGGACATGAGTAGACTTGGACAAGTCATTGAGTAAGGAGACCCTCGCAGTTTCCTCGAGGGAGATGGCAATATGTCACCCAGCCTCATTCACCGGGTGGGGTGAGTATAGGACGGGATGGTGGGCATTGAAGTCCCCCCCAGTGAGGGTGGACTCAGCTGCAGCCTGATGGAGGAGCTCGCCAATGTCTAGAGTCCCAGCATAGCTCTTATAAATGTTTTAGACGGTTAAGGAGGTCGTGGCGAGCTGCAAGATGACTCCTTGAACCTCAACACCCTCACCGCAGCGAATAGGAGGGCTACATTCTTTGCAAGGGATGTGATCCCGAACCAGGATGGCACACCCTTGTGCATCACCAGGGCCCTAGGGAGGAAGAAGCCATTGTATCCTCGGAGCCAAAAAGGGGAGCCGTGGGGTAGGAGTGTCTCTTGCAGAAGGAAGACATGAATATTCTCCCGGAAAGCCACCTCCTGGAGGTGAGGGAGCTTACTCCAAGCTCCTACGCAGTTCCACCGCAGGACTTGGAGGCAATCAGCGTTGTCTGGGACCGTGGAGGGTAAGCAGTCTCTCGCAGAAGTCCGAGAGTTTCTCCCTCTGCCTCTACTGCTGCTGAGGCTGGAACTGGCCCTGATGGATTGATGGGCAGGTTGCCGGGCGGGTGATCTGCCTCTACCACTGCTGAGGCTGGAGTCGGTGCCAGAGAGTTGGAGGCTGGGCCGCGAGGTCGGCATTCTGCCCCTACCCTTGCTGAGGTTTGTGGTGGCCCTGGTGAGGTGGTAATTGGGCTGCGAGAGCGGCATCTGGCCTTGGGCACTGCTGAGGCTGCAGTTGGTCCTGGCGAGTGGGTGGATGGGCCGCGATGTCGACGACGGCGTGTAGGGACAGGAGGTGGCTGGGGTGTTGCTGACAGGTCAGGAGACGACATCTGACGTGTAGGTGGAGAGGGATGAAGCTGACGCTTTGCCTCCACCACATCCACGACGACGATTTTGTCGATAGTAGCCACGAGGGGAGCAGTATCGACTTTCTTGCCATGCATCGATTCCAGTAACTGAGCAAAGCTTAGAGCAATCTCTTTCCCAATTAATCGCAGGTCCTGTATGGTGAAGAGAATCTGGGGAGAGCTCAGAGCATGAGGTGGTACGGGGAGAGATGCATCGAACGGTGGTGGGAGTGTGGTAGGAGGTGGGTGGTGAACCTCCACTGCCACAGTCTGCAGTCTGATGAGGGGGAGCAGACTGCAGAGGGGGAAAGGCACTGGCATCGAGAGGAGGAGGAGGAGAAGGCACAGCTGTTATTTGACGCTGTTGGCCCCAGACAAAGGTCCCTGGAGGTGCAGGCGTGGAGCTGGTGGCTTGCTGCTGCTGAACCCAGGCTACCTGGCGTTCCCGGCCTTGCAAGACATGTGCAGCTCTGATGGGGCAGTTGGGGTGCCACGCATGGTGTGGGCCAGAGCAGTTGGGGCAGCGGGAGGTGATTGCCTCCTTGGCCTTGAATCTTGCCAGGCAGCACTCTGTATCGTGTGGGCCGCTGCAGATCCCGCAAACGACAGGCCTGTTGCAAGTGGCTCTGTGGTGTCCATACCTCTGACACCAATAGCAACGGAGAGGCTCCGGGGTATATGGGCACAGATAGTAAGTCCCCCAGTTCCCAAGATCGAGAAAGGGTAGTAGAGGACCCCGTAAAGTGATGAGGACCTGGCGAGTCTCCTCCCTGGTACACTGCCTCTGACAACGCGTGGCTTCTTCCACCTGTGGGTGACGCAAAAGGAGATCGACCGGCATTCTCATGGGATACCCCATGACAATAGCCTTGGTCGATCTCAGCCCTGGAGTGAGCTCCACGAGCTTGATGGGGTTGGCCACGTCCTGGGCTGCTGCCTTGAGAAGGTCGTAAGAGGCCTCGTCTTTCGGGACTAAGACGGAGCTCCCGTCTTTGCCGATAATGTTCGTGGTCCTCAGTTCCGGCAGGCGGCGTTCCAAAGCAGCGACTGCATTGTAGCTTGTTTCATGCCCGTCCTGGCGAGTAACACGAAAGGCCGGGAATGATGAGCGAGGTGGAGGGGGCACTGCCACCATTACTGAAGGTCGAGCGGCAAGAGGAGGCTTGCGAGGAGCCCCGGAGCGTGGTACCGGAGTGGCGTAGTTTCCCTGCTCTCGCCGTCTAGATCTTTTACTACTGACCAGTGAGAAACCGTCGTCATCAGTAAGGGCAGGATCAGCATCAGAAGGAGCAAATGAGGCAGCAGGAATGGCAGCATCCATGGTCATCTGCTCGTGGCAGCGAGCTGATTTAGCTGGTCGAGTTGTAGAAGGGGAAGCACAGGTGGCAGGACGAGGCAATGGGCCCGAGGGAGGAGCCAAGGCAGTAGCTAGGGAGGGA
Organism: Coenobita brevimanus; assembly: GCF_032717465.1. Taxonomy (NCBI): domain Eukaryota; kingdom Metazoa; phylum Arthropoda; class Malacostraca; order Decapoda; family Coenobitidae; genus Coenobita; species Coenobita brevimanus. The sequence goes on along the minus strand of NC_137014.1, from coordinate 31,620,172 downwards.
AAGGGATCTATGGGACCAGAGGACTGTGAGCTGGATGTGGAGGAGCGTCTCTCCCTCTTACTCCCCTTAGCACTGGAAGGCCTAGATAAACCTGAGTGCTGGGGCTGAGGTCGTGGGATGCGTGAGGGACCCGAAGATCGGGTACTAAGAGGTGCCTCCATAGCACTGAGGCAAGCAAACTCCCCAAGAAACAGACTACACACACACTAACACACACACACACACAGCACACACACAATCACTCCAAAAGAAAAACAAAAAAAATGGCCAAGTCCCTACAGTGACGGGCAACCTATGCTCCCCGCCCTCTAAAGGGCGACGTAGGAGGCCCCGCCACTGCCCCGTGAGGGTCTTACCTAATCTACCAGAGCCGCCCTCACTGCCTCCTATAACCAGGCCCTAATGGCCCCCCTTCATGGAAGTGCCCTAATGGCACCCCTTCAGGGTTCGGCGTCGTACTACAGTGAGGGACACTAACGGCAGGCCAAAAACACATACACACACACACACACACACACACACACACACACACACACACACACCAAACAGTCAGACAGACGTCTGCCTTGAAGACAGAGTCCCAGGAAAAACCTGTAAGACACAAAAATTCTCCTCAGTGCCAGAGACTAAGTCCCTTCAATGGCAAAACTGGGAAAACTGGAAAAAATTCTTCCTCTATAACGGAGGCAGAGTCCAGTGCTACAGACACACGAGCCGGAGGTCTTGACTGCACGGTGGCTGGGCAAGGAATCGGCGCGGTGCTTTATCCGTATGATGAGGATCCGAAACAGATGGGTCGTGTCTAGACCAGCTTCACAGGACTTCATGATAACATAGTAGTCATCTATGTTGTAATATATGCTATGTATGTTACGAACGTATAATGTTTTGCAGGTGAATAGCATGAAAGTGTTTCGAATCCAGTTCGAATCCATTCGCCTCGTAACTCATTACCAAACTACCACTCACGGTTGATCATCCCCTTGCCCTCTTTCTAACCCTTTCACTTCCTTCCACCGAGGGGGGGTACAGAAACTTTGGTGCGTGAGTGTACGATAAAAATGGTTTAAGACATAGGACAGTTCGAGCTTGACTCATTATGTAAAGATACAATTAGGTATGAACAATTAGGTAAGAACACACACACACACACACACACACACACAGCATATCCCATATTTCTGAACTTTGCATTCTACTGGCAACTTACGAATGGAAGAACTCATAGGAAGCAACTCACTATTTCTTCAAGATGCCCACTTATTCATTCATACTTCCTCATCAACACTTTCCTCCTAAGCAAATGCACAGGAGCATGTGGCATTTGTATGAAAAGTGCTAGATACATTTTTGTTTTCTTACAAATAATGCCAGTAAAGTTTAGTTAAAAAAAAAAAAAAAAAAGTTCTAGAAGCGAGAGAGGAAGGGTTGATATAACTCAGTGTCATTCATTTACCCCCAGTTAAATTTAATAATGGACAATGCTGGGAACGCTACTAATAAAAAGTAGCGATGCTCCCATTCCCGTTACTGGCTCAAAAAAGTAGTGGCGTTACTAGTTTCGCTACTTGATACGAAATGTAGCGGTGCTCCCGCTACTTTGGATAAGAAAAAGGTAGACGAAGGAAAGATTAACAAAAATCTGTGATACAGCGATACACTATATACTGTTTTCGATTATATTAATCTGTCTGAGTGGTTATGTTGTGTACCAGTAATGTCAGTATATACTTATACTGACCAAAAAAAAAAAATCATAATACACGTCGGTGTCACTTTAATTAAGCTTAGAGCCGACGCTACAGGAAAAAGCTATTTACTGTATAATGTAACAAATGTTCTTTAACACTGTTACCTAGTATACCTACTGAAAGTAACATACGTAAATAAAAGGCAAAAAAATGTGGCCTGCCATTGATACATATTATATAGATTTATCATCTTTTCAATGATACCTATATATGTACGAAAACGAAAGTAAAAATGAACTGGGGCTTTCTTTCAAAGTCTGTTTATACAATAGCATTTTTTTTCCATTACTTTAAACTGAAAGTAGCAAACTGTTGCAAATTAATATCGTAGTGAGTAGGAATTAGTCTGAAAGAGAGTGGGGGAGAGAGCGGGAGTTAGAGACGGGAATGGTTAGAGGTGTGTGTGTGTGTGTGTGTGTGTGTGTTGCCTACATCTAGCTGACATCCTTATTCATCTTTACGTAATTTAAATGATCGATAATTAACTAGCAAATTCCTGTCTAATTATTGCGCATTACTAATAAATAATAATTAATAAACTATTGATGTAATGTAGAACAAACATCATTAAATGACAGAATTGACAAAAGTATTATTTCTCGTCATTAATAAATACAACCAAACCGTCGGCATATCTATATGTGCTCACCGACTCCGGACCTGTATTCGTCGCGTGAGTAGCGAGGAGCGCGGTAACGCATGAGTACAGCCAAAATGTAGCGGCACTCTCAGTTCTGCTACTGGCTTAAAAAAGTAATGGCGTTACCATCATCGCTATTAAAATAGTAGCGGCGCTATTCCCAGCTCTGATGATGGATGATAATTATTACAGATGCAAAAGAGGAAAGGCTGACATAACTGAATGTCTTGTATTTACACCGATCCCTCAGACTTTCTTGAGACAGATGGTCTGATGATGATCACAGCCAAAACAAAAACCGTATCTGTGATTCCCACTACTTTCTCATGAAATACTATATCTGTATGTTAATTCATCATGCTGTGGTTACATGAATTTCGATGCAATTTAGCTGTAAATCATTATCAGTATCTTTAAGTTAGGAGAAAACGCCGTGGGGCACACAGCCTTATTCGCCCATGGGGTCCCTTTGTGCAATCCTCCAGGCAGAGACTCTTCACCTTCTAAGTATCTATTGACAGGAAAGATCAACCTGCTTCAGCCATGAATTCCATGGCCTTTCCCTTGGTCTCCTCCATCCCTGCTTAACTCTCTTGGAGAGTATCCTTTGAAAAGGATCATCCTCGGGAAAAACAGACGACGTGCCCATATAACCTGACTTGGTGCTGATGTTTATGAAGATAATATTCCTCACTTCAGTCTTATGGAGTAGTTGTTCGTTAGGTATCCGGTTGTACTAGCAATATCTCATGATCCCGCAAAGACACTTAGTACCAAAGAAGTCAATTCATCCCTTCAGGTCACTGCTTAGCCTACTATTCATGTCTTACAACCGTACAGTAAGACAGGGAGCTCCAAACCCTTGCGGATGCGAATTTTCGTCCTTCAACACAAATAACAACAATGTCCATAACCTAGGCAGAGTGAATTCATAACCCCACAGGCTAGATCGATGCATCGAGAAATCTCGTAGTTTGACCTACCATTATTCTGGACCACATTATCAAGATAAGTGAATCTTTCCAAGACATCCACGTTATCACCATATGCTTGGACAGACTAAACTGCTTCATCAAACAACCACCAAATGATTGGACCTTGATCTTGGCCAAGAGACCTTTAATCTCAATGGCTTCTCGTTCTCTATGAAATTTCTCGAGGACACTCAGTAGTATCTCCAAAGACTCTGTTAGGATACCTGCATCATCAACAAAGTCAAGGCCGGTAATCCTGAAACTGCCTATTGATATTCTATACTGACTTCAACTCACAGCCCGGCCAAGTACCCTACCCATGCACATATTGAAAAGTGTGGGACAAGAGCACATCCCTGTTATACAGCAGTACTTATTGGGAAGATGGATGTTCCCTCTCCACACTTTACAGTACTTTAATCCATTTCCTCCCACTGTCCTTAGCTGAGGACGGAATTGGGCATTTTCATAAGTTAATAAAGAAGGGAACTCCGGGGTGGGGACCTATGAGCTTCATGACTATGAGCTGACAGGCGTAGGGAGGTATGCTCAGTAGCCTTCTGGCAAAATCTCTCTCACAGGAATTCTGGGAGCTAATGGGTTAAGCATCTGCCAGCAATCAGTCAGATTGTCTCTGTGGGGATCCCAGGGAACTGTAGGAGTTACCAACGTTCCTCCCACTTTACTAAGTTGCAACCCTTCTTGAGATCCATTACAGGCTGCAAGCAGACCTTGTCATCACTCAAGCTGGCATTCCACAAGAACTCAGGGAGCTAGGATATTGTCAACTGTAGACATCTTGAGTGTGGATCCCGATTTCTCAGGCCTCTAACACTTTGGCAGATGGTCTCGGATACGCTTCAGGAAAATGTAAGCGAAAACCTTGCCTGGACACTGATCACTGTTATACTACAGTAGTTACTACAGTCACCCTGGGCTGCATTCCATTTCCAGATATGGGTGACCAGACCCCTTGTCCAGTCCACCAGAGGGCTTCTATGATTGCATATAATGCCTTGATCATGGCTTCACCCCCAGCTCTGATCACTTTCACTGGGATGCCACAAATGTCAAGTGCTCTACCACTTTTCAACCGATCCACTGCCTCCTTGATTTCGTCTAGCCCGGATAGGTAAACGTTTTTTTGTTACTATATTAGGTAAGGTGGGGTATGGCCTACCCCAAGGAAAAAAAAAAAAACTTCCGTTGGAGATATTTCAAAATGCTTCAATACACAAATAATTCAACCCATTATCTTTGAATAGGGCCAGAAAAAATAAAGTTTAAATAAATTTTTTTTTTCCAAAGTTTTCAGAAAATGGTGAAATTTTTGGTACACAAAATTTAATAAATTTTTGCAAAACTGACAAGTAATATCGTGATTCCTTGGGTGGCTTGTGGTAGACTGATGTTGGGACCTTCTGTATACAAAAGGAGAAAGACAGCAAATTAAAATTTAAAAAATCACATGAGGGCTAAACTGAGGTTACATTGTAGGTAAACTGGGGTATGATATACCCCAATGGCTCTATAGAGCAAAATCAGAGCCAGTTACAGCTATGACCCCATCATCCCCATGAAGAGCTTCTTTAGGTAGGAAGGTAATGAGACGGACAGATCTTTAGACCTTATGCTCTTATTTTTAAAAATTAAATTTCGGGGACTGGGGTTTCTGATACCCCACATTACCTATTTAGGGCTAGAGAAGGTACAGAATCATCAAATGATGTGAAAACAGTCAATGATTGTACACCAGCTGACAGAAGCTCTCCACTGGGAGGTTCAGCCATATACAGTTGCTCAAAATATTCAGCCTAGTAAGCCCCTTTACCCATTCTCCCCCAGCGCAAGCCATCCATGTGCTGTCCGTCTAGGGGACAGATCTGAAGTGGAGCTTTTTCGTGGTTTGGTAAGCAGGTCGAAGGCTGTTTACGTGAAAGTCCTACCTCCTCAGTGACTTCCCTGACATACCTCTCCTTGTCTCTTCTCAGCAAAACTCATGGCATTTGAAACAGGAGTCTGTGCTGCTCCCGATCCCCAACCAGTCTGGCAGCATGATTCTCCTCAATTGTGGCCAGTTTCCCTGAGGTACGAAAGCCTTCTTTGATCTTGGGGGCTCTCCAACACACTCATCAGCTACTCCATGGTGGCATGGTTCTAGGTGTCCCACCTGTGTCCTCGGCAGTATTGAGTACCTCAAACTGATTTGAGAGTGCCACTGCATACTCATAAGCACATTCCTCATCCCTGAGTTTCTCAAGATGGAACTGTTTATGGAAACAGCCTGAGCTTCTCTGTTTTGATTTGTAGCCTTAGAGTCACAACACTCCTGAAAACCCTGTGATTACTAACAAAGATGTGGTCAATCTCCTTTGCAACCCCTCCAGAATACCATCACTGGTGAAGGTCTGGCCCCTGGAATCAAGATCCAGAAATTTTCAACATACGGGACTTTGCCAAATCCAAAAGGCAAGAATTATTAGAATTATTGGTCCACAGCCATGGGGACCTACCCATTCCTTGAAGCCTTCCCTGTCAGTGCCACTAGCCACACTGAAGTCACCCAGGACCAAGAGTTTATTTCACAAGGGGCACTGTTCCACAACCGAGTCAAGTTTGATGCAGAACAGATCTTTGTCTTCAAGATCACTCATCCCAGTTGGAACATACACTGCAATAAGAGATATGAAGCCTCAACAGCACTTTGGCACTTTGACAGGGCGGACTGGGATGGATTTGGAAATTATCTTGCTGATGTTCCATGGCAGTCTTTCTTCTCTGGTGATCCCAATTCTACCCAGTCCCACATTTGTGACTTAATACTAGCTGGTATGGATTTGTTCATACCAGGTCAACAATTCACTAAAAGATCAAACTCTCCAAAATGGTTTGATGGCAGTTGTGCCGGAGCAGCAGCCCGAAGGTCATTAGCATATAACTCTTACTTAAAATCAAAAACACCTGAATCACTCTCCCAATTTAAAATTGCTAGAAATCATGCAAAAGCTGTATTAAATCTATCTAAATCAAACTTTCTTCAAGAGCGGGCATCAGAACTACTTAACAACCCTAATGACAATAGATTATTCTGGTCAACTCTTAATTCTTTCAATAATAACTTTAACAAGTCATCTTCCATTCCCCCACTAAAATCTTCAGATGGCAATATTACAAGTGACCCACGTGGGAAAGCGGATATCTTTGCTAGTACCTTTGCAAGAAACTCTACAATAGATGATACCAGCCAGAGTGTCTCAGTACTGGAACTTGATTCTCCCGAAATTGCCCCACTTAAAATACAGACAAGATTTGTAAAATCCATCCTAGACAATTTACCTACCAACAAGGCTCCAGGTCCAGATGGAGTTCCGCCAATTGTTTTGAAGAAGTGTTCCCCTGAACTTGCCTCTGTCCTAGCTAAATTGTTCAGACTATGCATACGTGCTTCTTTATTCCCAAATTCATGGAAAGAAGCCAATATCCACCCAGTTCCGAAGAAAGGAGGTTCGTCTGACCCCTCCAATTACAGACCAATAGCTATCACATCTTCTCTTGGTAAGGTGTTTGAAACTTTAATTAATAAGCATATTGTTAAACATCTTGAATCCAACAACTTAATTAATGATAGACAATACGGTTTTCGCCACGAGAGATCCACCATTGACATACTCAATCTCTTAACTCATACCATCCATCAATCAATTGATCTTTTTGGAGAAACTCATGCAGTAGCTCTTGATATCTCTAAAGCTTTCGACAGAGTGTGGCACCGTTCCCTGCTGTCCAAACTCCCTTGCTATGGACTAACGTCTTTTGTTCCTTTGATTTCTTCTTATCTTAGTGACAGGAAGGTGAGAGTGAAAGTAGATGATGTATATTCGAATTTCCACTCAGTTGGCGCCGGCGTGCCGCAGGGATCAGTTCTGGCGCCAACCCTATTTCTGGTTCATATTAATGATCTCTTATCTGTCACTCACAATCCCATTCACTCATGTGCAGATGGCTCAACACTGCATAGTTCATTCACACTCAGACATCCATTTACAAAGTCTAATATCTCTACCTCTCAGCTCAATACAGCCATCTCCATAAATCAAGATCTATCTACAATCAGTGAATGGGGACAAAACAACCTTGTCTCTTTTAATGCTAGTAAAACTAAATATATACAGTTTACTAATAGACAGATATTGCCAGATTCGTACATTACCTTCAGTGCTACTAATGTTCCCATCTCCAAAAGTATTGAAATTCTTGGTGTCTCACTTAACAGTGCCCTCAGCTGGACCTCTCATGTCGGGTCACTTGCTAAAACCGCCTCAAAGAAACTTGGATTATTGTACAGAGTCCGTAACTTCTTCGCCGATGAGCAATTAGCTATAATTTATAAGAGTCATGTGCGCTCTCAGCTTGAATATTGCTCACCCTTGTGGAATGGTTGTGGAGAGGTTGCATTAAGACAACTAGACAAAATTCAGAATAAAGCTGTTAGAATCATTAACAACCCTGCCATTACATATAAACTACCTCCCCTGCAAGTAAGAAGGAATGTTGCCTCCCTTGCATTATTTTACAGATATTTTTTTGGCAAATGCTCAGATGAAGTTGCGTCCATGGTGCCACCTCTCCATGCCTTCCCTCGTGCTACACGGGCATCTGGTAGCGCTCATGACTGGAATGTCACTCAACCATATTGCAGAACTTCTGCCTATCAGAATTCTTTCATTCCCCGAACTGCATCTCTCTGGAACTCGCTTCCCCAGAGTTGTTTTCCTCCAAATCTCAACCTACAGCTGTTCAAGTCTAACTGTTACAGACATTTTATGAACAGAGGACACCATTAATCTGGTGTATGGATTTTTTTTTTCTCCATTTGTTTTTCCTTCCTCCGTTCTGTTATTTAAAAAAAAAAAAAAAAAAAAAAAAAATGATACGACCATCACCCAGAGTAACTCCGTCAACACAAGAGACAAAGTGAGCAGCAACTGCCACAGCTGGACAGCATCATCACAGCCAGACCAGTAGTATATGTAGCCATCGCTACTGATCTTGCAATGTTCAGGTCGTCTTACTTCGGACAGTGCAGCTATGCTAACCCCCAATTCCCCCATCTCTCATGACATTTTTTCCTCCCCGCCGTACGAGCCAGACGCCCTCCTTGTCCGCTCTGTGAATACCCAAAGCTAAGTGCCCTGTTTTAATGTTTAGCGTGTGTGATTACAATAATGTGATAGTTCTGAGTTTAGGTGAGTGATATGGCTGATTGTCTGGTCGCTAAGTGTAGTTTGTGAAATGTTAATACAGTTTGTTCAACTTCTGTAAGTGCTGCTGGTGGATGAGTGTTTGATTAGCTTTGTTTGATAGACGGTATTGAATAAGAGACTCAGTTTATTTCTCTGAATCCCTGTGACTGAGTGTAGAGTGCTTGGACGGCGATCTGCACCGCTCTAGGGTAAGAAAAAATTTATATCTTAACTAATTTTGTTTTACCTTGGCGGCGTCTCTTTGTCCCTGATACGCAGTTACTTCAGCCGTCTCCCGCCGAAGGGCCGGACGAGTTACCCTCGCAAAAGCATAGGAATTTGTGCATTGTTTATTTATTTTTTGGTCTCAGAACCAATTTCGTATTAATGGATTAAGACAGGATTCTCTACTATACCAGTGATCCATTATTTTATCACTGTAAACGATAAATCAGCAAAACAAGGGATTACAACAGCGTTTGTTTACATTTTCGACACCAGGCAAGTGTTGCTGTTATAGTCCAACATTTTTTTTTTCCTTTCGACTTGCACTAAGTTTTGCAGTGAAATATCTCCCATTTCTTTACAGGTAATATATATATATATATATATATATATATATATATATATATATATATATATATATATATATGTTGTGACTTTTCAGGAGATAATAAACTTGTTTGTGTATTGTACAACCGTGCTGTGACTTTATTGTTATATTTCAGATTGTAGAATATTTTTTTTTCTTTGTTTATATCCCATGTTTACAAGCATCCTTACACGTAGGATATAATTGTCTCTTCATATGTAACTTTTCAGGTGACAGTAAACTTATTTGTGTACTGTAAGACTGTTTTGTGACTTCATTGTTGCTGTATTTCAGGTTGTATAATTTTAGTTCTTCATTCCAGGTAATGGTTAGCTTTCCATTCTTTGTAACAGGTATATTACTAACCAGTAAGGTAGCCATTCCTCTACAGTTCTAAACAGCAACAAGACCCCCACTAGTAAAACCTGTAACCACTGCATAAATTGTCACTGTTCTAGCAGGTTTTGTATATGTAACTTAATTTTGTTCCAATATCTCTTCAGGTACTAATCAGTGGTATCGTATTCTCTTTCTCTGATAAATCTTTGCGGTAACCTTGGATTTCAGAATGCCGCGGAACATTATTTGCGTAACCTGCTCCGGTAGTTTCACCAGATCCTTTTATACGGACCGCACCTTTGTTTGCAGGTTGTGCAAACTACATCAGAGCCTGGAAGACAAACTGACCGAGGCTACTCGTACAAACAAAATCAACAGCCTGACCCAAAAAGTTGATGTGCCGGAGGAATTCATTGAGTAATGTCGGACACACTGCAGAGGACAGTGTCACTGCTAGTCCAACTCCAGTCCAGGCTGACCATCCCCCTCCCACTGTAGTTGCTTCTCCCCCCACCATACAGAATGAGTTCCAGCCAGTGCGACTTGCAAGGAAAAGGAGCATCATTCCAGTAACAACATACAAGTTTCAGATTCTTGCAGAAGTAGAGAAGCCCCATGAGGCACGGGTAGTTTGGGACCCTTATCATCCGTCAGTTGGTTGAATTTTGCAGCACCCTCCAAATGAAAGCGTTTTTGTATCCCAGGTGCAGAAGTAGACGACAACGGAGGCTGTGGATGATGTTTTCGAGAGTGTGGAAAATAACAGCCTAGTTATCATTCATAGAGGTACAAATGATGTAGCACGGACCCAATCACAGAGCTGATAGAGAAGTACAGGAGGAGAATTCGATGTTATAAGGAGAAAACTAACAACATCTTAATTTCAGGAATACTCCCAAGGATTGGTACAGGGAATGCTTTCTTCAATAAAGCATTTAGTATAAATAATACGGTCAGGTCACTTTACCTGCAGGAAGGAATTGCGTTCATCGACACATGGAACCAGTTTTACGAGCAGTGAACACTATTTGCGAATGATTGACTACACGTGATTGCCATTGGTTTTGCCCGTCTCGGTCGTTTGCTTAGTGATGTCGTAAGTTTTTTCTGGAGAAAAAACAAGAACCAAGGGAGGCAAACATACATGTCATACGATCCGATGAATCAATAAGTAATGGAAGCTTCACACATTGGAAAGGAAAACACATTAAAGCTCTTCTTGTAAATGCACGTAGGCTATGTAATAAATTTTCAGATTTAGAGACCCTTGTCTTTACTGAAGATTATGATGTAATTGGTATAACAGAACCGTGGCTAAATACTGAACAAAGAGATTTTCTAGCAGAGTTTAATTTACCAGGCTATCATATTTTCAGTAGTGAAAGGAAGAATCAAGCAGGGGGCAGTGTGTTGGTGTATATAAAATCAGGATTTCATCCTGTCTTAATTACCAAGCCAATTATTGAAAACATTGACACTATTTATATTCAGCTTAGAAATGAATCTTCTCATAAAATCACACTTGGGTTAATTTATCGTCCACCCAGTCAGCCATTCAACATCGAAAATGAAATCTACAATCAAACTGCCAAAATATCTTGTATGCAAAGCACTGTAATAATTGGTGATTTTAATTTATCAGTTCCAAAATGGAGAGAAGGCTATCCTCACACACAGGGTAAGACCTATATACAGATTTGCAGGAAAGGTCTTTGTATCAATTTGTAAATTATCCAACATGTGGAGCTAACATCCTAGATCTTGTCTTAGCCACATCAGAAAATGTAGTGAGTAATGTTACTGCGGGAGAAGAATTTATTACAAGTGATCATCGCACAGTTACATTTAACATTAAAATCTGTGAAGACAGGGTCAGGGCCGGTTGCGAGAAAGTGCCTGACTTTAAGAGGGCAAATTTTAAGAACTTAAAGTCAATTGTTGGTGCAGGTAACTGGCATCCTGTTGCTGAAACTTTAGATATCAATGATGCGTGGAATTATTTTACAGAAACTCTCAACAGTGCTGTCAGGTTATGAATTCCAATGTGCAACAGATGGCCTGCCAAAAATTTTAAACCCAAATGGTGGAACTCCGACATTAAACATTGTCTGGAAGCAAAAATCTTGCATATAAAGAGTACAGTACCACAAAGAGTCAAAGTGATAAAAATAAATATGATGCCCTCCGACGGAAAGCCAAAAAATTAATTAAATGCAGTAAGAAAAACCTTGAGGCACATATTGCAAGTATCAGTAAAACATATCCCAAAGAATTTTTCAGTTACATAAGAAGCAAAAAGGTTATAACTCCGACAATCGGCCCCTTAATCACAGATAACGGTGAGTATACTGATGATGAAACTATGATGGCGAAAATTCTTAATACTTTCTTTGCGTCAGTATTTACAACAGAAAATATACATACGGTTCCTGCTGTTTCTCCTGTTCCTTTAGAAGAGGACAACATAATCACTGACATTACAAATAGTGATCGTGACGTACTACTTGCAATTAGCAAATTAAAAGATAATAAAACACCGGGACTGAACAAAATATCTCCACGTGTTTTGAAGGAACTACAGAATGAAATATCAAAGCCCTTATCCGAACTTTTTAACTTATCACTTAATAGCAGTAAGGTGCCACATGAATGGAAACTTGCTAACGTAACCCCAGTATTCAAAAAAGGCAACAGAGCACAGCCAGAAAACTATCGCCCAATCAGTTTAACATCGGTGGTTTGCAAATTGCTTGAAACTATTATCAGAGACAAGTTTGTGAAACACTTAGAATCAAACAATCTCATCAAAGATTCTCAACATGGTTTTCGTAATAATCGCTCGTGCCTCACGAATCTCATGGACTTTTCAATGATATACTGAGCATGTATGACGACGCTAAATCAGTTGATGGTGTTTACCTTGATTTTCAAAAGGCTTTTGACAAACTTCCACACAAAAGGCTCCTTTAAAAGCTACAGGCACATGGTTTCAGAGGCATGATCCTTGGGTGGGTTGAAGATTGGCTCACCGGACGAAAGCAAAGAGTTGTAATAAAGGGAAAAGAGTCAGACTGGATAAACGTTACAAGTGGAGTGCTGCAGGGTTCAGTGTTAGGTCCTATTCTTTTCTTAATATATATCAATGATACTGATGAAGGATTATGTTGTAAAATTTCAAAATTTGCTGATTATACGAAAATAGGTAACAGAGCAGATACAGCACTGCAAAGACAGGCAATTCAGAGAGATCTTGATCGACTGTTTAATTGGGCCCAAGTTTGGCAAATGGATTTCAATATTAATAAATGCAAAGTGCTAAACATTGGCAGTAAAAATGTAAGAGCTAGTTACAGCATGAGTAATGTCCAACTTGATAGAGTAAACCATGAAAAAGACTTAGGAGTTATAATAACAAACGATTTGAAACCAAGCAAACAATGCATAGAAGCTGTGAAAAAAAAGCCAATAAACTGATTGGATTCATAGGCAGAGCATTTGAATATAAATCCGATAATATTGTCCTCACTTTGTATAATTCCTTAGTACGCCCACACTTGGAATATCGCGTTCAGTTTTGGTCACCGTATTATAAAAAGGATATGGAAAAGCTTGAAAGAGTGCAGTGAAGGATGACAAAGATGATACCTAGATTGAGAAATAAACCTTACGAGGAACGTTTAGAAGCCCTGAATTTATTTACCCTAAGTAAACAAGGTTACGAGGAGATCTATTTCATGTATTCAAAATATTCAAAGGACATGAAAACGTAGTTGTTGATAAATACTTCACAGTTGATCACTCGAATTATACTAGAGGCAATGAGTATAAAATAATTGGCAAACGATTCCAGTCGCATGAAGCTAAGCATTTCATCTTCGATAGAGTTGTAAATATATGGAATAAATTGCCCTCCAATCTAGTAAATTCTAATACAGTAATGACCTTTAAAGGTTGCCTCGATAAGTATTTGTCAACTAACCCCCAGCTTAACATGTTTACTCCTGAATATATATATATATATATATATATATATATATATATATATATATATATATATATATATATATATATATATATATATATTTTAGGGCCTGGATCAATTTATAAATGCAAATATAGTAAATGCACAGACTAGGATATGCACAGATAGCCCTGAGTTAATGGTCACTACTCATACTTTCAACCTGTGATGGGCTGTGGATCACTGAGGGTCCCTGTTAGTTAAGTGACCACCATCGGGATTTTTTTGTAATGTACCAGAAGACGGAGGGGGGGGGTGCAAGGAACAGCGTGGTGGACTGAAGAGGTGAAACAGGCTGTGGCACAAATGAAGAATGCATACAATGAATGGATGAGAAATAGGGGCGTGGATGAAGTTGAGAGGCGGAAGAGAGAGTTATATGTGGAAAGGAAGAGAGAGGTGAAAAGATTGGTAAGAGAGAGTAAGAAGAGAGTGGATGAGGAATTTGGAAGGAATTTGAGTGTAAAGTGGAGGGACTGTAGGAAAATGTTCTGGAGAGAAGTGAAAAGAGTAAGACAGGGTGGAAGTGAAGTTAGCAGGGGAGTGAAAGATAAAAATGGTAGATTACTAGTGGAGAAGGGAGAAAAAGTGAGCAGATGGAGAGAACACTTTAAGGAATTGTTGAACGTAGAGGATGGAAATAATGCGAGTATAAGTGGCTGGGGAATGGCTGGGAGAAGGAGGGAGGTGAGAAGACAGGAAGAAATCAGTAGGATAGAAGTTGTGGAAGCAATGAAGAAAGTTAAATCGGGGAAAGCCCCAGGAATTGATGGAGTGTGTGGTGAAATGCTGAAGCATGGGGGAGAGATAGTAGTAGAATGGATGTGGAAGATGTGCAGATTGGCCTGGGAGGAAGGTAGTTTCCCGGAGGATTGGAAGTCAGGTATAATTATTCCCTTATACAAAGGAAAAGGGGAAAAAGAAGTGTGTGGTAATCATAGGGGCATTTGTCTTCTTAGTATAATAGGAAAAGTGTATGGTAGGATACTTATAGACAGAGTTAGAGAAAGAACAGAGAAATTAGTTGGAGAAGAACAGGGAGGCTTTAGGAAGGGAAGAGGTTGTGTAGATCAGATATTCATTCTTAGATCTTTAGTGCAAAAGTTTCTAGAGAAGGGAAAGAAGTTGTATGCGGCTTTCATGGATTTGGAGAAAGCATATGACAGGGTGGATAGACAAGGATTGTGGAAAGTGTTAAGAATTTATGGAGTAGATGGGAAGTTGTTGAATGCTGTGAAGAGTATGTACGATGGTGCGAAGGCTGCAGTGCGTGTGGATGGTGAACTAAGTGAATTTTTCTCTTTGAAAGTTGGTTTGAAACAGGGATGTGTCATGTCTCCATGGTTGTTCAATCTGTACATGGATGGGGTAATAAAAGAGGTACAAGGTAGGGTAGTGGATGTTGGAGTGGCCCTGGTGAGAGAGGATAGTGTTTGGAAACTCCCTGTACTGTTGTTTGCAGATGATACTGTGTTGTTGAGTGAAGATGAAGGGGAGGTGCAAGGCTTGGTGGATGAGTTTGAGGGAGTGTGTAAGAAACGGAACCTAAAGGTGAATGTAGGGAAGAGTAAAGTGATGGTCTTTGAGAGAGGTGAAGTTAGTGAATGTACAGCGAGGTTGGATGGTGAGGAATTGGAAAATGTGAGTACGTTTAAGTATTTGGGTAGTGTGATGAGTAAGGATGGAGGTTTGGAGGGTGAAGTGCTTGAAAGGGTACAGCAGGGAAGAAAGGTTGCTGGTTCCTTGAAAGCAGTGATAAGAAACAGGGAAGTGAGCATGGAAGTGAAAAAGTTACTGCATGACAGTATTGTGATACCAACTCTAACGTACGGAAGTGAAGCTTGGACATTGTTGGAAGGACACAAGTCAAGAGTGAGAGCAGTGGAAATGAGTTATTTAAGAGGAGCCTGTGGAGTCACGTGGAGAGACAGGCTGACGAATGAGGATATAAAGGAACGTTGTGGTGTGGATGTGGATGTGATAGGAAGCGTTATGAGGAATACACTGAGGTGGTTTGGCCATGTGGAGAGGATGGAGGGTGAAAGATTGACGAAGAGAGTGTATATGAGTGAGGTGGAGGGGGAAAGAGGGAGGGGGAGGCCGAGGATGAGGTGAAGGGATGGGGTGGAGAGGTATATGAGAGAAGGGGGTGTGAGTTGGGAGCAGGGCAGTGAAATGGCGGGGGACAGGGCGACTTGGAGGCAATTTGTTTGTGGCCACCCCAAACGGGATTGAGGCGACTGGCAATAGATAGATAGATAGACCAGGGGTCACTGCTTCAGGAGATGACTTGTTTGCTTGTCCTGCATGGGAAAGGTCCTAGTCTCAGTGGAATGAATGGAGCTGGGGCCTGATTGATTGCTGCTTACCTTAATAGTGCCAGGCAAGGCTGCCACACCACCCCTGAACATCCACACTGTGCACTGTGCAATTTCCACGTTGTGTCCGCAGACGCCCCATTAACTCAACGTACTTGTACGTTGTCTTGCGTTATTTATTATTCGATTATTCATTTTACTTTACTACTTTCTCTTTGAGGTTATTCATACATGTAGCTTATAGATAAAGTATTATAGAAAGTAGCTTTTCCATTTCAGTCTTTCCTATGAAAATTCTATGTCAGCTTTTCCATGTTGCATAGTGGTTTTTCTCACTTTTTCTTACCAGTTTTAACTGGAGGGTTTGGAGGTGGGGGGAGTTTCTGGAATAGCAATATCATGGATATTTTATGGCTCCTTACGGTAACTCACATCTCCTACCTCATCCCCCAGGCTTGATGCTATGTGTACAGTAATACAAACTACCATGAGCCAAAGTTACCCTCATCATAACCAGTTTACCATGGCATTATCATCCCAGAAAGGGCAGCCATGGTTCAAAGCTATTCAGAATAACTTACAATCATATGCATCGTCACTAAGAGCTGATAAAAAAGAAACATGGCAGTAAGAAAGCTAATAGCAGTAGCATCAAGCGCAAATGGCAGTGCTATCATGGCGCGTTTTTGTGGGCCGCTTTGGACCGGTTTAGACTGGTTTGGACTCACAAGTGGTCGCGAGAACAGGCTAATGTCGGTTCGATCCTGTCCGAGCCTCCTATTGGCTGCAAGAGAAAATGGGAGTGGCCTTGAAGAATGTCACTACTGTAAGAAATAACAGATTCTTGCCAAATTCCCAAACAATTTGGTCTGAAACCTGCCTTAAAGGTTCACAGAATACATTTAAAGTTGAAGATGACTGAGTCTGTATTCTTTCAACAAATTTAGAGCTATCCTTCTGCTTCCCCTCGAATTTTATTTCAGTCATTAATGCTTTAATAATTTAATTTCGTGCAATCTAGAGCAATAGATAGCCTCTACTTCATGGTGAGATTTACTTGGTTTCCTTCTTGGATGATCACGGGCTTCTGCTAGCATTAAAAATGTAATTTAAAGCAAACCTTCTTCCCAAGTCCGCCACTGTTGACCATCGATATTGTTAAGAAGCAAGATTTGCCAGTTATGTGTTCGAGAAGCCCCTCAATGTTTCCCAGTGTTTGCGGTAGCTAGCTCCGGTACGAGTCAGAGTTGCCAGTTTGCCTGCTGTTTGTGAGAGTAGCTATTTCATAAGTTATGCATTAATTTTATGTTATTTTTCTCTATTATGTTTTATTTATGTGGTTCTTGTTAAATTATGTAATTGAAATTAAGTTTGTATGGTAAATGATTTAGAGTGTTATGTAATGTAAGAAAACTGGCATGTTTTGGGTCTCCCTCTCATGGTGTGTGGAGAAGTAGATCATTCTCAAACAATGCAAGCTTATATAGGGATGAGGAAGAGACTGTTTCAGTTTATTCGGTTTTCAGTTCAGTTTGAGTGTAGTGGAATGTCAGTGCAGTGAAGTTTGTATATTTTCGGTACTTGTGAAAACAGCGAAGTGTTTATTGAAGGTTATACATCATCGGTACTTGTGAAAACAGTGAAGTGTTGTCAAGCATTAAGTGTAATAACAATGATGTGTTGTAAAGCATTAAGTGTAATAGCAGTTAGCAAAGTTTGTATAGCTCCAATTCTTGTGAGAACAGTGAATTGAAGTTGGAAAGCATAAAGTGGAATTATTTGGGAAATAAATACTGTGAACTTTAAGAAGCCAGGGTTTTCTGCCTTAGCTGATCTTGTGTGCGGTACACCTTAAGGCTGACCATAGGAAGAACAACTCACTGGGCAACGTCCTTCCTGTACTAAACTACTGCTGTTGGAGCCTGTGGCAGTGTCGGGTGGGTATGTAACACTGGTGTCAGGAGTGTGGGATTTATTAAGAGCTGCAGTGAGTCTAACCTTCGACATGGAGCAAGGGGGTGTACAGACAAGATCCCGAGCTGGGCAGGAGAACGAGGTGTCATTGGCTGCAGTAATGAAGCTAAAACAGGCACAAAGTGTTCAACTGAAGGCACAGAGTGAACAACTGAAGGCACAATGTGAAGAACAAAACGAACAATTACAAACACAAAAGAAAGAACTTAAAGGACAGTTACAAGCACAAAGTGTCCAACCACAAGCACAGAATGAAGAACAGAAAGAGCTCAGGAATGAAATCAAACAACAATTGCAGGCACAGAATGAAGAACAAAAAGAACGATATGATCAACTTCAAAAGGCATTACAGGAGCAACAGGGAAAATTACAACTGAGGGTGCTAGGGCAGTTAGATTTTTTTTCTTTGTGTGTGTGTGTGTGTCCGACTCTGGGCGAAGGCTTCACAGCCTATTGCTTGGGGGCACTGACCTATCCCAAGGCCCAGTAGTCCTCCTACACCTCCACATGTCACCACTTCGGCGCTAACACCCACCATCCATATTGAATACATGCTAGGGCTGTCTCATACAGGATTGGTGCTTTCATGGGGGAAATGAAGGATGAACACTGGTACAATTGAAGGAGGAGGTATACGCTGAGTTACGGTAGCAGAAGTATGAGGTAAGCAATATTGTGACCGAGTGCAAACATGTAGACGATCATTTGAAGACATTTAGTGAGGAACTAATGACAGAGTGCAGATAACCAGTTGAAGCATGTAGTCGACATGTGAATCTAATTAGTGAGAAAATGGAGGCTGTAGAGAAATATTGCACTACTGAGCCTCAGGTTAGCGTACAGGGAGCATATGATAGGATTGGATAGTGTATGGTGAATCTTGACAGATCCCAAGCATCTAAAGGTAGCATTACAGGGTTGAAAAACCAGAATATAGGAGATTTAAGTCCTGACCCTATGATGGCCCAGTTTTTAGGCCCCGAACTAGTAAAGTGCTTGGCTATAATGGGGGTCCAATTAAAAAGAAACCTCAGGAATTTGATGGTAGAGTATCTTGGGAAGCTTACCATGCACAGTCTGAGTTCCTTGCAGATCAGAATGGTTGAGATGATAGGTAGAGGGCAGTGCAGCTTGCTACTAGCCTTAAGGGTGCCACAATGGAAATTCTAAGCCAGATGTCAACAATGGAAAGGAACAGTTATCAGTCCCTTGTAGAAGTGCTGGAGCACAGATATGGGACCATGTACCAGACTGAAGTTTACAGAGCAAGATTCCGGAGCCATGTACAGGCTCGAGGAGAATCCCTACAACAGCTTGCTCATGACCTGGAGAGTATGGCATACAAGGTGTACCCTGGAGCAGCACCTAACCTGTTGGCTATTCTTCTGAGTGACCTATCGATGCTCTTGACAGTGCAGAGTTGAAAGTGCAAGTGAAGCAGGCACAACCCAGAAGCATGAAAGAAGCACTAGCCAGGGCTCTAGAGTTTGAGTCCTATGTCAGGTCCAGTGCGCCCACTTTTCAGACATGTCGCAGTGCAGGATTCAAGGCAAGAAAGGGGCAGATATATGAAATGGAAAGATTTGAGGGAAATTGCTGGTACTGTGACAAGCCAGGATACAGAAAAGAGGACTGCTACAAGTGGAAATGGGAACAGGAGAAGACCGGAGGAAGTTGCTGGTTCTGCGGGAAGCCGGGACACAAGAAGGAGGATTGTCACAAATGGAAGGAGCGAGAACAGTGCAGTGCAAGGAAATCTTCAGCTGTGACAAAAGCATGTTAGACATGTAGTGAGGTGGGACACTTCAGTTCTGAATGTCCGAAGAAGAAAAAGAATGACAAGGAAAAGGCTGCAGAAGACCAGAAAGAAGCAGAAAACTAGTGGAGGCTGGTGTGAAGGGGCAACCACCAGCCGGCATTTCCCAAGTAACCCCACCACCAAAAAAATGCAAGAGAATGGCAATCGACAGTGTGAAAATAGACGGAAGGATAGAAGGAAAGAAGTGTTCCCTGATGACTGATTCGGCCTCAGAGCAGACTTTTGTGAGGCTAGATGTGTTACATCATCGGTATCTGCCTAAGTCATCAGAACAACTGTGTGGCATAACTGGGCACCGTGCAGAACTGAGGGGACCTTTGGATGTCCGGATTGAAGTGGCAGGGCAAGAGGCTACTCTACCAGTCTACATGGCCAACATGGAGGATTCTTGCCTTCTGGGTCTGGACTATCTGATGTCAAGGGGTGTGAGCTGGACTTCTGCTCCATGAAGCTGAAGGTTTGAGGAAGGTCGGTTCCCGACACAGCAGTGAAACGTACCAGTTCTGGTGGCAAGGTGAGGACGCTCTGCACTATAGTGATACCCCCAAAATCAGGACTACTGCTGCAGTGCAAGGTGAGTGGCTCTTTTGACAGCTGTCTAAGGGTAGTGGAGCCTGATGTGGAGTTTAAGACAAAGGCCGGAGTGATGGTGGGGAGAATTCTGGTGGAAGCAGGTGCAGATGAAGTGCCAGTTGTGGTGGCCAATTTCTCCCATGAGCCACAGATCAATGTTGGAGAAATTCTGAAACTGTGCCAGGTGGTGGACTCTGAGTGGCACCAGAGGAAGGGCTGTAAATGGAGCGCATTAAAAGAAGATGGGTATCTGCCAAAGCACTTAAATGACCTTTTCTCAAGGAGTTGCCAGTGCCTGGATGATTCACAAGTGCTGAGGTTGAGGCAGCTGCTGACAGAATTTGCTGATGTCTTTTCCATGGGACACCTAGACCTGGGGTGCACTAATCTGGTGAAGCATAGTATAGACACCGGGGATCACCACCTGATTAAACAGCCAGCGCGGAGGATGGTGCCAACCCAATGGTAAGAAATGGGGAAGGTGATGGAGAATCTCAAAAGTCAAGGAGTAATAGAAAAGTCCAGCAGTCCGTGGGTATCAGCTGTGGCCCTGGTAAGGTATGGCTCAGTAAGGTGCTGTATAGATTATCAAGCCCTGAATGAAGTGAGAGTGAAGGATGCATACCCCTTGCCAAGAATTGATGATACTCTGGATACTCTGTCAGGTGCTAAGTGGTTCTCCATCCTAGACATGAAGGCAGGATACCACCAGGTCAAGGTTGCAGAGAAGGACAAAGAGAAGACAGCCTTTTCGTACGGGCGAGGTTTATGGCAGTTTAAAGTGATGCCATTTGGCCTATGCAATGCCCCAGTTACTTTTGAGAATCTAATGGATCGTGTACTGGATGGCCTGCACTGGCAGACAGCTCTCATCTATCTGAACGATGTAATTGTGTTTGGACGGACTTTCGGCCAGGAACTGGAGAGGCTGTAAGAGGTGTTGAACAGGATCTGTGCAGCACATCTCAAGCTGAACCCCCAAAAGTGCTACTTGTTTCAGAAGGAATAAAGTACGTGGGACACATTGCGTTTGTACTGAACCAGAGAAGGTGGCAGCTGTGGAAAACTGGCCAGTTCCAACTTGTGTGAAAGAGCTACAGAGTTTCCTGGGCTTGTGCACCTACTATCAGTGTTTTGTCAAAAACTTTGCAACGATAGCTGCTCTTCTTCATAAGTTGCTGGGGAAAAGGCAGAAGTTTGCATAGACTCAGAAAGCCTTCGACAAACTCAAGCATGCATTGGCAAGCTCTCCAGTGTTGCCGTACCCAGACGAGAATCAGCCATTTATCTTGGACTGTGATGCTAGTGACCATGGTTTTGGTGGAATCCTGTCACAGAAGAAGGATGACAAGGAATATGTGGTGGCGTATTACAGCAAAAAGCTCAGCCCACCGGAGCGGACCTACTGTGTGACCCATAAGCGACTCTTGGCAGTGATGAAGAGCCTTGATTTCTATCATCCATATTTGTACGGGACCTACTTCATCATCAGGACGGATCATGCAGCACTCAAGTGGCTGAAAAGGCTAAAGAATCCAGAAAGACAACTGGCACGCTGGCTCGGGAAGCTAGACCAGCACAATTATGAGGTGCAGCACCATCCTGGGTTGGTACCTGGCAATGCTGACAGCCTGAGTCATAGGCCTTGTGATCCGGAGTGCTGGCAGTGTAGTAAAAAGGAAGATCATAGTAAGAAATGCAGCCGTACTGCAGTGACAGGGCCAATGTCAGATGAAGAAGATCTGAAGAGGATGCAGATTTACAACCAGTGCTAGAGTGGCTGCAGCGGAGTAAAATGCAACCATCGTGGGAAGAATTTTCCAGCGTTAAGCCCTGTGACCAAGAGCTACTGGAGTGAGTGGGAAATTCTTTGTTTGAACAACAGATTACTAGAGCATCAATGGGAGACACCCAATGGCCTCAGAAAGTATTGGAAACTGATGGTTCCGAAGAAGATGAGGTCCGAGATGTTGGATGAGTCCCATTACCAGATCACTAGTGGGCACCTGGGAGTGAAGGAAACTCTAAGCCACCTGTGACAGAGGTTCTACTGAAGTGGCATGCACAAGGATGTTGAAGAGTAATGTCGGGCCTCTGATGTGTGTTGTGCCCCTCTTCAGCTGTACCAAGTGGGTGCACCAATGGAAGGAGTCACAGTGGATATTGCTGGACCTCTCCCACTCAATGAAAGAGGAAACCGGTATATATGTGTTGCCGTGGTCTACTTCACAAAGTGGCCAGAAGCCTATGCCATCCCAGATCAAGAGGCTCAGGTGTTGGTTAATCAGTTTTTTCTGTCATTTTGGGATGCCACAAGAGCTACATTCAGACCAGGGTAGAAACTTTGAGTCTGCTGTGTTTTGTGAGTGCTGCAAGCTACTGGGGAACAAGAAGACCAGGACGACTCTACTAAGGCCACAGTCAGATGGGATGGTGAAGAAATTCAACTGAACCTTGGGACAAGAACTGGTCAAGTACTGCATAGAGGGACAAACAGAATGGGACCAGAAATTACTTGCGATGTTGATGGCATATCAGTCTGCATCACATGAGTCTACCGGCTACACCTCTGCAAAACTGATGTTGGGCCATGAGTTACGCTTACCTGTTGACTTATTAATGGGAAGACCACCTGGTGAAGAGCTGCCCACAGACACCACCGGCTGTGTGAAGCACCTTCAGGAAAGGCTGGCTAAGGTACATCATCAAGTGCAAGGAGCCCTCAAGTGTTCAGGAGAGGTAATGAAATGCAAGTATGATGCCAAGGCAAGTGAGGTGGGCTTCAAGGATGGTGATCAGGTGGTTATACAATCCCTAGCAAAAGAAGGGACAGACACCGAAGCTGCAGAGCCCATGGGACGGGCCTTACACTGTGTTGGATCGCCTATCAGATGTAGCATATCAGATTCGGGGAGGCAGGAAGTCTCGCTGAAAGGTGGTACACGTGAATCGTCTGTGGCAGTACCACGGGCCAGGACAGTACAGCTGGGGTGTCTCCAAGGAATCGTGCTCACCCACAGCCAAGGATGCTGAGGAGGACCAAGGAGCTAAGGTGCAAGAGGATGGTGACAGTTTCCCAAGACAAGAAGTGAATCAGGAAGAGGACCAAGGCCTTCCAGGAGGAGTGGACTATGTGGAGGAACAAGGACATCACCGGAAGTGGCATAGAAGAAGACCTGATAAGTTGAAGGATTATTTTGTGTATAGTTTGATGTTTCATTAGGATTAAGGTTTATGTTTGTATATACTGTGTAGTTTTGTCGGGATGACAAAGAACAAGGGAGGGGTAATATTAAGAAGCAGGATTTGCCAGTTAGGTGCTCAAGAAGCATCTTGATGTATCCCAGTGTTTATGGTAGCTAGCTCTGGTATGAGTTAGAGTTGCCAGTTCGCCTACTGTTTGTAAGCGTAGTTATTTTGCAAGTTATGCATTAATTTTGTGTTACTTTTCTCTACAGTATACTGTTTTGTTTATGTGACTGCTTGTTAAACTATGTAACTGAAATTAAGTTTTTATGGTAAATGATTTAGAGTGTTGTGTAATGTAAGAAAACTGGCATTGTCTCCGAGTTGGTAACTGTGCTATCTCTTTCTGGAATACACCAGAAGTGTGGAGAAGTAGGTCATTCTCAAACAATGCAAGCTTTTATAAGGATGAGGAAGAGACTGTTTCAGTTTAGTCGGTTTTCAGTTCAGTTTGAGTGTAGTGGAGTCAGAGTAGTGAAGTTTGTATATTTCCGGTATTTGTGAAAACAGTGAAGTGTTTATTGAAGTTTGTACATCATCGGTACTTGTGAAAACAGTGAAGTGTTGTCAAGCATTAAGTGTAACAGTAGTTAGTAAAGTTTGTACAGCTCCAGTTCTTGTGAGAACAGTGAAGTTGGAAAGCATTAAGTAGAAATATCTGGAAAAAAAAAGACAGTGAACTTTATCCCCTCCCATCTGGGTGACATGTATACATGTCTTTCTGGGGCCGTCCGGGGGTCATATATACATGATCTGGTGTTTTGTAGTATTATTGTTATTGTATTATTATTATTATGATTATAGTATTATAATATATTATACTATATTATAGTTTTAGCTGAGAAATTATGGTTTAATTAAAGGTTATTTTTAAGCAAAACACCTTCTGATGGTTTGGGTGGTGAAAACAACCCCCGGACATGATGGGTTAAGAAACCAGTGTTTATTTTTGCCTCTGCTGATCTTGTGTGCTGTACCCCTTAAGGCTGACCACAGGAAGAACAACTCACTGGGCAACGTCCTTCCTGTACTGAACTACTGCTGTTGGAGCCTGTGGCAGTGTGGAGTGGGGACGTAACAATATTTACACTCTGGCACGGACACTCCTGGTCTCTTTCTTGGCTGTTGCTAACACACATATGTTTGTGCACAGACCAGTCTGGCCGAAGCTAGCTTCTGGGGCAGGACTGCTTTCAACCAGTCTATACCGATCTAATTGTCTCGCTAGAACAGCAATCGGTACAGACTGGTCGATACTGGTCTAAAAGCCTCATGAAAATGCAGCATAATTGGCAACCCATCCGCTGCAAAGGGTGGATTGCCACCCCTCGCCAGAACTTATCTGTTGTGTACTCATCAGAACAAAGCCTGTCATAATGAGTAATACACCTCACTCGTCTTCTGCTCGCCGCCCTACTCACCACTATGCCATCAGAACTCGAGGAAGGGCACCTATGGCCCTCAGGAGCAATCAACACTCAGTGAGTGCAAAGAGATGTAATGCAGTTTGTAAGGAGTAGGAAACAGTGAGAGTGTGGTGTGAAGGCAAAATGACAGTCAGACTAAATATGTAAAGAAATGTATATATGTTTCTGAATAATCTGATTCCCTTACCTGGGTAGGAAATAGAATTAAGATAATTCATTGTTGTAGTAAGGTATTAAGTACCGTATAATTTTCAATGTAAGCACAAATAGTTCATCTACTGTAGGTAACTAAGTAACTAATTACAAGTCCTTCATTTAGGTAAATAAGTAGCCAAGTTAATTTTCTCTCAGGAAAAGACCACATCTAAGAAAATGAAGAACAAAGATGCACATATTCTGATGTAATGACTCGAAAATAAATATAAATAAGTTAGGTATTGTATGTAGGAAAAAATAATCCCATCGTCAGTGTCGAAGTCAGTAACTCGTCTCCCTCCCTCACCTGAGAACAGCGCATGAGGACTGCCTTAAGCTTTAGATAAATAATATTGTTATACCAGTAGAATTAGGGTAGTGTTTTATATCTGAACATGTGAGGAACATTCTAGAAACTAAGTGTTATGCTGGTAGGAGTAGGGTAATGTTTGTATATGAACATGTGAGAAACATTCTAAAGATTTAGGCATTTGTTTTGTTTTCTTTCTATCCTACAGTAGAAATTAGTTCTTGTTATTATTGTTATTGTTTATTATTAAATTGTATTACTGTGCGAGATAATGCGAGTTCTCTGCTACAGTCCAGAATGTGCATTTTTGCATCAGAAAATAGAGGTTCTTTATTAGAATATTTTGGACTGTGGTAGTAGGGAGAGCCGGGTGGTATATTACGCAACTTTCGCAACTGAGGGTCAGTCAACCAAGTGTACAGACGAGGGAGTGTGTGCGTGGTGCCCAAGAGTGTGCCCTTTACTTGAGTTTTAGGTGGCAGCCACACTAGCCACAAACATATGATCGGCAAGAGGAAATGAAGCTCAGGGGTCAGGCTAGCGTTCAGAATCGGATATTGACGTAGCTCCAAGCCGGCGTTTCGTTTCATCTTGTCGATCACATATAATGAGCGGGTGTGGACGGACCCTACTGTATGACAGTTATCCTAGCCACGAGGGGTAGATGGAGTGAGTTGTGTTTTTTGTCAATGAATCAGTAACAGACTTAGTGAGTCAAACAAAGAAAGTAATCAGTGAAGGATGGAGCAGTTAAGCAAAGAATCATGGAGAGTTAGCCAGTGAACGAGTAGCAGTGAGTGAAGGACAGAGTTAACGTGGGAGAGAAAAGTCAGTGTTTTGCAAGTGTACCTCCATTGCACTATCGTGAGCAAAAGCTCCCCGACAGTCCTCTACCAGCAGTGTGTTTCAGACCCTAACACACACGTCTGTACGTCAGGCTGGGGAAGAAGGAGAGGGAGGGGAGGGGGTGACAGTGGAAAGGAATCGGCTCCACGTGAAAATGATATAAGACGGGGAAAGTATTAATAAACAGCTAACAGAACCTTCCAAACAGGGAAGACAGTGTCCTGTGTTTTGGCATGAGAAATATGGCTAAGACAATAATAAACGTTTGTTATTAGGTGAGAGAGAGAGAGAGAGAGAGAGAGAGACTTACTAGGCAGTTTGACAATTGGTCATAAGACTATGGGTGAAGGAAATGTAGGAAGAGAAAACACAGTAATTGAGAAAAGGGAAAAAAAATTGAAAATCACGTACACACAGTGAAAAATCAGTTAATGTATGTAAATATATGGGTACTTGTGATCTGATGTAGCCAGCAGAAACTGACTGCAGTCTTTACGTAAGCCTATATAGATATTAAGCATCCGACTATTGGAAACGTATTCCTTGGGTTAGTTCTTATATCAAGCGGCGTTTCACCCGGAGAAACTGCGGAGTGTGGTAACAAACTACGCATAACTACAATCCCAAGTAAGGAACTGGTTACTGAACCAGTTTATTAATCGCTTCACAAGCCTCACTAAAACCGAGGTCATGTGTTACAGGGTGAAGTCTTGCTCTCTCAGTCAACTGTTGTCACAGTATCAGGTAAGGTTGTGGCCGGTTTGTAGTTATAGGTTTGGTGATAACCTAATATGATAACATTTTGTCCTTTAACCCTTTAACCGCAGGTGTCATTCCAGAATGACATTGACAAAACTGGACCAAACCGCGGGTGTCATTCTGGAATGATCGTGAATATTTTGAACGCCGCGCGTTTTTTCTGTGCGCAAAATGTATCACGCAAGAGTAGCTGTCGAGTTCTTTCACGCCAGCCATCCCACACCTCCCTCCTTCAACCCCGAGGGGGCCCCCCCCACCCCTGCCCTGACCCGCATCAGTCAGTATCTGTCCAGCTCTGTGCGTGAGAATGGCGCTCCGTCCCGACTCATCGTCGCTCGCTTCCTCCTCGCAAGTGATCAGTGCTAGTGTGCCTTCAACTTCTACACCGGAAGGAACTGCCGACGGTGAGGCAGAAGGGGTTGAGTACTCCAGAAATTAGAACAGAGCTGGACAAAACTGTAAGTACTACTCTGGATTGTGGCAGTGAGAGTGATACACTTACAGCAAGTAGTGACGATTTTGCTGTGATTGGTGGTGAACCCTTTACCATTGACAGTGACAGTGATGAAAGTGATTGTGTAGTTACCCCCACACCACCCCCAACTTACTCTGGGAAAGGGAAGGCGCCTATGGGGAAAATTGGTATTGCAAGTGGGAAGGGAGTGAAGCGCAGACTTACGTCTCCCACACCAGCCCCTAGTAAGCATTTCCCATCACTTTCCTGTTGCCCTAGCCCTATTGCCCTCACATCATCTTCATCTTCTGCCGTGCCCTCTCCTCAGTCTACATCATCTGAGGAATATGAATTCCCAGAGCCTGCAAAGCGAGGGAAGGCAGGCCGTGCAGGCCGCGCAGGCAGGGCAGGCCGGCCTAGAACAAAGGGGATGCGTGGCAGTTGGAGGGCAAAGCTGGGCGATAAGCGGGGAAGAAAGGGTCAAGTTTCACCACGCACCAGGTCAGTAACCCCCCCGCCTGCCCCCCGCTCAGCTCCCTCACCCTCGCCACCCCCCCACTCACCCCCCTCCCGCTTGCCTCCTGCCTCACCCCCCTCCCGCTCGCCTCCTGCCTCACCCCCCTCCTGCTCGCCTCCTGCCTCACCTCCTGCCTCACCCATTGTCTCCACCTCAGCTCCTTCTCACAGGGAAACGAGTGCAATGCGACCTGCCACTTCAACTGAACCACGCACAGGGAAAGTTGATGCATTTGTTTGGTCTGACGGTGCAGATTTTCAGCCACACAATCCGCCGTTTGATATGACAAATGCTGGAATACAGCCTGCCTTTCCATGCAACGCAGGAGATGATTTTGTGGACTACTTCCTGGCCTTCATGGATGACGAAATCGTGCAGCATGTCAGCGATGAGACCAATAGGTGTGCAGCAGAAGGGCTGGGACCTATTGGCTCACCAAAGCAAGTGTCGTGGTTGCCTGTCGGGATCAGAGAGCTATATGTGTTCTTTGCACTGATGTTTTTGATGCCCCATATCAAGAGACATGAGTTGGAGGAGTACTGGCTCGTGGATGACATTACTTCTATCCCAATATTCGGGAAGTATATGTCACGGGATCGGTTCTGACAGCTGCTAGGATACCTGCACTTCGCTGACAATGGAAACCCGTCCCAAACTGACCCTTTGTGGAAAGTGAGGGATTTTCTCAACAGGATTAGGGATTGATTTATGCGATTTTTCCGTCCTATGCAGAAAGTCGTCATAGACGAATCCCTGGTATTGTTCAGAGGACGTCTCAAATTCATGCAGTACATCCCCAGCAAACGCCACCACTTTGGGATAAAGTTCTTTCTGCTGTGTGACTGTGAGACGGGGTATATCCTTGATTTCGTCATCTACTCTGCAAGTACAATGGACGTGAACAGGAAAGACCCCCTTGGCTTCTCTGGCTCCGTTGTAAAAGTGATGATGGAGAGGTATTTTGGTAGGAATCATCTGCTGTACACAGACAATTACTACACAGCACCGAAACTCTCCAAATACCTGGCTGAACACGGCATTGGCACTGTTGGCACTGTACGGAGCTATAGGAAAGAGTGGCCAAGTTTCCCAGAAGCATCATCCTCATCCAAGGGAGATGTGCACCTGAAGAAGTCAGACAAGCTTCTGGCGATCAGGTGGCATGACAAGAAGGTCGTGAATATGATCAGCACCATCCACAAGGGGGAATTGCAGAGAACTGGGAAGGTCAGCTACAGGACGGGAGAGCCAATCATGAAGCCTGATGCCGTCATTGATTACAATGTCAACATGAGACTTGTTGATAAGTCTGATATGATGATTGGTGAAATAGACTGTCTCAGGAGAAACACCCGATGGTACAGGAAGGCTTGCCTGCACATGCTCGATATGTGCATGCTCAACGCCTTCATCCTCTACAAGACACAAGTCGGGGGCATAAGGCAACCATCCCCGAGACAGTTCTCCAAGACTGTCGTGCAGCAGCTGCTTGCACGATATGGTCAGGTGACGGCATTGATCCCGAGGCGACACTCTGACACACAACCTGACCGTCTTGAGTGCCGCAATTACATGAGCCGGCACCAGCTTGTGAAATTGCCCCTTACAGCAGGCGGCAGGTTGTCACAGGGCCGCTGCAGAGTATGTCATAACACCACACGGAGGCCTCAGACGAGAAAAATGAGCACACACCAGTGCCTGGAATGCCAAGTCGCTCTCTGTGTGACTCCGTGCTTTGCCGAGTACCACTCTCTGAGTAAATACTGAAAGTGACAGTGATATACAGTGATGCGACAGTGACGTGCTTTACCAATAATTGTATAATGGATAATGTAGTAATAAGGGATATTTTGCCTAGAAAAAAATGTAAATATTGGCCAGTATAATAAGTGATATTGTAATAAGAGAATCTGCGGCACTTGTGTAATTCTGCGGCACTTGTGTAATTTTGTGATGCGACAGTGACGCAATATAGTAATAAGTGCAGTGTAAATATAATGTATATTGCCCAGATTATATGTAAAATAATATTAGAAGTTAGAAATAATGAAAAGATCGCCTGAAACGTCAGTCAGCGGGTGACGCTGCAGTGAAGTGAGGCACAGCCGCAGTGAAGTGCGGGCGCAGCCGCAGTGAAGTGCCTTTTACCTACCTCAGTGAACACAGAGTGGGTGTTTATCGTATGTACAGTGTTCATATATGTTTATATTACTATTATCAGAGAGTGGTTGGCATTTGGTACTGGTGTGTAGTGCGTAAAATAGTGATTTTACACCCCTCACTTCTAACGGCTCTGCCCGTCCTGTGAAAGTCAACAAAGTCATGAAACCTACATCAATGGAAAGCTGAAGGTTAGTACTTTCTAATGGTACCTTATTTTTTTTCTCTAGCTTTATTCTGTGCAGAGTTATTAAGGTTTAAAGGTTTGTTTACATTTGGCTGAAACCCCTGCGGGAGAGACAGTCAGACCAAAACAATACCCGCGGTTAAGGGGTTAATAATTTGCAAAGATTTGCATTAAGTAATTTCATGCCCCAGCATGTTATGTGCAATGTTTGTAATACATTAGTGTAAAAATTACATTTAGTCATTGTAAAAATGGGAGGAAGGGAGAGCTCCGTAGGATTGGAAGTCAGGTATAATTATTCCCTTGAACAAAAGGAAAGGGGAAAAAGAAGTGTGTGGTAACCATAGGGGCATTTATCTTCTTAGTGTAATAGGAAAAATAATGGAAGGATACTTATCAACAGAGTTAGGGAAATAACAGAGGAATTAGTTGGAGAAGAACAGGGAGGCTTTAGGAAGGGAAAAGGTTGTATAGATCAGATATTCATTCTTAGATCTTTAGTGGAAAAGTTCTAGAGAAGGGAAAGTAGTTGTATGCGGCCTTCATTGATTTGGAAAAAGCATATGACAGGGTGGATAGACAAGGTTGGAAAGTATTAAGAATATAAGGAGTGGATGGGAAATTGTTGAATACTGTGAAGAGTATGAATGAGGGTGCTAAGGCTGCAGTGCGTGTGTATTGTGAACTGAGTGAGTTTTTCTATATGAAGGTTGGGTTGAAACAGGGATGTGTCATGTCTCCATGGTTGTTCAATCTGTATATGGATGGGGTTATAAGAGAGATACAAGGTAGGGCAGTGGAAGTTGGAGTGGCCCTAGTGAGAGAGGGCAGTGTTTGGAAACTCCCTGTACTGTTGTTTGCAGATGATACTGTGTTGTTAAGTGAAGACGAAAGGGAGCTGCAAGGCTTGGTGGATGAGTTTGGGAGTGTGTGTAAGAAATGGAATCTAAAGATGAATGTAGGGAAGAGTAAAGTTATGGTCTTCAAGTGAGGTGAAGTCAGTGAATGCACAATGAGGTTGGATGATGAGGAAATGGAAAATGTGAGTACGTTTAAGTACTTGGGTAGTTTGGAGGGTGAGGTGCTTGAAAGGGTACAACAAGGAAGAAAGGTTGCTGGTTCCTTGAAGGCAGTGTGGGAAGTGAGCATGGAAGTGAAACAGTTATTACATGACAGTATTGTGATACCAGCTCTAACATATGGAAGTGAAGCATGGACGTTGTTGGAGGGACACAAGTCAAGAGTGAGAGCTGTGGAAATTAGTTATTTGAGAGGAGCCTGTGGAGTCACATGAAGAGAGAGAGACTGACAAATAAAGACGTGAAGGAGCGTTGTGATGTGGATGTGGATGTGATAGGAAGCGTTAGGAGAAACACACTGAGGTGGTTTGGCCACGTGGAGAGGATGGAGAGTGAGAGACTGACGAGGAGAGTGTGTGTGAGTGAGGTGGAGGGGGAGAGAGGGAGGGGAAGGCCAAGAATGAGATGGAGGGACGGAGTGGAGAGGTATACGAGAGAGAGGGGTATGAATTGGGAGCAGGGCATTGAAATGGCAGGGGACAGGGTGTCGTGGAGGCGATTTGTTTGTGGCCACCCCGTATAAGGGTTTAAGGCGTCTGGCAATAGATAGATAGATAGATAGAAAACTGCATCCATATCGTTTACGTCCAGCCTAATACCAATTATCGCCCCCTTATCAGATATCATGGCAGAGCACTGTCAGAATTCCTCCACTGTAATAACAGACAGTGGACGAATTATTGGAATGTGGGAGGCTGGTATGATTGCACGGGAAATTTCACGTGAATCTGGTCTACACAGGTCCACTGTTAACAAGTGATTTACACAGTGGCAACAGGAAGGGTCATTAAGGACAAGACCTCGTAGTGGACGATCAAGGGTGACAACGCGAGAACAGGACGAGGCTGTCGTCAGCAAGACAACGCCCACTGACATCAGCAGCACTGATTAGGCGCGACCTCCGCTTGACCTGCGGTGATTCCATAGCAAGACAACGCCTGCACGAAGCAGACATTTCCTGTTGTGTTCCAGCTGTGAAAGGAGAGCTGTCCCTTGCAAATAAAGAGGCTCGGCTGGGTTTTGCACTTCAGTACTGTGTAGAAAGTGATTATTTTTCGGAAAATGTAATATTTACAGATGAGAAGTGTTTTTCGTCTATGAAGGCAGGGGCAAGGGTGTGCTGGAGGCCAAAAACTACTCAATATATGCAACAGCACATAGTTCAGAATGCACATAGTGGTCGTGTAGCCACAACCCTTTGGGGGTGGATGAGTGCATCTGGCCCAGGTGAGTTGATACAGACTGAGGACAGACTAACTGGTAAGGAATATGTCCGTATACTAGAGGAGGTCCTGCTACCCACCATTCGTGTGATAACCATGCCTGCTCCTCAGACAACCGCTGTTGTCAATAACATGAGTCCAGTCCATATGAGTCAGTGTGTGAGAATGTGGGCCCAAGCACATCCTGAGATCAACTTCCTGGAGTGGTCTCCAAAGGGATGCGATTCACTGAGCATTTATTGGCTCTTTTGGTGAGGGACTGGGATGTCGGACAGAGGCGCACTGCTGCTGCTATTGTGCAAAATGGGCAAGAAGTGTGGGAAAGCATCAGCCGCCGCCCAGATATTTTTCCCAACTTTGTAACATCCATTAGAAAGAGACCAAATGATGTTGATCCTGGGGTAAGGTAAACATCTTACTAAACCTGTATATAATGATATGGTATACTTTTACACACAATTTGTTTTCCTTATTAATGCATATTGTTATGAGCTACAGCAGATGGAAGGGGTGGAAGACGTATGTAAGATATTCACGGAAGAGATAAGCGCAGCGTGTGAGGCGGTTTGTGGAGTGAGGAGGAGATGCAAGGGTGTGCAAGGGACAGCATGGTGGAATGATGAGGTGAAACGAGCTGTGGAACAAAAGATGAAGGCATATGGTGAATGGTTGGCGAGTAGAGGTAGGGGAGAAGATGAGAGAGAGAAGAGAGAGGTATATGTGAGCAGGAGAAGGGAGGTTAAGAGACTGGTGAAGGAGAGTAAGAAGAAAGTGGATGAAGAGTTTGGGAGGAATCTGAGTGTGAAATGGAGGGAGAGTAAGAAATTGTTTTGGAAGGAGGTAAAGAAAGTAAGGCAGTGTGAAAGGGGAAATAGTAGGGAGTGAAAGATAGGAATAATAGATTGTTGGTGGAGAAGAGAGAGAAATTGAGGAGATGGAAGGAGCACTTTGAGGATTTGTTGAATGTAGAGAGTGAGAGCAGTGTGAGTATAAGTGGTTGGGGAATGGCTGGGAGAAGAAGAGATGAGAGGAGGGAGGAAGAGATCAGTAGGTCGGAAGTAGTGGAAGCGATGAAGAAGATTAAGCTGGGAAAGGCCCCAGGAATTGATGGAGTGTGTGGTGAAATGCTTAGGTATGGGGGTGAGATTGTTGTGGAGTGGATATGGAAGTTGTGTAGATTGGCTTGGGAAGAGGGAAGGGTTCCAGAGGACTGGAAATCAGGTATAATTGTTCCTCTGTACAAAGGAAAAGGGGAGAGAGAAGTATGTGGTAACCATAGGGGTATTTGCCTTCTTAGTGTAACTGGTAAAATATATGGTAGAATACTCATTGATAGGGTTAGGCATATGACAGAGGAGCTAGTTGGAGAAGAACAAGGGGGATTTAGGAAGGGAAAAGGGTGTGTAGATCAGATATTTGTTCTAAGATGTTTAGTGGAGAAGTATCTAGAGAAGGGAAGGAAAGTGTATGCTGCCTTCATGGACTTGGAGAAAGCTTATGACAGAATAGATAGGCAAGGTATGTGGAAGGTATTAAGAATATATGGGGTGGAGGGGAAATTGTTGAGTGCTGTGAAGAGTATGTACGAGGGAGCTAGGGTTACGGTGCGAGTGGATGGTGAGCTGAGTGAGTTCTTTGATCTCAATGTGGGACTGAAACAGGGGTGTGTGATGTCTCCATGGCTGTTTAATATATATATGGATGGGGTTGTAAAGGAGGTGCAGGGTAGGGCAGTGGATGTGGGGGTGGCCCTAATGAATAAGGGTGAGATTTGGAAGCTTCTGGTGTTGCTGTTTGCTGATGATACAGTATTGTTGAGTGAAGATGAATGGGAGTTGCAAGGTTTGGTGAATGAATTTGGGACAGTGTGTAGGAGGAGGAAGCTGAAAGTTAATGTAAACAAAAGTAAAGTTATGGTGTTTGAGAGGAATGAAGTCACAGAGTGTGCAGTGAGGTTGGATGGTGAGGATATGGAGAATGTGAGTGCATTCAAGTACTTGAGTAGTGTGATGAGTAAGGATGGAACTTTGGGGGATGAAGTATGTGAAAGGGTACAGCAGGGAAGAAAGGTTGTTGGTACACTGAAAGCAGTGATGAGAAATAGGGAGGTGAGTATGGAAGTTAAGAAGGCACTGCATGATGGTATTGTGATCCCTACCCTGACGTATGGAAGCGAGGCGTGGACCTTGCAAGAGGGGAACAAGTCAAGAGTGAGAGCAGTGGAAATGAGTTACTTGAGAGGAGCATGTGGAGTGACGTGGAGGGACAGGTTGACGAATGAAGAAGTGAAGGAAAGTTGTGGGGTAGATGTGGATGTGGTTGAAAAGATTAGGAGAAATACACTGAGGTGGTTTGGACATGTGGAAAGAATGGAGAATGAGAGACTGACTAAGAGGGTGTATGTAGGTGAGGTGGAGGGAGGGAGAGGGAGGGGTAGACCGAGGATGAGGTGGAGGGATGGAGTTGAGAGGTATATGAGGGAGGGGGGGGTGAGTTGGGGGGAGGGGAGTCAAACGGTGGGTGACAGAGTGACTTGGAGGCGTTTTGTCTGAGGCCACCCTTTGCGGGATTAGGGCGTCGGGCTATAGATAGATAGATAGTTAT
Source organism: Coenobita brevimanus (assembly GCF_032717465.1). Lineage (NCBI taxonomy): Eukaryota > Metazoa > Arthropoda > Malacostraca > Decapoda > Coenobitidae > Coenobita > Coenobita brevimanus. The sequence continues at coordinate 31,584,921 of NC_137014.1, read as the reverse complement.
AATAAACTGCTGTTGTCACATGTGTTTTTATAACACACATAATATAAACTTCAGGAGAATAAAGAATGGTATATGAACAGATTATTTCTCATATCCTGATCCTAACTTGTCTTATATGTAATCAGTGTCTAAAATTACAGTAGTGCTGAATGAATCCTTATTTACAAAATGCCATTGGTTTAGATGTCAAACACATTAATGCGCTACATACCACATAACAGTAAAGGTGTAGGCATCAAAGTGGATTTAGTGTAACTGATCATAATTACACAACAATTAAAACTTTTCCATTTAGTAAATCATAAAACCGCCCATAATATGCTCAATACCCGCGAAATACGGTTCCAGTAGTCGGATGCTGAATATCTCTATAGGTTAACGTAAAGACTACAGTCAGTTCTGCTGGCCACAACTGATCAAAAGTATCCATGTATTTACAACCATTAACTGACATTCACTGTGCATACGTGATTTTTAATCTTTTTTTTTTCCTTTTCTCACAATTACTGCGTCTTCTCTTCCTACCTTTCCCACACCCATAAGTTTATGACCAATTTTCAAACTACCTAGTAAGCCTCTCTCTCTCTCTCTCTCTCTCTCTCTCTCTCTCTCTCTCTGTGTGTGTGTGTGTTCTTACCTAATTGTTCTTACCTAATTGTATCTTTACAGGAATGAGTCAAGCTCGTATTGTCCCGTGTCTTAGACCATATTTATCGTACATATCCTTAAATTTGTGAATTGTTTTGGCACACACTATTTCATTCGGTAGTGCATTCCATTGATCAATTGCTCTGTTTGGGAAACTGAATTTCCTTACGTCTTTATCACCTCTCTTCTTATGCAGTTTTTTGCAGTGTCCTCTTGCTGATGCTTCTCCATATGTTAAGTAATCATTTATGTCTATTTTCTCCTTTCCTGATATGCACTTAAATAGCATTATCATGTCACCTCTTTTCCTTCTCTCCTGTAGTGTTGGTAGATTCAGTTTATTTAGTCTTTCTTCGTAGCTTAGGTCCCTTAAGCTTGGTATCCATCTTGTAGCGGCCCTTTGAACTTTTTCAATCTTGTCTATATGCTTTTTGAGATGAGGACTCCAGACTATTGATGCATATTCCAAGGTTGGTCTAATGAATGATGTTATTATCCTTCTTAGCATGTCTTCATTTATGTATGTGAATGCTATTCTCATATCTGCAAGCAGTGTATACATGTTCCGTACCTTCTCGCTGATGTGGTCAGCCGGAGATAGTCTGTTATTGATAATCACACCTAGGTCTTTCTCTCTCTCTGATGTGTATAGGGTTTTATTTCCTAACTTATAATCCCAATCAGGTCTTTTTCCACTTTTACCAAACTTGATTACATGACACTTGTCCACATTGAGTTCCATTTGCCATGTACTACTCCATTCATGAAGTTTATTTAATTCTTCTTGTAGCTCCCTACAAGAGTCTGTGCTAGTAATTCTCCTTTGTATTTTTGCATCATCTGCAAACATATTCAGATAGCTCTCATTTCCAGTGTTACTGTTTATATCATTTATGTACACTAGAAACATGATTGGTGCCAGCACCGAACCCTGTGGTACTCCACTAGTCACTTCTTTCCATGATGAGTAGTTTCCTCTTAGTACTGTCCTCATTTCTCTTTTTATGAGAAAGTCTTGCATCCAACAAAACAGTTTGCCTCGAATTCCTCCTTGATGGTACAGCTTCCATAAAAGTCTTTGGTGTGGTACTGTGTCAAAAGCTTTCTTGAAATCTAAATAGATACTGTCCACCCATCCTTCCCTTTCCTGTATTGTGTTTGTTACTCTGTCATAGTAGCTCAACAGATTAGTAACACATGAAACCAAACTGTCTTTCTGTTATCATACTGTGTTCTTCTAGATGATTTACCCAAGCTTTTCTTATAAGTTTTTCTAATACCTTGCTTACAACACTGGTCAGTGATACTGGTCGGTAGTTGAGAGGATTTTGTCTATTTCCTTTCTTGAATAAGGGGACTATATTTGCTTTTTTCCAAATATCAGGTAGTTTCCCTTGACTCGAGGATTTCTTGAAAATTAAAAATAATGGTTTACTTAACTCCTTTGCACATTCTCGTAACACCCAACATGAAATTTCATCAGGACCACTTGCTTTTCCTCTGTCTAATCTACTTAACTCCTCCTGTACTACTTTTTCTGCTATTTGTATATCTGGTAGTATGTGTGGACATGCGTGTTCCACATATTCCCTCTCAAAAATTTTTTCTTCTGTAAAAACTAATTGGAAATTCTTATTTAGTGCTTCACAAATATCTTTCTCTTGTGTATAAGTGATTCCCTCGTCCGTGATGGATTGTATTATATCTTTTACTTTGGTTTTGCTTCTGATATAGCTGTAAAACAGCTTTGGTTGATCACTACTTTTATTTATTATATCCTCCTCAAACTGTTCTTGGGCTTCCCTCCTTATTCTTGTATAGTCGTTTCTTGCCTGTTTGTAATTATTATACGCCCTTTCACTATTGTGTCTTCTGTATCTATTCCACAACAAATCTCTTCTTTCTTTTGATTTTTTACATTCTGTATTGAACCATTTCTATGTGTGTGTGTGTGTGTGTGTGTGTGTGTGTGTGTGTGTGTGTGTGTGTGTGTGTGTGTGTGCGTGCGTGCGTGCGTGCGTGCGCGCGTAATATTGCAAGTTACCCGGCTGGTGGAACATTTAAGTTGGTTGGTAGGTTGGTGTCCGGGTGGGTGGGTCAGATGATGCAGGATGGTGGTTTGACAGGCAGGTTGGGTTGAGTGCGTTGTTTAGGTGAGGTCGTTGGGTTGGTTAAGCTATGTGGGATGGGGCGAGGTTGGTGTACTGTTTAAGTGGGGTGGAAGGGTGTCTACTTGGAAGATGATTTTACGTTGTCCTAATTGAGACAAACTACGGTGAGTGAGGCTGTGATTATGTGCCTTGATAGGTGGGTGAGTAGGTGGATGGGCGGTAGTGAGAATACAGACCCATAGAAATAGGCCAATTGAATGAATAGGTGCAAACTGGGAATAGCTCTGTGTGGAAAATAGGTCCATAAGAGAATACTCAGGAATCATGCTGAAGTAGATACATAGGTTCAGTGGGTTTGCAGTAGGTTCATAGTGAAATACGTCCAGTGGTTAAGATGTCTGTGTTTGAAATGCACGCTTATCAGTGTGAAGTACACGTCCTTGCGTAAAAACTGGCCCACGGGGAAAATAGGCTCATTGCGGGAAATATATCCATGGGTGTACGAGTATGCATTCATGATAGAAACCTACGTCCATTCAGAGATCCTTTTGTCTGTGGGGAAAATTGGCCCATGGGGAAAAAACAGATCAGTGGTATACAAGAGGTGCAAGGGAGTAACAGTTTTATGTAGGAAAGTAGGTTTTCATTTCATTCATTCATTGCCAGACGCCATTTATCCCAGACGGGGTGGCCAAGGGCTTAGAGTTAATTGTTTTACAGGGAAGGGCACTAATCCTCCACCAACCCCACTTAACTGGAAAGTAGGTGCATTTGGAAAATTAGGTCGTGAGGAAGAACAGGTCCACAGGGTAATCTGGTTCATGCAGGGGAAATAATTTTATGTCCATTGAGAAAACTAGGTCCAGCAGGTGAAAATAGGTCCAAGGGGGAAAATACACCGGTGGAGGAGATTACCCATAGATGAAGCCGGAAATGGACTTATGTGCTCGCAACTGTAAAACGTGTTCTCTTTCACTACGATGAATCTTGTATAAGTCATTATTATCGCAGCAACATAATTTAAATGAGCATAATAAGTCCATGTAGGAATTACATGCTTCTCCATGGGGATAAATTATGTCCATATTGAAAAATAAGTCCATGAGGAAAATAGGTCCATGGCTCTACCCAGGTCCCTGTAGGCAACCTGTGGGTAACCTAGATACATACGAAATAAGTCCATGGCGAAATTAGTCCCATGTGACGAAATAGGTTCATGAGAGAAATAAGCCCATTGAGAAAAGCCAGTGTATGTGGATAATTTCTCTCTCTCTCTCTCTCTCTCTCTCTCTCTCTCTCTCTCTCTCTCTCTCTCTCTCTCTCTCTCTCTCTCTCTCTTCTGTCTGTCTGTCCGTCTTTGGAAGTACTGCATCAACGATTATTAGGTAATGGTAGTTATAATATTGACGTTATTAACTTTAATGTACAGTATACTGGCATGCCTCAAATCCTACAAGTCAAGTCTCCAGGTACTTGAGGACATTGAGGTGGGGATGTATACAGCCGCCACAAGAATTCCGGTTTTAAAGTGAAATCCATTTTATGCCAAAAGACATCACAGTCTATAATAAAGGTGGCTGGAAATGGGTATATATAAAGTACTACAGACATTTTCGATCTTGTTTCTTCTGAGAGTCTACTAACTAGATTCGTCGACCGCATGACCTGTGTCCCACCTGTGTCAAAGACGGATTCAAAAATGGCTGTGGTGAACAAAATATTGTGCATGAAAGGCTAAAAGTCTAGTGTGTGTGTGTGTGTGTGTGTGTGTGTGTGTGTGTGTGTGTGTGTGTGTGTGTGTGTGTGTGTGTGTGTGTGTGTGTGTTCTTACCTAATTGTTCTTACCTAACTGTATCTTTACAGGAATGAGTCAAGGTAGTACTGTCCCGTGTATTAAACCACTTTTATCATATATATTCTTGAATTTATGAATAGTTTTGGCACACACTACTTCATTCGGTAGTGCATTACACTGATCAACTGCCCTATATGGGAAACGGAATTTCCTTACGTCTTTATCACCTCTCTATTTACGCAGTTTTTTGCAATGTCCTCTTGCTGATGCTTCCCCATATGATATATATTCATTTATGTCTATTTTGTGTTTCTCTGAGATGCACTTATATACCATAATCATGACTCCCCTTCTTCTCTCCTGCAGCGTTGGTAGATTCAATCTTTCCAGTCTTTCTCCATAGCTTAGATCTCTTAAGCTTGGTACCCATCTTGTGGCTGCCCTTTGTACTTTTTCAATCTTGTCTATATCTTTTTTATGAGATGAGGATTCCAAACTACTGATGCATACTCCAGGGTTGGTCTGATGAATGATCTTATTATCTTCCTTAGCATATCTTCATTTATAGACAGTATATGAATGCTGTTCTCATATTAGCAAGCAATGTATCCATGTTACGTATCCAATCACTGATGTGATCATCTGGAGATAGTCTGTTATTGATAATTACTCCTAGGTCCTTCTCCCTTTCTGATATGTGTAGGGTTGATCTTTCTAACTTATAATCCCAATCTGGTCTTTTCTCACTTTTACCAAATTTAATTACATGACACTTATCCACATTATATTTCATTTGCCATTTACTGCTCCAAGCATGAAGCTTGTTCAATTCCTCTCGCAGCTCTTTGCAAGAATCTGTGTTAGTAATTTTCCTTTGAATTTTTGCATCATCCGCAAACATATTTAGATAGCTTCCATTTCCAATGTTACTGTCTATGTCATTTTTATATACTAGAAACATAACTTGTGCCAGCACTGAGCCCTGTGGCACTCCGCTGATCACTTCCCTCCATGATTAATAATTTCCCCTACCCCTGGGGGTAGCGAGGGTTTTCAAGAATACTCCCCCAGTATCCCTGCTTGTCGTAAAAGGCGACTAAAAGGGTTGGCGGAGGGTTAGTGCCCCTCCCCGGAAAACAACTAACTAAAAAAACAAACAATAAGCCTCGGACAAGGACTGACCAAACGATGACGACCAAGGACCGGACAAAGGACATGGTAATTGGAACTTGGAATGTAAGGGGAGCGAATGATGAGGTGAAAGAGAGAGAGATTGTCCAAGTGCTTGAGGGTGCGAAAGTGGATGTATGTGGAATAACTGAAACAAAATGGCGAGGAGAAAGTGTGAGACAATGGGAGTATGGATGGGGTATATGTGCAGGAGTAGGTGAGAATGAGAGGGCAAAGGAAGAGTATGTATAGTTGTGAGTAAAAGATGGAAGAGGAGCATAAGACAGTATGGATCAGTTGGGTCAAGGATTGTATGGGTAAAGTTGAAAGTTGGAATACAAATGTGGGCGATTGTGTGTGTGTATGCACCAACGCAAGATCGTGCTAGAAGAGTGAGAGAAGAGTTCTGGACAAATGTAGAAATGTGCATGGAAAAGTTTGGAAGGAATGAGAGAGTGTTTTTGATTGGGGATATGAATGGTAAAGTTGGGAATGTGAAGGTGGATGGAATAGTTGGTGAGTGGGGTGTGCTTGCTGAGATACATGAGAATGGGAGTGCGTTAGTGGACATTTGTGCTGGGAGGGGGTTGGTGATAGCCAATACCCTCTTCAGGCACAAAATGATCCACAGGTATACATGGCGAGTGATAAGAAGGGTGGGTGATGAACTGAATGAAAGGAAGGCAATGATTGATTATGTGTGTGTGGATGAAAGGATGCGAAGATGTGTAAAGGATGCAAGAGTGTATAGAGGTTGGGGGAGTGGACTTTCTGACCACTACTTGGTGGTGGCCAGAATTAGAATTCAAGTAAGATGGAGGAATAGAAGAAGGGAAAGACGAAAGGAAGGAGTAATTGCAAGGAGAGTGGAAAGGTTACAAGAGGATGAGAAAAAGGCAGAGTATAAGAGAGAAGTGGAGGAACGATTGGGCAAATATGAACTGGAGCAGATGGGAGACGTGGAAAGTGTGTGTAGCATATTTACAGAAGAAATATGTGCAGCATGTGATGTGGTGTGTGGAAGGAAGAGAAGACGGAGGGGGGTGCAAGGAACAGCGTGGTGGACTGAAGAGGTGAAACAGGCTGTGGCACAAAAGAAGAAAGCATACAATGAATGGATGAGAAATAGGGGCGTGGAAGAAGTTGAGAGGCGGAAGAGAGAGTTATATGTAGAAAGAAAGAGAGAGGTGAAAAGATTAGTAAGAGAGAGTAAGAACAGAGTGGATGAGGAATTTGGAAGGAATTTGAGTGTAAAGTGGAGGGACTGTAAGAAAATGTTCTGGAGAGAGGTGAAAAGAGTAAGACAGGGTGGAAGTGAAGTTAGCAGGGGAGTGAAAGATAAAAATCGTAGATTACTAGTGGAGAAGGGAGAAAAAGTGAGCAGATGGACAGAACACTTTAAGGAATTGTTGAACGTAGAGGATGGAAGTAATGCGAGTATAAGTGGCTGGGGAATGGCTGGGAGAAGGAAGGAGGTGAGAAGACAGGAAGAAATCAGTAGGATAGAAGTTGTGGAAGCAATGAAGAAAGCCCCAGGAATTGATGAAGTGTGTGGTGAAATGCTGAAACATGGGGGAGTGATAGTAGTAGAATGGATGTGGAAGATGTGCAGATTGGCCTGGGAGGAAGGTAGAGTCCCGGAGGATTGGAAATCAGGTATAATTATTCCCTTGTACAAAGAAAAAGGGGAAAAAGAAGTGTGTGGTAATCATAGGGGCATTTGTCTTCTTAGTATAATAGGAAAAGTGTATGGTAGGATACTTATTGACAGAGTTAGAGAAAGAACAGAGAAATTAGTTGGAGAAGAACAGGAAGGATTTAGGAAGGGAAGAGGCTGTGTAGATCAGATATTCATTCTTAGATCTTTAGTGGAAAAGTTTATAGAGAAGGGAAAGAAGTTGTATGCGGCTTTCATGGATTTGGAGAAAGCATATGATAGGGTGGATAGACAAGGATTGTGGAAAGTGTTAAGAATATATGGAGTAGATGGGAAGTTGTTGAATGCTGTGAAGAGTATGTACGATGGTGCAAAGGCTGCAGTGCGTGTGGATGGTGAACTAAGTGAATTTTTCTCTTAGAAAGTTGGTTTGAAACAGGGATGTGTCATGTCTCCATGGTTGTTCAATCTGTACATGGATGGGGTAATAAAAGAGGTACAAGGTAGGGTAGTGGATGTTGGAGTGGCCCTGGTGAGAGAGGATAGTGTTTGGAAACTCCCTGTACTGTTGTTTGCAGATGATACTGTGTTGTTGAGTGAAGACGAAGGGGAGCTGCAAGGCTTGGTGGATGAGTTTGAGAGAGTGTGTAAGAAACGGAATCTAAAGGTGAATGTAGGGTAGAGTAAAGTGATGGTCTTTGAGAGAGGTGAAGTCAGTGAATGTACAGCGAGGTTGGATGGTGAGGAATTGGAAAATGTGAGTACGTTTAAGTACATGGGTAGTGTGATGAGTAAGGATGGAGGTTTGGAGGGTGAAGTGCTTGAAAGGGTACAGCAGGGAAGAAAGGTTGCTGGTTCTTTGAAAGTGATAAGAAACAGGGAAGTGAGAATGGAAGTGAAAAAGTTACTACATGACAGTATTGTGATACCAACTCTAACGTACGGAAGTGAAGCTTGGACGTTGTTGGAAGGACACAAGTCAAGAGTGAGAGCAGTGGAAATGAGTTATTTAAGAGGAGCATGTGGAGTCACATGGAGAGATAGGCTGACTAATGAGGATATAAAGGAGCGTTGTGGTGTTGATGTGGATGTGATAGGAAGCGTTATGAGGAACACACTGAGGTGGTTTGGCCATGTGGAGGGGATGGAGGGTGAAAGACTGACGAAGAGAGTGTATGTGAGTGAGGTGGAGGGGGGAAGAGGGAGGGGGAGGCCGAGGATGAGATGGAGGGATGGGGTGGAGAGGTATATGAGAGAGGGGGGTGAGTTGGGAGCAGGGCAGTGAAATGGCTGGGGACAGGGCGACTTGGAGGCGATTTGTTTGTAGTCACCCCAAACGGGATTGAGGCGTCTGGCAATAGATAGATAGATAGATTGTTCTCATTTCCTTTATTCTGAGAAAATCCTGCATTCAACAGTAGAGATTGCCTTGGATACCTCCTTGATGGTACAGTTTCCATAAAAGTCTTTGGTGCGGTACTCTGTCAAGTACTTTTTTAAAATCTAAATAGATATTGTCCACCCATCCTTCTTTTTTCTGTAATGGTTCTGTAACTCTATCAGGGTAGCTTAACAGATTTGTAACACATGAGTTTCCCTTCCTGAAACCGAACTGCCTCTCTGTTATCATACCGTGTTCTAGATGTTTTACCCAAACTTCCTTTATCAGCTTTTCTAGTATCTTAAAACACTGGTCAGTGATACTGGTCGGTAGTTGAGTGGATCCTGTCTGTTCCCTTTCTTGAATAGGAGAACAATGTTTGCTTTCTTCCAAATGTCATGTAGTTTACCTTGACCTAAGGATTCCTTAAATATTAAATACAATAGTCTGCTTAGCTCTTCTTCACATTCATGTAGCACCGAACCTGAAATTCCGTCAGGACCATTTGTTTTCCTTTGTCCAATTTACGTAACTCTTTCGATCCTTCTTTTTCTGATATTTACATATCTGGTAATACGTGTGGGCATGCATATTCCATATCATCTCTCAAAATTTCTTTCTTTTGTAAAAGGTGATTAAAAGTGTGTGTGTGTGTGTGTGTGTGTGTGTGTGTGTGTGTGTGTGTGTGTGTGTGTGTGTGTGTGTGTGTGTGTGTGTGTGTGTGTGTGTGTGTGTGTGTGTGTGTGTGTGTGTGTGTGTGTGTGTGTGTGTGTGTGTGTGTGTGTGTGTGTGTGTGTGTGTGTGTGTGTGTGTGTGTGTGTGTGTGTTCTTACCTAATTGTATCTTTACAGGAATGAGTCAAGCTCGTACTGTCCCGTATCTTAAACCATATTTATCGTACAGTCGTCAGCACAAATTCGCTGCAAGCCTGCTCTTGTGATGTGGGTCGTTTTGTCTGGCAACAGTGTATGGGAACTAGTTGCCACACAGGCTTTTTTTTTTTTAACGCTTTAAAGACTTATTTGTAAGAATTAGTTCTATAAATCGCCCCAAATGCAATATTCTTTATATCTGATTAGCATAATAATGTGCAAAAGACGGCGGAAAAATGTTGTGGAATGAAGAAACTTTAGCTCTCTCCCTCCGTGCTCGGATGTTTCGGCCACGGACGTTTGGTCCACGAACGTTTCAGCCATGGGCCACCACCCTAGGACGTTTTGGGCCTACGTTAGGTTAGGCTAGATTTGGTAAGGTTCACAACACTTCACACTTCAAAACGTCCTAGGTTGGTGGCCCATGGCCTAAACGTCCGTGGCCGAAACGTTCTACATTCTTCTCCCTCGTACCCCTTCCGATGTCCCTCTCCAACCTCCCCCTCTTCCCCCCCCCTCCCCCTTCTTTCCTTCATTTCCACTCTCTTCTCTCTCTGCCCTGTCTAACTTATATTATCCACGGCGCTAATCTGTGTAATGAATTGCACTTTTCTCTATTTCATGTCTATTCCTGTAACTTTTTCGCTCCTCAACATTCGAGAGTTTCTTGCCATGAAACAGTCCTTTTCTCCCACTCTCTTCTCCAAACATGATGCAGCAGTTCGAAACATTATTGATTCTGATCCTACATCATGAAGCTGTGAACAAAATGAACATTTTCCTAGGGAAGAGAGAGGGCAAGCAATAGGAGGAAGGGGCACAAATGTTTGTTCAATTTCATCAACTGAAATAATATTCACCGACTGCCTGGCTCACTCAAAAAAAAAAAAAAAAAAAAAAAAAAAGGAATACGTCATAAGAACGAGACCTCAAACGTTTCTGTATCTTGCGGCTGTTGGTTGTGACAAGGGGTGAAGAAAAGAATGACAATTGGAATAAAAGGAGCGGGAATGGGACTCGAACAGGAAGGAATATTGATAATTAACCTTGGATATTGTTAGTTTTATTAAAGTATTGCAAGCAATTGAAAACAGGACTGGCTGGGTTTAGTAACCCGTCACGAGAGAATTGCGATGCACCAGTCGGGTTAGTGTCGTTGATAAAAGAATGAAGGTAGAGAGGGTGGGGAGAGGAGAAAGTGGAGAGGCATGAATGTGGGTGGGAGGTAGGAGGGAGAGGGAGGGGTGGGGAGGAATTCAGGAGTAAGGGGGAGAGAGGGGAAGGGAGTTTAGACACGGTTATAATTAGGAATATCAAAGTATTGCGCTCATACGTCGTTCCATAACATTCTTCTGCCAACTCCTTCATTAGATACCGTACAGTATAGCCTACGGAATATTGTACTCTAGGCGGTCTCTATAGTAGCCGCAGCGATAAATGAACGCTGTGGTGGGGCAGCCGGGATGACCGGGGATTCCCCCACTGTAGCCATATCCACATGTCACCGACCATCGGGCCGCTGCAGTCTCCCGCTCCATGATCCTTACCCTGTGTCTCTGGCTTTCTCTTTCTCTCTCGGTTTCTATATAAACTGGTGTATTTCCGAAACTAATTATGAAATTATTATGAATTTTGTTCTACACCACCTTTGAGGTAAAAATCAAGGAGAGTTTTCTGTCTAAAGGTTTCCCCCCCCTCCTAAATGTGGCATATGAGCGGGGGAGTGCGGCCTTGCCGATACCCCCGCCTGACCTATAATTATACACTCGCCAGAACTGACCTGCCCTCAGACAAGGGGGGGGAAACCTTTATACAGAAAACTCTCCTTGATTTTTACCTCAGTGGTGGTGTGGAACAAAAGTCATAATAATTTCATAATTAGTTTCGGAAATACAGCAGTTTATATAGAAACCGAGAGAGAAAGAGAAAGCCAGAGACACAGGGTAAGGATCATGGAGCGGGGCTGCAGCGGCGGCCGATGGTCGGTGACATCCTACCTCTATGGTCGGTGACATGTGGATATGGCTACAGTGGGGGAATCCCCGGTCATCCCGGCTGCCCCACCACAGCGTTCATTTCTCGCTGCGGCTACTATAGTACCACTTCTTAAAAACACGTCTTTAAAGTGTATAAAAATCTATGTGGCAAATAGTCCCCTTACACTGTTGCCAGACAAAAGGACTCACATCACACGAGTAGACTTGCAGCGAATTTGTGCTGACGACTGTACATATCCTTAAAATTGTGAATTGTTTTGGCACACACTATTTCATTCGGTAGTGCATTCCACTGATCAATTGCTCTATCTGGGAAACTAAATTTCCTTACGTCCTTATCACCTCTCTTCTTATGCAGTTTTTTGCAGTGTCCTCTTGCTGATGCTTCCCCATATGTTAAGTAATCATTTATGTCTATTTTCTCCTTCCCTGATTTGCATTTATATAGCATAATCATGTCATCTCTTTTCCTTCTCTCCTGTAGTGTTGGTAGATTCAGTTTATTTAGTATTTCTTCGTAGCTTAGGTCCCTTAAGCTTGGTACCCATCTTGTAGCGGCCCTTTGAACTTGTTCAATCTTGTCTATGTGATTTTTGAGATGAGGACTCCAGACTACTGATGCATACTCCAGGATTGGTCTGATGAATGATGTTATTATTTTTCTTAGCATGTCTTCATTTATGTATGTGAATGCTATTCTCATATTTGCAAGCAGTGTATACATGTTCCGTACCTTCTCACTGATGTGGTCAGCCGGAGATAGTCTGTTATTGATAATCACACCTAGGTCCTTCTCTCTGATGTGTGTAGGGTTTTATTTCCCAACGTATAATCCCAATCGGTCTTTTTCCACTTTTACCGAACTTGATTACATGACACTTGTCCACATTGAATTCCATTTGCCATGTATTACTCCATTCATGAAGTTTACTTAATTCTTCTTGTAGCTCTTTACAAGAGTCTGTGTTAGTAACTCTCCTATGTATTTTTGCATCATCTGCAAACATATTTAGATAGCTTTCATTTCCAGTGTTACTGTCTATATCATTTATATACACTAAAAACATGATTGGTGCCAGCACTGAGCCCTGTGGTACTCCGCTAGTTACTTCTTTCCATGATGAGTAATTTCCCCTTAGTACTGTTCTCATTTCTCTTCTTATGAGAAAATCTTGCATCCAACAATACAGTTTGCCTCGAATTCCTCCTTGATGTTAGAGTTTCCATAAAAGTCTTTGGTGTGATACTGTGTCAAATGCTTTCTTGAAATCTAAATAGATACTGTCCACCCATCCTTCTCTTTCCTGTAATGTGTCTGTTACTCTGTCATAGTAGCTCAACAGATTAGTAACACATGATTTTCCTTTTCTGAAACCAAACTGTCTTTCTGTTATCATATTGTGTTCTTCTAGATGATTTACCCAGGCTTTTCTTGTAAGCTTTTCTAATACCTTGCTTACAACACTGGTTAATGAAACTGGTCGGTAGCTGAGTGGATTTTGTCTATTCCCTTTCTTGAATAAGGGAACAATGTTTGCTTTCTTCCAAATATCAGGTAGTTTACCTTGAATCAAGGATTTCTTGAAAATTAAAATTAATGGTTTACTTAACTCCTTTGCACATTCACGTAGTACCCAACATGAAATTTCATCAGGACCACTTGCTTTTCCTTTGTCTAATTTACTTAGCTCCTCCTGTATTACTTTTTCTGATGTTTGTATATCTGGTAGTATATGTGGGCATGTATGTTCCACATAATCCCTCTCAAATTTTTTTTCCTCTGTAAAAACTGTGTGTGTGTGTGTGTGTGTGTGTGTGTGTGTGTGTGTGTGTGTGTGTGTGTGTGTGTGTGTGTGTGTGTGTGTGTGTGTGTGTGTGTGTGTGTGTGTGTGTGTGTGTGTGTGTGTGTGTGTGTGTGTGTGTGTGTGTGTGCACGCTTTAAGATCACTTGCGTGTGCACCATAAAGTACAGTATATCTTTGCGGAAGTGGAATCGCATACTTTACCTATTGTATGTATGAAGTAGAAATGAATTTTACTGGATATTAGTTCAACTGACCATCCAGTTTTACAACACTCAGTCAAGAGCTAAGTCCTCATAGCCCTTCCAGTCTGATTACACTTGGCAATCACCCGAGATGAAACGTGTTAGGAATCTTTTTGAGGTTAGAGTCAATCCATCATGGTTTGTTACTGTGCTCATCGAATCTGCTGTGGTTATGGATCTTTGCAAAGTTAAAATAAAAGCATTATAGTTAGGCAGTGTACGCACCGAAACATACTGTCCAGCATAACAGCCCGTGTGATCCGTAGCACTGGGCAGCGCGAAGACGAAGGATCCCATCTTGTCACTCACATCATGGTACGACTGTAGCTTCAACGGCAACCATTTGTCAGGCTTCAGAGCAGGTGCGTGACTTATCCCATCACTTGTCTTTATCACCTGTTGGCCAGTGAATAACAATTACATCATGTCTTATTCACCCATTTCCCACCATTTATTATCACCTGTTGGACAGTGACTAATATAATCTACATCATGTCTTAATCGCGTGTTTCTCAGTAAGTTAAGCAATCTACATCATCAATATGCCCATTTTTCAGTTAGAGAATTACATGATCTATATACGTATGTGTGGATTCATCAGTTATTATATCACTCAGTTAATCATAATGTGTCATTGTACGACAAAGTTCTAGGATAAATCGAGATGAATCCTGATGGGTTGAGCAGCTACGGGTGGGAAAATGCTGCTTCAATAATTGTTTGACAGTGGGATTTATAGTGTTTACAAGACCAGGTATCAGTTATGAAACACTAACAGCTTCGATAGTTATGAAGCAGTAACAGCTTTGATTAATGCAGTGTATTATTCATTTTGTACACACAGTTAATATTTGTCACAGTTGTGCATAGTCAAGTAAAGTGTATTTCAGGTACAAGAAACTATAAGGTCTCTGCTAGAAGAGTGCTTACTGCATACAAGTGTAACACTCGTCAGTGCATACTTTGTCGTTCACAGCTGGTGGGCTTGTGTTGAACGGGTTTTCAAAGTCAGTTTCCTGGAAAGGATGTTTGGCTCCTCCACCTTTTTCCTCAGTTTCCACATCTTCCAATAGAAACTGTGCCAGCTTCTTCTTTTCAGCTACACTCAATTTCTTTACCTCATGGTGAATAACTCGCTCATTAGCTCGTTGTTCCCTGTTAATATGAAGGAGATTCAAAGTTGAGTATACTAAATATATAAGCACACACATAGCAAGTGAAATTCTCTTGCTTGTGGTGCAGTGCAGTACATAAATGCAGCGTTTCAGTGGCGTATATGGGGGGGGGGATTCGGCCATGGTCCCCCCCTTTTTGTCCCAGTAGGCCTACATATCTGCAGATCTAAATACGTATACAAGTAATCAGTGAATTCAGCCGTTAAAATAGGCTGCTTGATTTCAAATGACCTACTCTCAAACGACCCTAGCGAGTAAGCACTTACTCATTCACTCACTCAATCTCTCTCTCTCTCTCTCTCTCTCTCTCTCTCTCTCTCTCTCTAAGTCATTAATGAGAGTTTTAGTTTAATTTTTTAAATGTTTGATCTAAAAATGAACACTGCAACTTCCAGGAGTGAAGGAATCAACAATTATATATTATGATCTAGCATTTTTTTTTTTTTAATACATACTGGGTACTGCAGAATTCCCTAATTAAATATTTTTCAAACAACTCATTTTTGTTCTAGCCAAGATACATAAGCTTCTTTATACTGTTTTGCCATTCAGTATCAAATTAAAGCAATACATCCCTCCTGAGCCCTCAAAATGCCCCTAAAAATGCTTAATTTCCAAAAAATTTTCTGGGGGGGGCTTACAGCGCCCCCTGGTACCCCCAGCTGTAGAGGCTCGCTTCGCTTGCCCCCGCCTTTAAAAAATCCTGGGTTCACCCCTGTGCCCCCCCCCCCCTTTCCATGAACCTATATACGCCACTGCAGCGTTTTCAGCGAAGGCGAAAGCGATTAAACACCCACCCAACATTATTATAACAAATATGGAGAACAAAGCTGCTACCGGTACTAATTCAATCAATAAAATGTTTGAATGATGTTAACTAGAGACAAATTCAAGGAATAAATGGGTGAAGGAAAGCTCAATGACATCTTTAACGATAAATGGCAGAAGGAAGCTCACCCGAGTTCAGTATGGGATATAAAACGTCCTAAAATTCAAGTGATATATGTTTGACTATAATGGCTCACCACATGTCGATAGCATCCATGCCACAGAGCACCGTCTTGCCCACCATCTGGCGTAGCACCTCATTGGACGGCCCCATCACCCAGCCTGCCTTCCCGTCCCTCAGCAGCCGCTCTATACCCAGATCGGTCTGGCAAGGGGGGCGGAGGAGTAATTACAATGCTGTAGTATAACTGGGTGGTCCAAGTATTGCTTCCCCTTAGTTTAAGGGATAAACGATATTTTATGCAAAGAAAAAAAAAGGCTGCAGGCCTGAAAGTTATTATTTCCAGGAAAAGGTAAACAAAAGAGAACCTAATTCAAGCTCCGTTCACTTCGAGATACCCAGACACATTGTATTTAAAAGCCCAGAGGTCACAGACAGAGGGAAATATAGACTATGGAAGACACTTAGAGATGCCCTAATGCATACATGAAGGACTGAAAGTATCAGTTATCTTGCATTAGCGAGTAGAACAAGGGGGTAATGTACGTAAAATAATCTAAACAAGGGTTTCTCAATCTTTTTTTTGCTCATGGTCCCCTTTCGTGCTTTATTTACCTCTGTGACTCCCCTCACAGCCACTGCTAGATGGATAAGCAATGGCGCAATCTGAATCTAACCTTCAAATCATATCTTGTGATAGAAAAAAATAGTAATCAGATACAATGGAATGTCCACGTTGAAGGTAGTATATAGCGACTACCCTTACGTTGATTGAATGTGTTTGAGTTGCCAGGCTTTGCCACCTCAGAGTGTTTTAAAGTTTGTCTCTCGTGAACATAAAATTTCACGTAATACAAACTGTCTTTTTTTTTATGTATTGTAAATTATAGCAGTTTTCAATATTTATGATGCTGAAATTAGCACAGAGAATGAAATGTAAGGATTATGAAAAACTGATCATACGCCTAGCAGATTGGTCTAGGAGGCCCCCTTAGAAACTTACTATGACACTCTAATGTTCCATTTTTCCAATATGGCCCCATAGAAATATGGCAAGGCTCCCTTGGGTGCCACGTAGAGAACCACTCAGTAAACAATTTTAACACATCCTCACCTTGTATCCAGATCCACCAGTGGCCTGCAGCATCTTATCACTCACATGAGACACCACCTTTGCTGCCGTGAACTTAATCTGCATTGCCCAGTGCAGCAAGGGGCCCCTGAGTATAGACGTTAAAAATTATTGTATATTCTCTAACTGGTGATCAATAGAATTTTAAGGGAAGTTAATGTGGACAGAGTATAGATGTACAAACAGATAAAAACTGACTGAAATGACAATATCTCTACTTGCCCGGCTTGTTTCTTGATGTCTTTGAATACGAACCACACGTTTGTGCACGTGAGTTTGTCCCTTCCACTGGTACACATGGTCAAGTTCAAGTGAAAATGGTATAGACAGAGATGAGGATTCGCTGAACTGAGTCAAACTCTTTCTGGCCTGGCTTGTTTATTGATGTCTTTAGAGATGGACTGAGATGGCGAGATGGCAAATCTAGGCCAACATAAAGTGGACAGAGTACAGAAAGGCCAAATTAATACATAGACAGAAAAGGTACAACTCGATGAACTGAGAATAACTGTTACTCGCCAGGCTTGTTTTCTTGAGGTCTTTAAATATGGATTAATCGTTACTGTTTGTGAGTTGGTCCGTCGCACTGATTAACACTAGTAAATTTAGGTCAAGTAAAGTGAGAAGGGTATAGATGAAAAGATAAGTAGGTAATGCGTGGCTACTCTGATTATAACTGTCACTTGCCTGGCCGTCTTCTTTAGGTCTTTATATATGGACCAGTCGTTGTTGTTTGTGACTTGGTCCAGCACACCGGCCACCATGAAGGTCATCGCACGAGAGGCGGTCACATCGCACATGGCCTCACCAAAGTAATCCTGGGAGAAAAAAAAAATTAGTCAGAAGTTGCTTTGGAAATTTCGGTGGCACATTTTCCTTAGCAACTTATTCTGCTGTATGTTCCTGATGAAAACAAGTAATCCTGGGAGGAAAAAAAAATAGGAATCGCATTCTATGTACTCGTAGTTCTGAAGAGTTCGTGACATCCCTTCCTTATCGATTTATTTTGCACATTATACATCAATAATTTTGAAAGAAGACAATTATCCCTCAATCCGAAGACTTATTTTGCTACCTTCAAGCTCTTTTATTTCACTGAGAGAGAGAGAGAGAGAGAGATCAGTTTGTGAAGGGGCTGATGGAGACTGTTTCTAACCCGGAGGTAGCAAGAATTAACTATATTAATATGTCATCAGACTGAAAAGAATTGCCACCGGAATCAGTGGTGCTATATACTCCGTAACACACCTTCCATGACGAGTTATTTTGCCTATTTATCCCTCAGTAACCTTCAGAATTCTGTACTGTTTCGGAGATTTCGTAATACTTCTTCCTTAACGACTTCATTCACACAACGTATTTATTATCGACTTGCATATGTCTCAAGCAACTATGTTGACAAGAGAATTATAATGACTAACATACAAGAGAATGTGTATGACGTATTATGCAAAATAAATCACTAAGGGAGAGGTGTTATGAAGCCTCTGATGGTCCCTACAACGCAGCCCTAACTCCTTCAATCTAGTGATGCCATTCATTGGAAGAATGATACCCATTTGAAATCTTGTTTACTGACAAGATACAACTGTTTGGTGCTGGAGAAGGCATTAATATAACTGGGCGACTGAACTGCCTGGTCATACTAACATCCCACAACTACCACCTATTCCCCTCAAGGAGAATGGTGAACTTCAGAAGGGCATCTTAATCCTGCAGCCCAACGGGTTCACGTTTCAAATGAGCCAGGAACCAAAGTCTCTCATCTACTACCCTATCCCCCGAATGTAAGATCGCGGACTGCAAAGGGCAACTTATGCCTGCAGTCCACCGTGTTTACGTTTCCGACAAGACTACGGCCATAACAACAACAGAAGCAGCAGCAACAGCAACAGCAGCAGCAGCAGCAACAACAACAACAGCAGTAACAGCAGCAGCAGCAGCAGCAGCAGCAGAAACAGCAACAGCAGCAGCGGCGCGGTAGCAGCAGCAGTAGTAGTTGTAGTCTGGGCTCGATGTGAACCCTCTTTAGATATTCTTTTCTCTTGCGGTCTCCAGATGATTTTATTCAGCTCTGGAGTGACTTTTCGAACTGGATGGATCAGATATTGTCGTGACAAACAACCTTCAGTACAACAGGTTTTTCCTAAGTCGAATAAAATTGAATGTTAGAAGCAAAAGTAAACTATCAAGGACATTACCTAGATGCATGGGGTTGATGACCCTCGAGCAGTCCATTTTTTTTTTTTTTTTTTTTTTTTTTACGCCGTGTCCCTTTTCTACGATAAGGGCTGAGGCGTTGCCCCTGGGTAGAGGACTTTGGTTTTGGAGCGTGTAGCACTTTATGACCGGATGCCCTTCCTAATGTCTGCCAATTACACTTGGGAGGATTCGAACCTCCGACCCTTCGGTCAGAGCGCTGTAACCCACTGAGCCACAGCTGCTACAACCAGCTAGGTGACAGGAGAAAGCTACCTCTCCGGGCAGGACAGCTTACCCGGGCGCGGCTCAAACTCACAAAACTTCGGTCTTGAGTCAGGCGCTGTACCACTGAGCTGCCATGCCCCTAAAGCAAAAATTATTGCATCATCATCATCATCCAGACGTTTCTCAGCTAAGGATGGTGTTAGGTAAGGTCCAGAGCTCGAGGAAAAAACTGACAGAGAGAGAACTAGCAGGTCTAATAAAAAAAAATAAAAAAAAAAAGGTCACACTCTTATTCATTCACCAATAAAACCATTCGGAATCCTGCCCACATCTCACAGGCATTAACATCCACACAAACGCGCTACATATTACCTATCAACTATTTCATTTAGATAAAAATACAATCGCCTGTCCACCGACCTGGATGGTGGGGTAGTCACACACTCGCATGCCAACGTCTGCGTGCGCCTTGCGAGTGACGTGTTTGCGTGCCACGTCCATTGAGCCCAGAGCTATGCCATTCCAGCAGGCAGACGTGTTCAGCAGGAAGTAAGGGTCCACGCATTCATCGTTGCTCTGGTTAAAACAAAGGAGGAAGAATTGTCGCATAGTGTTTTCTCAAACTAAATGATGAAAGGTTAATATAGTATCTTATCTAAACAAAGAATCGCTACCGACCATGGAACTGAGTACTCATCTTCACTTCGACTAAAATGAAGACGAGAGAATATTGGTTTGATCTCAGAGTCAATATACTGTAGTCTGTTCTTACAGTAAATGAAGAAGAGCGAATCTATTCTGTTCTCAAGAGTGAATGATTATAGTTAGAACGGTACATTCGAACACTAAGTATGCTGCAGTGCACAGAGTATTAATTTATGTTTATTACAGTTTATGAATCATCCCTAACCAATTCTATATAGCGTGTTTTTTTTTTTTTTTTACTGTGCTATATTTTACAGTAAACAGTTATGTTTGATAGAGTGGAGAGGGTCACTCCATCGCCATAACAACCTCTTGGGTTTTGATGAAATGCTATCACTCTGTCTTTGGTCATGGTCATGTGATACGCTGTCACCTGAGGCTCGAACAAAGAATTATAGTCGGTTTGTTTTCACTTTCCCACTCCTTGTAGCATAAAATTCGATGAGACTGAGTTATGAAGTAGAAAATAATCTCACTGTTACTACTCAAATCAACCTTCCAGTCGGACTACACTTGGCCATAAGCTGAGCTCAAAGAGGTTAGAGATCTTCGTCAGGTTAAAACAAATGCAGTACTACTCACTAGCCTGCCGCCAACTAAGCTGAAAGTGGGTGAAGGATCTTTGTCTGACCAGAATATATTAATTTGGCACTACTAACCAACCTGCCATCATCTGAATTGAAAGGAGTTATGGATTTTCGTCAGGCTAAAGCAAATGCTATAGCCTACTACTCACCAGCCTGCCATCACCTGGGGGTCCAATCATCCTGTCCATGCTGAAGGTTCCCTCGACTACCAGTGGGCCAGACATATTGCCATGCATCCCCAGGGCACTCCAGTCCTCAGTGTTGGCACGGATCTCGTCCTGAGACAGAATTATGGAAACGATAAGAAAGGCACACAACAGTTTCGGCAGACTGCTCCTGTATGCTCATAGGTGGTAAAATAAAGTTTGGATGGTGGTGGTGGTGAAAAGTCTGAGGAGATATAAATTTGCGGTGTAGTAAGTCATTGATGTTATCTTTCCATACTAGCCTGGCCAAAGTTGGTTATCTTTCCAACCTGGATATAACAAGAGATTAACACTGAAATATGTTGCTAGTCACGAAGAAGTGCCTTGTAAAAGATGCAGAGCAGCTGTGTTCTTATCTTATGCTGCCACTGAATAGTAGCAAGAGGGTAATACCAAAAACAGATGCTAGTCACGAAGGAGTGTTATGGAGCTACTGAGCCGTAACAAGAGATTAACATTAGGTAACACTGTTAGTCACGAAATTTGTTTTCAAAAAGATGGTTGTATGAATTATATACGGAGGAATATATAACAAGTGTTTCACAACCTTCTTTCAACACAGTCGACGAATTGATTATCTGGTTGGTTTAGTCTTTGTGATACACATTTATAAAATATATATATATATATATATATATATATATATATATATATAAACATACACACACACACACACACATATATATATATATATATATATATATATATATATTTATTTATTTATTTATTTATTTATTTATTCATTTATATTTATATAATCATATATTTATGCCAGGAGGATGGAATCAAAGGCTCAGCCCGTAAAACAGTTCCTTCCAAGAAAAAACAAAAACAATACAAAAGAGAGCCACATTCAAGATCCGTTCATTTCGAGATGCCTGGACACGCTGCGTTTGAAAGACTGGAGATAATAGCTAGCAGGAAATACAAAGGGAGACAGTTCCAGAGTTGACCTGTTGCATGAGTGAAGGACTGGGAGTAACTGTTAACTCTTGCATTAGTGTGTTGGACAGAAAAAGGATGAGAGTTTGTTGCTAGAAGTGTGCTACTCACCCGTTGTAGAGGTGGAGGGATGTAAGCAGACAGTTCAGAGATGCAGTGACCATTGAAGTAGCGTTAGAAAAGAGATAAAGAGGCAACAGTGCAACAAATAGACAAAGCCAGTATGAGGCGGAGAGATGATGAGACAAAACGCCTTTGACTCCACCCTATTGAGAAGAGCTGTTTGTTGGAAGCCTTCCCACACATGAGAGTTGTACTCTAAACAGGGACGAATAAAACCCGTGTATAAAGTCAGCAACTGTGCAGGGGTAAAGAAGGCACGAAGCCTGCTTAGCACACATTCTCTCGTGGAAGCAGATTAAACAAGAGATGCAATATAATCTTTCCAAGATAAGTCCCGAGTGAATGAAACCCCAAGCATGTTCAAGGATGATGCAGGATTGAGCTGGATATTATTAAACATTAGTGGGTACTCCTGTGGAAGATTGTGTCGGGTTGATAGGTGTAAAAACTGAGTCTTTGATGCTTTAAAAACAAGATTATTTTTACCACAGTCAGAGATACAAGCCAAGTCAGACATTAGGTGTGCCATAGCCTCATCCCTTGTTTGTTGAAGTAACTGCTGAGATGGACGTTGCGGAAACCGAATGGAAAGGTGAAGGGTGGAATCATCAGCGTGAGTAGATAGGGTTAGATGTACAGCTTAGAAGATCATTGATGAATAAAAGGAAGAGAGCTGGTGATAGGAGAGAGCCCTGAGAAACACCACTGTTGATAGGTCTAGGAGCAGAACAATGGCCGTCCACAACAGCATCTACAGAACGACCAGAAAGGAAGCTGTAGATGAAGGCACAGACAGAAGGATAGAAACCACAAGAGGGCAGTTTGGAAACTAAAGATTTATGCAAGACTCGATCGGCAGCCTTCGAGATGTCAAGTGCAATGGCAAAGCTTTTTCCAAAGTCCCGAATGGAGGATGACCAGGAGTCTGAAAGGTAGGTGAGAAGATCACTAGTGGAGTGTCCCTGACGGAACCCATACTGACGATCAGAAAGAAGGTTGTGATAGGAAAGATGCTTTAAAATTTTTCTGTTGAGAATAGACTCGAAAACTTTTGCGACACAGGATGTCAAAGCAACTGGACGATAGTTAGAGGGTTGGGAATGGTCACCCTTCTTTGGGACTGGCTGAATGGGAGCAAACTTCCAGCAAGAAGGAAAGGTACAAGTTGACAGACAAAGGCGAAAGAGTTTACCTAGGCAGGGTGTAAGCACAGAAGCACAGTTCTTGAGGACAACAGGAGGGACTCCATCAGGCCCATATGCCTTGTTAGTACTGAGGCCGGTGATGGCAGAAAATACATCAACTGAGGACATTTTAATGTCAAGCAAGAGGAAGTCAGAGGGGGGAATTGATGGAGGAACAGCACCGGAATCGTCTAAGGTGGAACTGGAGGAGAGAGTCTGAGCGAAGAGATCTGCTTTATCAGTAGAAATAGCTACAGAGCCACCAGAGTAGAAAAGTGGAGGGAAGGATGATGAGGTAAAGTTGTTTGAAAGGTTTTTGGCAAGGTGTCAGAAGGAGCAGGAAGAATTCGAGTTGGGGAGTTGAGAGTATTTAGTACGGATGAAATTATTTTTAGAAGAGCGAAGAACAGACTTAGCATGATTCCGGGCAGAAACATAAACAAGATGTGAATCAGGGGTGGGTTGGCTCTGGTACCAATTATAGGCCCTCTCCTTGTTGCAGACAACATTAGAACAAGCATGATTAAACCAAGGCTTTCTTGCATTAGACAAAGGATATGAGAAGGGAATGTATGCTTCCATGGCTGAGAGAATACCATGCATAATGTGCAAGGCACACTCAGGATGCTCCAGGCCATGGAAGCAATAATCATTCCAAGGAAAATCAAAGAAGTACTGCCTGAGGGCCTCCTAATCCGCAGCTCCAAAGTGCCAACGTTTCTTTGAAGAGTCCACTGGCCATACCGGAGTGATAGGACAGGTTGAGGTAATAAGGTTATGATTGGAGGAGCCCAACGGAGAGGAAACATTAACAGTGTAAGCAGAAGGATTAGTTGTAAGGAAGAGGTCAAGTATGTTGGAGCTCTCTCCAAGGCTGTCTGGGATACGGGTAGGGTGCTGTACAAGCTGCTCTAGGTCATTAAGGATAGAAAAGATGCAGGCTTGTTCACCAGGTGGGTCAGTGAAAGGAGAGGAGAGCCAAAGGTGATGGTGAACATTGAAGTCTCCTAGAATGGAGATTTCCGAGAAAGGAGAAATGGATAAAATGTGTTCCATCGTAGAGGTAAGATAGTCGAAGAATTTTTGATAGTAGAGTTAGGAGATAAGTAAACAGCACAGATATATTTTATCAGAGAATGACAGGAGAGCCGAATCCAGAGAGTAGAGAATTCAGAAGAATCAAGTTAAGGAACACGAGAGCAAGATAGGTCGCTGCATACATATACACAACAGCCACCTTTGGCTTTGAAATGAGTATAGAGAAAGTAGGAGGATACAGAAAAAGATTTGCTGTCAGTTGCCTCAGACAGCTGAGTCTCGGTTAAAAAGAGAAGGTGAGGTTTCGAGGAAAAGAGGTGGTGTTCAACAGAGGGAAATTTAGAGAAAAGGCCGAGAATGTTGCAGAAAAGAAGAAATGAATTAGACAGTGGTTCCAGGCACGTTGAGTCATCACCGAAAGAGGAGCGAATGGTAGGGGCATTTATGGTCCCCCCCCCCCTGCGGACTCAGATGCGTGCTTATAGTGCGCCATTTTTCTTATATATATATATATATATATATATATATATATATATATATATATATATATATATGTGTGTGTGTGTGTGTGTGTGTTGTGTGTGTTTATGCTCATGACCAGGAATCGAACCGAAGACTTCTAGAAAAAGCCAGGCACTGTTACCACTACACCATGGCGTGATAGAAGCTGAATTATTTTATTTTTTGACAAACCAGATAAATCCATTATTGGAGGATATATTTCAGTCAGAACACATTAGAATTATTGCTCAACCCCACGCAACTCGGCAAGTGACAGAGCAGTTTTAATCTATCCCACCCACAACGCAAGCGTCTTTATATGCTGGAGAGAGACACATTACACGCATGTGTACAAATGTTTTTTTTGCTCCTGACAGGGAATCGAACCCGAGACTTCAAGACAATAGTCAGGCACTATTATCACTACCCTATGGCGTGATAAAAGCTAAGCTACCTGAATTTTTGATGAACAAGGTAAATCCATTATTCAAAGATATACTTCAATCACAGCACATAAAAAACATTTATACACACGGGTGTAATGTGTGTCCCTCCAACATATAAAGACGCTCATGTTCTGGCAGGGATAGATTAAAACTGCTCTGTTAATTGGCAAGTTGCGTGGGGCTGAGCAATAATGCTTGATGTGTTGTGAATTAAATATATCCTCCCATAGTGAATTTACCTGATTCGTCAATATATTCAGGCACCTCAGCTTTTATCATGCCATGGTGTGATGGTAACACTGCCTGACTTTTTATCTAGAAGTCTCAGGTTCGGTTCACGGTCAGAAGCATAAAAAACATTTGTACACGCGCGTTTAAGCCCCGGTCACACAGTCACGATAATCATCACGATAGCACTACTAATAGCGGCTGTAGCGCTATCATGACGCTTCCTTTTGGTCTTTCGTGACGTATCGTGACGGTCTTAGCAAGGCCCATTTTATGGGCCTTGGGTCTTAGCACATTCTTCGGCCGTCACGAAAAGTTTGTGCTTGCACAAAAAAATTGGGAACGACGAATTTTGTACCCAACGTAGCATTTGTCGTGACGTTATCATGTCATGCGTATTGGTCTATCATGACGCTATCGTGACGTAATCGTGATGAAAAAAATGTTTCGACGGCGTCACGACAGCGCTATGACCGTCATGACAAGTCACAAGTTTTATGGGCCTTGGCTGCACCAACGGCCCGCTCGGCTCTTATCAGTCTACGCCCACGGTCTGTCTTTGTGCCGTTCACACAATATATACTGTACACTATATAATATACTATATAATATATATATATACTATGTAGTACTATGTATATACTGTATGTACTATACTATATATATTCAAAACATATACCATCCATCCATCCATCATCCAATCCTATGTTGCCCTATGAGGAGCGTAGAAGCCCGGGGTTAGGCAGTTGGTCCTGACATTTAACACAAAAGTGACCAACCTCGCTCATCCCTGAGTGGCATTACGTGAGCAATGAACCCCAACCACCCCTCAGATATATACCTTCATCGGTTTAATCCGATTGGAGCACAATAATTACCCACTAAACCACCAGGCGCCAAAATCTGGTTATATGGTTACCATCCAGTGTAGTAAATGGTTTCCTCTTGTACAGGAAACCATTTGGCTTGTCACTCAGTGTAGAGTCACCCACAGGCAGAAGGAAGAGGAAAGAATGAAGGAAAGTAATCCAGAAGAGGAATTGTAAAGTTACCCGTAGGCAGAAAGACGAGGAAAGACTGAAGGAAAGAAAGACAGAAGGTGGAAGGAAAGAAGGATGGAGGAGAGGAAAGGGCAGACACCCTAGAGCAGCACTACATTGAGTAGATGGTGAGCGCCCACACCTATTATATACACTATATATATTATATATAATACCATGTAATATTACATAATACTATATATACATATATAAATAGATAGATAGGTATAGATATAGATATATATACTATTTATGTACTACATATATACTATACATACTGTAATGATATACTCTATATCTAAAATATATATACAATATAATACTATATAATACTACCGGTATATATACAGTATGTATAATATATACAGTATATAGTACATAAATAGAATACAGATAAATAAATATAGATATACTATTCATGTACTACATATACTGTACTCTATACATACTGTATATATACCATATATATACTAAATATATATACTATTTAATACTATATAATACTATATAATCTACATATATATATAATACTATATAATACTATAAATATACTGTATATACTATAAATACTACATCTACTATATATATATACTACATATAATACTATATAATACTATATATGTACTCTATATAATATACAATGTATATACTATATAATATATAATACTAAACATATACTACACAGTATATACTATATATATAGATAGATAGAGATAGATTAGATAGACAGACAGATAGATAGATGTGTATATACTATATAAATAATATATAATACTATATAATAACATATAATTTTGTCCAGAAACATTTTGTTTCTTTTGTCACAGACTAACGTACGGCACATATTCATCTGATAGGAATTATTTCCCTCTGTGGGCGACACTTCTGATGTTATCGTGACACCTTCATGACGCCATCGTGACTCTGTCGTGCTCATCGTGGCTTTGTCATGACAGGAAAATGACCGTTAAAAATTTAAATAACCGCCAATGATGATGTCGTTGAGCTGTCATGATTCGATCGTGACGATCTTAAGACTGTCATGACACACTTAGCACAGTCATAAGGGTGTCGTTCAGCTATCGTGACAAACGAAAAATTTGATAAGTAGCCCTACCGTGACGATTATCGTGACTGTGTGACAAGGGCTTAAATGTGTATCCCCATATATATATATATATATAATATATATATAAATATATATATATATATATATATATATATATATATATATATATATATATATATATATATATATATATATATATATATATATGTGTGTGTGTGTGTGTGTGTGTGTATATAGATAGATAGATATATCTCATCAGCCGTTTGAGTGTCCATTGCAGGGATGATACAGCCAATGTATCTCTACCAAGTGGCTTAGGCTGTCTAGTAGTGATTGTATGTAGCGTGAGAAGTGCTTGTAAGTGTAATTGTAGTGTTGGAGTGGCTTTGGATGTGTGTGTAGTCTGTGAACCAAGTGTAATTGGCCCGCGCAAGCCGACTGGGTGCTAGCATACTTTTATAGTATGCGACACTGGTTCAGCCACAGCACCCCTTATGTCCGCCAATGCAGTGCGTGGCCTGAAGAACGCTCTCAAAGTTTAATATCTTGGCAGGGCGCGAACCTTTGTTCTTCAGTGTACAAAATCGCATGCTTTACCACTGTATCACAGGGGCTCCATATATATATATATATATATATATATATATATATATATATATGTATGTATATATATATATATATATATATATATATATATATAATGTCAGAATTTATTGCCGGGTTTTACTGGGTATACTACTGATAGTTGGCAAACCTACGTATTCTATTTTTTCTTTTCTTTTTTCTGTATACTATTTCATCTCATCCTTAGGTTGAAAAATGGTCATGATGTTTTTGATGATGATGGTGTGTGTGTGTGTGTGTGTGTGTGTGTGTGTGTGTGTGTGTGTGTGTGTGTGTGTGTGTGTGTGTGTGTGTGTGTGTGTGTGTGTGTGTGTGTGTGTGTGTGTGTGTGTGTGTGTGTGTGTGTGTGTGTGTGTGTGTGTGTGTGTGTGTGTGTGTGTGTGTGTGTGTGTGTGTGTGTGTGTGTGTGTGTGTGTGTGTGTGTGTGTGTGTGTGTGTGTGTGTGTGTGTGTGTGTGTGTGTGTGTGTGTGTGTGTGTGTGTGTGTGTGTGTGTGTGTGTGTGTGTGGGTGTGTCTGTGTGTGTGTGTGTGTGTGTGTGTGTGTGTGTGTGTGTGTGTGTGTGTGTGTGTGTGTGTGTGTGTGTGTGTGTGTGTGTGTGTGTGTGTGTGTGTGTGTGTGTGTGTGTGTGTGTGCGTGTGCGTGCGTGTGTGTGTGTGTGTGAAAAATTACAAAGGGAAGCAAACGACAACAGAGCTACTGGTTCTTTCGGGCCTCTTTCTTCTTAGATTGGTGATAGCTGATGTAACTACTCCATGGGTCAAAAACAAGGATGAGAATGCAGGAAGACTCCCATCACCCAGGTGAAGCCGGCAGGAATAGTGAGATGGACTACCATGCAACACAGAAAAGGTGACATGGAAATTTCATACGGAAGGATTAGAGGATATCATATTTTATACTAATGTAACCTGCAAAGGAAAAACATCTAATCAACATACGGAACATAATGATGGTGTTCTGTGGTCAAGGCCTCCATGTTTTGTACTATAAGGCATCACAATTCAGATGGTTATTATTCAGGAGTGAATACACTTCGCTGGGGATTAGTTCTGCGGCTATGCCGTCCACGTTTTGTACTGCAAGAAATTATAATTCAGAAAGACATTACTCAGTAGTAAATATGCTTAATTGGGGATTGATTCTACAGTTTCTGCCTCCATGTTTTGTATTGTAAGATATCATAATTCGGAAATGCATAATTCATAAGTGAACATGCTGAACTAGGAACAAATACTTATCCAAGTGGTTTCTGAAAGTCAGTACTGTATCAGACTTTATCACATTAGGAGGCAACTTGTTCCATATGTTTACAACTCTGTTGAAGAAGTGCTTTGCTTCATGTGAGTGAAAACGCTTGCCAATAGCTTTATGTCCGTTATCTCTAGTATACTTTGATCAATCTACAGTGAAGTACTTTTCAACTGCCATATTTGTGTGCACTTGAAACAAGTCCCCTTGTTGTCTTCACCTAGATGAGGTAAACAGCCTTAGTTCCGAACGTTCCTCATACCAGTGTAGGTATTATTTTTTCACCCTTTGCTGCAAACTCTCGAGTTTCCCCAATTTTTAAAAATAAGATGACCAAACTGGACACAGTATTCCAATAGTGCGCGTATTAGAAAACCGTAGAAGGTGAAAACAGCATTTGCAGAATGATATTCGAATGTTCCACCTATTAATACAACCATTATTTTTTTTACTGCATCTGTACACTGCTTGCACGGTTTCAAATAATTTGTTATGATAACTCATAAATCTTTTTCATGGCTTACATTATCCAGTTGAATGTTATTCATACAAAACTGGCCCCCACGTGTTTACTGCCAGTGTAAGGCACTTTATATTTACTAATACTGAAATCCATTTTCAAAACTTGGATTCAGCTAAACAGTTGATCAAGACATCTTTGAACTGCCTGCCTTCGTAATGCTGTGTCTGCATGGTGACACATTTTTATCATCGGCAAATTTAGAATTTTACAAATTATTCCTTCACTAACATTATATATATATATATATATTGCCAGATGCCTCAATCCCTTATACGGGGTGGCCACAAACAAATCGCCTCCACGTCACCCTGTTCCCAGCCATTTCACTGCCCAGCTCCCAGTTCACACCCCCTTCTCTCATATACCTTTCCACTCCATCCCTCCATCTCATCCTTGGCCTTCTCCTCCCTCTCTCCCACTCCACCTCACTCACATACACTCTCCTCGTCAGTCTCTCACTCTCCATCCTCTCCACATGGCCAAACCACCTCAATGTGTTTCTCCTAACGCTTCCAATCACATCCACACCACAACGCTCCTTCACATCCTCATTTGTCAGTCTGTCTCTCCGTGTGACTCCACAGGCTCCTCTCAAATAACTCATATCCACTGCTCTCACTCTTGTGTCCCTCCAACAACGTCCAAGCTTCACTTCCATACGTTAGAGTTAGTATCACAATACTGTCATGTAATAACTTTTTCTCTTCCATGCTCACTTCTCTGTTTCTTATCACTGCCTTCAAGGAACCAGCAACCTTTCTTCCCTGTTGTACCCTTTCGAGCACTTCACCCTCCAAACTTCCATCCTTACTCATCACACTACCCAAGTACTTAAACGTACCCACATTTTCCATTTCCTCATGATCCAACCTCATTGTACATTAACTGACTTCACCTCTCACGAAAACCATAACTTTACTCTTCCCTACATTCACCTTTAGATTCCGTTTCTTACACACTCCCAAACTTATCCACCAAGCCTTGCAGCTCCCCTTCGTCTTCACTTAACAACACAATATATCATCTGCAAACAACAGTACAGGGAGTTTCCAAACACTGCCCTTTCTCATTAGGGCCACTCCAACATCCACTGCCCTACCTTGTATCTCTTAAATAACCCCATCCATATACAGATTGAACAATCATGGAGAAATGACACATCCCTGTTTTAACCCAACCTTCAAATAGCAAAACGCACTCAGTTCACTATCTACACACATTGCAGCCTTAGCACCGTCATAAATACTCTTCACAGCATTCAACAACTTCCCATCTATTTCCATAATCCTTGTCAGTCCACCCTGTCATATGCTTTCTCCAAGTCCATGAAGGCCGGATACAACTTCTTTCCCTTCTCTAGAAACTTTTCCACTAAAGATCTATGAATGAATATCTGATCTACACAACCTCTTCCCTTCCCAAATCCTCCTTATTCTTCTCTTACTAATTCCTCTGTTATTTCCCTAACTCTCTCAATAAGTATGCTACCGTATACTTTTCCTATTGCACTAAGAAGACAAATGCCCCTATGATTACCAATTACTTTTTTTACCCCTTCCCTTTGTACAAGGGAATAATTATACCTGACTCCCAATCCTCCGGGACTCTACCTTCCTCCCAGGCCAATCTGCACATCTTCCACATCAATTCTACTACTATCTTTCCCCCTGGTTCAGCATTTCACCACACACTCCATCAATTCCTGGGGCTTTCCCCATATTGACTTTCTTCATTGCTTCATCCATCCTACTGATATCTTCCTCTCTTCTCACCTCCCTCCTTCTCCCAGCCATTCTCCAGCCACTTATATTCATGCTACTTTCATTTTCTATGTTCAACAATTCATTAAAGTGTTCTCTCCATCCGCTCACTTTTTCCCCCCCTCTCAACTAGTAATCTACCATTTTTATCTTTCCCCTACTAACTTCATTGCCACCCTGTCTGAGTCTCTTTACCTCTTTCCAGAACATTTTCTTACATTCCCTCCACTTGACACTCAAATTCCTTCCAAATTCCTCATCCACTCTCTTCTTACTCTCCTCTTACTAATCTTTTCCCCTTTTTCTTCCTTTCTGCATATAACTCTCTCTTCTGTCTCTCAACTTCTTCCACGCCCCTATTTCTCATACATTCACTATATGCTTTTTTCTTTTGTGCCACAGCCTGTCTCACATCTTCATTCCACCATGCTGTTCCTTGCACCCCCTTTCGTCTTCTCTTCACACTACACACTACCTCACATGCTGCACATATTTCTTCTGTGAATATCATGCACACATCTTCCATGTCCCCCATCTACTCCAGTTCATATTTACCCAATCGTTCCTCCACTTCTCTCTTATATTCTGCCTTTTTCTCATCCTCTTGTAACCTTTCCATTCTCCTTGTATCTACTCCTTCCTCCCGTCCTTCCCTTCTTCTATTTCTCCATTTTACTTGGACCTTGATTCCACTCCCCCTCGTTATACGATGGGGTTCCGTTCCTGAAAACCCATTATAACACGGAGTCAATGGGGATACGTTTCCCTGACCTGCCTAAACTCACACATATACACACCTTAGCACTCACATACATGAAATATCCTTATGTTTAAATATTTCAAAAAACACAATAATACTGAATAAAGAGGAAAAACCCATGGAAACTACAGTATACAGTAGTTCTTACCTTTACTGAAGCAAGTAAGGTTGTTGATGTGGTTCCTACACAATTTGTCGTGAAGTCAACAATTAACCGTCAAAATATGGATCATTCCCCGTCGGGACAATTCTCCGTCATTCTATAAACATACTTATTATTGATTGATATTTTAATAACTAATTTTCAGGGGGATCTATCAAAGTCTATGTTCATGCAATAGCGTAGGCTTTGGATGTCAATTCTAAGTTGCATTTTTAGAAAATAATTGTCTCTACCTCACTGTAGTTGACTTTGAATTTTATTCTGGCGTCACCCATAACAGTCTTCATTAATTTCCATTGGTACTACAACATCCTGGGTATATTTTAAAACGACTTTACTGTACAAGTACAGTATTCAAAAACTAGTGTAGTTGCTTAATACACTGATATGTAAATAAACGACGGGGAATCATCCTGACGGCAAAAAGTTCTGATGGCAAAAAGTCCTGATGGTGAATTGTCTTGTTTTTGTTGTGATGGCGAATTGTCCCGAAACGTTTATATAGACGTAATATGAAGATCATTCGTATAATTCCAAAGTATGTCGGTCGTTCACTTAAGGTCATTAGGCATTTATATAAATGCTAATGTCTCGTATGTAGCCTTATGTTAAGATGAAGGAACGATCATAAATCAGCTGATTCACATTTCAATATATTTATATTTTTTCAGTTAATACCCATTATTTGATGCCATATTTTACATTTACTATAAAAGCAATAAACCATCATCACATTGATAACTCATATAATTCAAAAACTAGTTTACTTGCTAAATAAAGTAAATAAATGACGGGGAATCGTCCTGACAGTAAAATGACTTGACGGCAAATTGTCCCGACTCTGAGGCTAAGGGAAAATAAGGGCCTCACAGCCCTCACTCATCACTGTCAGAACTGGTCGCCTAGGCAGGGCTGGTGGGCTGGGAAGGTCTGGCTGATGAGGCTGGACCGGTGGACAAGTGTGTGTTGTCCAGCGCCGACCGTGTGGGGACGTTTGCGTTGCGTTCGCACATTCGCTGTTCAATTAGCCGCGGATGATCCATCATTGTAGAAAATCGTTCCCATTGTACAGTGAACATAGGGTACTAAAATGTCATCATTGTATAAGCAAAATATCGCATAAAGAGGCATCATATAACGCGGGGTTACTGTATATATATATATATATATATATATATATATATATATATATATATATATGTGTGTGTGTGTGTGTGTGTGTGTGTGTGTGTGTACTGTATTTTAAACAGAATAGGCCTCAAGACTGAACCTTGTGGCACTCAATTTCTAACCTGTATTATTTATCCAATCTAATTTTTTTCCCCATGTAATAAACAACTCTTTGCTCTCCACCTGTGCACGGTGCCTCTGAAACCATGTGCCTCTAATTTCTGAAAAAGTCTTTTGTATGGAACTCTGCCAAACGTTTTTTTTTAAGTCAAGATAGACAGGTTCAACAGATTTAGTTTCGTCATACACCTTTAATACATCGTTGAAAAAATCTAAGAGATTCATAAGGCATTAGCGATTATTAGGAAAACCATGCAGTGAACCAGTGGTAAGATTATTTGTTTCAAAGAGTCTGACAAACTTGCCTATGATAACAGTTTCTAGCAATCTGCAAACCCCTGACATTAAGCTAGTTTGGGGGTAATTTTGTGCTTGTACTTAGTTGCATTTTTTTTTTTTTAATGGGGTAACATTTGCTACCCTCCACTCGTGTGGTATCGTGATGCTCTTACAGATATGTTCAAAAGTTCAGTTAAAGATTTTGATATTTCATCATGAACGTCCTTTGTTACGCATGACGAAATTTCGTCCGGCACCAGTGTTTTATTCATCTTAAGTTTACTGACTGCAGCCATACATCTCTCTCCCAAACTGTTTTGCGTTTTTCTTTTTATTCATGTATTTAGTAGAAAATGCTTCGTAAATAATATATTAATTTTTTATTCTCTCTGTGTATAAAACCTTAGATAGAGAGAAGAAATAGAGGTAAAATTATGTATGGCTTTTTTGTTAATCTGAGTTTCATAATCCGAACGTACTTCTACAGTTGTTGCATTGCCCTGGTCTATATGTCTACTTGTCTGTCTGTCATCAGATGCCTTAATCCCAGAGGCGGTGGCCACAAACAAATCGCCGTCAAAATAATAATAATAATAATAATAATAATAACTAGAGGCCCCCCCCCCCAAGGAGGGAAATCACACCAGCCGTGAGCCGATACATATCTAGCGCGGCTTGGAATTTAACCTTGACCTACTTCCACCAATTTGGAACTCGTAGGAGATTTTCATCCCTATTACAAACCTGCAAAATTTTGTAATGATACCTGCAGCAGTTGCGAAGTTATCGTGGTAACAGGCACACAGACCTTGACATACCTTCACCAATCTCGAACTCGTAGATTTTCATCCCTACTACAAACTTGTAAAATTTTTGTAGCCATTGCGAAGCTATCTTGCTAACAGACACATACACACACACAGAAATTGAAAACAATACCAGCTTCGCTATCGCGGCTGGTAATCAAATGTCCCTCAAATATTTTCATAAAACTGCTGTAAGTCGCTGAGTGAAAGCGGCCAGATAGATATACAATAGAGTACATTTTTTTCTTGATTACGGTATATGGGCTAAGAGTAAATAATATTTACAAGTGGGAGTCTTTCGCTATTGCCTGAAAGCTAAGAGGAGGAGGAAAGTGCAGTTCATGAAGATCATTTGTAAAATTTGTGGGGAGGACATATAAAATGTGTAAATTCCACTTATTAAGACAAGGATTCTTCTACTTCCTTCAGTCCAGCTATTTACTATTTCTCACTCAAGGCGATTTTCTTTTTTTTTTTTTTTCCTAATTGGAGATGTTTGATGCAGCCTTAATTAGCCCCTCAATTACAACAGATCTTTGATCATTTTGGAGGTGATAAGAAAAAAGCAAAATAACACGTTTCCGAACTGAGAGGGTATACTAAATGTCCCAATAAATTGCATTTACAGCTGAAAATCAAACACTAGATGGAATTAAGCAAAGACATGTCACAAGTCGGACTGCAAGTTATTGTACGTTCACTTTAACTGGCGAGGATTTTCGTTTTCTTGCCCGTAGCCCAACTGCAGAATAGGATAATATTACGGTTAGCCATCTTTACCATAATTTTTTATGACAGACATTTTATTCTGCCGATAATGTTTTACTGCATCTCAGCATTCAGCCTTGAGAGCTGAAAATTTTAGACCAAGCAGAAGTATACAAATTATAGTGTATTCTAGTGTTATCCTCTTGTTACAGTTCAGTCATCAAGGTGGAGATGGCCATTTTCGGCCACGTTTAAGAGGCGTGGCCGTGTGGAGAGAATGGAGAATCAAATACTTTCATTGTGAGTGAGGTGGAAGGGAAAAGGGGAAGGGTGAGATAGGGGATGAGGTGGAGCGACTGGGTAGGGAGGTGTGGTGAGCTGAAAGTAAGACAGCCTGATGGCGGAGGACAGACTGACATACAGGCAATATGTTTATGGTCTCCCCTTGGCTATGCGTGGACAGCTAAAACGGACAGAGTATAGCACTGGCAAGCTGCAACTCTTACCTTAAACACCAAGAAGCAAGAGAGATCCGAGTAGTCCCCAGGTTTGTGTCCAGGGCTGATCGTCTGTATGGTATAAAAGTCGGCGTGACCTGCGCTGGTAGCCCACGAACCGTATTTCAGCAGCTTGATCGTGTTGTCATCAAGTTGCTTCACCTTGGACGACAACGGGAACCAAAAATGACCACCTGGGAAAAGTTGCAGAGGACTTATGGTTACACACATTGTGTAAGGTTTTGTGTGGGTGTGGGTGAGACAGGAGGGTGGAAGGGTTGTTGATAGAGCTTTGATGGACTATATGATTGTGTCAAGGAATGTAATAGGGAGATTGTTGAATGTGAGAGTTCTGAGAGGGGAGGGTGAAGGTATGTCTGACCACTTCCTAGTGGAGGGAAAGTTAAAAGTAGGTAAGAGATGGGTGAGAGCTAGGAGGGTTAGGTGTGGCAGGGAGGTTTTGAAAGTGAGTGAGTTGGATAAAATAGAGAAAAATATAGAGTATCAGGAGAAATTGAAAGATGAGTGGAACGCAGTGAAAGATTAGGAAAATGGCAGTGTGGAGGAGGAATGGCAGTTGTTTAAGAGTGCTGTGGTGGGGCATGCAGAAAAGGTGTTTGGTGCGAGACGTGTGGGTGGTGGTGTAAGAAAAGGAAGTAATTGGTGGTGCGAGGAAGTAAGTATGGCTGTGGCTGAGAAGAGACGTGCATATGAAGTGTGGCTGCAAAGGAAGGATGAGATGTCATATGAAAGGTATAAGGAAAAGAGGAATAGGGCGAGAAGGGCTGTGCGTGATGCTAAAGTGGCAGCAGATGAGAGGTGGGGTAGGTGGCTGACAGAGAATTGTCAACAGAGTAAGAAAATGTTTTGGAAGGAGGTGAAAAGGGTGCGAAAGGGAGAGTCTGGGAAAGAAGAACGAGTAAAAGCAGAGGATGGAAGGATGTTAACTGAGATGGATGCAGTAAGGAAGATATGGGCAGAGTATTTTGAAAGATTGTTAAATGTAGAGGAGGAAAGGGTGGCTGAGATTGTTGCGGATGGAAGGGTGCAAGGAATAAATGTGTTGGGAGAGTTGAATGATTCTTTGATCACGAAGGAGGAAGTGGAGAAGGCAGTAAAGGAGATGAAAACAGGGAAAGCTGCAGGTATGGATGGGTGTGCTGTGGAATGCCTGAAGGGTGGTGGAGTGACTATTGTTGACTGGTTAGTAAGATTGTTGAATGTGTGCTTTGTGAAAGGTATGGTGCCAATTGACTAGGCAAGTGCTTGCATGGTCCTGCTGTATAAAGGCAGGGGTGATAAGTATGAATGTACTAGCTTTAGGGGTATAAGTCTGTTGAGTGTTATAAGTAAGGTTTATGGTAGAGTGTTAATTATGAGAATTGAAGAAGTACATGAGACTTACCGCAGGTCAGTTGAAATGTGCTTCGAATTTTATGAAGCAAATCACCTCTGCTAGAAGGGAGCTTTCACATGAGATACACCGCGCTGCCTCACACCACCAGACTTTAAAGTGTACGATTACCCACATGACAAGTAGTGTATCATTTCCTACCGTTTACACTGTTTTATCCATGTGACGCTGCATAGCTTAGGGAGGGAGTGGAGGGCATGTGAAAGCTCCCTTCTAGCAGAGGTGATTTGCTTCATAAAATTCGAAGCACATTTCAACTGACCTGCGGTAAGTCTCATGTACTTCTTCAATTTTATTTCAGCAAATCACTCCGCTAGAGGTCGCTTTCCCATGAGGTTTTGAAGCCATGTGGGTGTCGTACTTTGACGTTTTGAAGTTATATAAGTGTGGACTTGGTGAAATAAAACAACCATGACCCAAAACCCGCTGTATTATAAATTTACAAATTTTAGTAGCTTGTCAAAAGAATGATGACTTTCTTATCACAATAAATACCTACTCCCTATTCTAGTACAGCTTCTTGGAATGTGTCAAGCTCCTGAACTATCTCCTTGTCATAATGCTTGGCAAAGGTGGTCTCCCTTGACCACCCAGCCTTTGCCATAATGTATGTTATCGGCACAGCCATGGTCTTGGCCTTTGAAGCTACAGCTGACCGAACACTGCCAGCTGAGTACTTTCCTGTGTCCACTCCTGACATATTAAGCATTATCCTAATCCATCTCGCAATAGTGTCTTTTGTTACATTTTTGTGTGGCTTTATAACACTAATGAATAAGTTCCCGTTCTCTTGATCCACATCATTTCTTAAGCGTTCAGTCTGTTCAATGTACATTTTCAATGTTTCATAAACACATAGTCTTCTATCTTTAGCGTAAGCTTTAAACTCCACAAACTGCACATTGAATTTTGGCCTACATTGTTTAATGTTGCCCCCTAACCAAACACAAACAGAATCCTTGCCAATTCTAATGTTTTTTAGCATTAACAAATGTAATGTTTGCACCCTGGCTGCTTGAGTGAGTGCCATTAGCATCACTAATTTTAGTGTTAGTTCTTTTAGAGGAAGATTGCATAAAGGTTCCATAGTTCTCAGTTTCTGGAGCACCAGCTGGACGTCCCAGGTCTCTGCATACCTGGGTTTTGACGGTCTCAAGTTGAATACCCCTCTCAGGAGCCTGTTGACAAGAGGGTGGTTGCCTGCTCTGCAACCGTCCACAACTATCCCTAGTGAGGAGAGAGTTCCCCTCGCCGTGTTTACAGAGTCATAGCCCACACCTCGGTGGAAAGTGTCGGACAGGAAATTTACAATATCCGTTACAGCGGGATTAAGGGGATTGATATGCCGTCTATCACAAAATTGGATCCACTTATTGACATGTGGTCGATACTGTTTCACAGTTCCTGGTCTCCAGGAGGCCATGATAATGTCCGTACCCGCTGCAGATACGCCTCGTTCTCGCAGTTGTTGCCGGACAATAGACATGCCATTAACCTGGTGTGTTTCATGATGGGGTGTTCCTCTGCTGCTGACGGCTGTTGCAATACATTCTTCCTTCTCATTATTAGCCGTGGTTCTTTGATGAGCATTCTGAGTAGGGTCCCCATCCATGGTTGGGACGTCCACAGTGGCACAATCAACCATCCCCTTGCCATCTCTGCTCGCATTTTCTGAAGGCACCTGGCAATCAGAGCAAAAGGGGGAAAAATGTAGATTAGGTCAAACTGTGACCAACTTATTGAGAAGGCATCAAAGTGTTCGGCTTCTGGGTCGGGTTTCCAAGAACAAAAACGAGGTACCTGTTTATTTAGTCTGGATGCAAATAGATCAATGCTTGGGACTCCAAAGATTTCGCAAAGTTCCCTAAAAATGTCCTCGTTCAATTTCCATTCATGTCTGTCATTAAACTTTTGAGATGCGGCATCTGCCATAAGATTAACTTTACCTGGTATATGAGAGCATGTAATCCAGGCATCATTTTCTGCACACCATTCCCAAATTTCGAGGCAGATGTCATTACATGTTGCGGATTTTGTGCCACCCATTTCATTGACAGTTTACCGCTGTCGAGTTATCACAAAATGCCTTAATGTGTTTCCCTCTGATCTGATGTGCAAATGATTTCACTGCCAGTAAGATGGCTTTGAGTTCTTTAGAATTGATGTGCAATTCTTTTTCTTTTATTGACCATCTTCCATTAATTTGTTGATGATTTAGGTAACCACCCCAACCTAAATTTGATGCATCAGTGTACAGGTCTATTTCCGTACCCGTCCTAAAAATTTTTCTGTCTTGCACTGCAATGAAATTTATCCACCAAATCAGATCAGTTTTCATGTCATATGTGATAGCCATCCATTTGTCAAAGTTACCTTTTTCTTTCTCCAGTGCTAAAATTTTAGCAGTTTCCAACTTTCTATAATGCAGTTTCCCCATTTCTACTGCTGGAATTGCAGCGACCAAAAGCCCAATTACTCTGGCCACATTCCTGATTTTGTCTCTATTACTATGATATAATTGTTTGCAGCTTTGAACTATTTTCTCTTTCCTCCGTTCAGGTAATGTAACTGTCAATGTCTCTGAATCAATGACGTTCCCCAAATATTCCAAACGTTTTGTAGGTACTAGGACAGATTTGTCAGCATTAATACAAAATCCCATTTTCCTTAGAATCTCTACTGTTGAATGTATGCTCTCATAGCATCCTTCCAATGGGCTGTGTGATATAAGTGTGTCGTCAATGAAACTGGTGATGGTATGTCCCATCTCTCTCAGTGTAGCAAAA
Organism: Coenobita brevimanus; assembly: GCF_032717465.1. Taxonomy (NCBI): domain Eukaryota; kingdom Metazoa; phylum Arthropoda; class Malacostraca; order Decapoda; family Coenobitidae; genus Coenobita; species Coenobita brevimanus. The sequence continues at coordinate 31,544,632 of NC_137014.1, read as the reverse complement.
ATGGGTTTCATTAGTTTGGTGAATAGACGTGGCCCTTCTGCAACCCCATTAGGAAGACAGGTGAACTGATAGATTTTCCCTTGCCATTTAAAGCAAAGAAATTTTTGTTGCTCTTCAGCTATACTGACAGAATAGTATGCATGCCTAAGATCTACTGAGGCCATGTAATCACCTTTGTTAATAAGCCGAATTGCCTGTTCGAAGTTTTCCATTTTAAAATGTTTATAATTAATGTGCTTGTTTAGTTTTTCCAGGTTAAGGATCATTCTAAAACCTCCATCCTTTTTCCCGCAGAAAAACTGGGGATATAATTTGTTCTTCTTGTCTGTGTGTTTCCTTGATAACTTTAAGATCTAACATCTTTTCAATTTCCTGACAAATAATGATCTTTTCCTCCTCACAAAAAACATATTCAGTTCCTTCAGAAAATAAGTGACTGATATCATCAACATTAATGTCAAGATGGCAATGTGCAACAATATCCAAAATATGAGGGTCATTGGTTATTTTATGCCACTCATGCACAAAATATTGAAGCCTGCCAGCTTCAAATTTATGACTCACCTCAGTTATTGCCGGGGATTGCTTTGTCCCCGCCCTCTGGAGTTTTTTGCCTCCGAACCCTGCCGTGAGAAGGATTGCCGGTGGTCACTCCTGTGTCCATATGTCCGCTGTCCATAGGGGTGGAACCTGGACGAAAATCCTCTGTAGTTGGTTTTTCCAGAGGAGCCTCTGACTTTTCCTGCACCGAATTTCCATGTTTGAAACGGTTTCTTCGGTGTGATCTTGTTTTTCAATTTCTCCGACTCCTCTATGTGCTTGGCAGATTGAGAAACATCATCACCGAACAAGAGCCTAGTCATTGGCACCTTATCTGAGCATAAGTGAGCATATTTCTGATTGATCTCGCGCTTAATGATGAACCGGCGCGTCAAGTTGTTCTTGTGGTTAGCATTTCCCAGTAATGCTAGCGCACCATTAAGCATGCCGACTTCATGGGCCACATCTGGTTGTCCTTCTTGGGCGACTTTATCCAACACCGTGAGTGACTTGGTGATTATTATGGCAGCTTTTATAATGTCCTTACTAACTTCTTTCATACGAAAATCAGACTTTTTGGCATCGGTTTTCAGCGCATCCAAAACTTGTGTGTTACATTCAACCGGGGCTAGAGCATGACAGTTGCTCGGTCTCTTGGTAATGTCATCAACCAAAATTTCTTTGTACTCCTCCTCCCGCATGCCGTAATCAAACACATGATTCACCATGTCGGCAACATGCTTGTCAACCTCAACAGATACATCTTCCACAGGACCGTAAGTCTTGGCGCACTGCAGGAGGACACTACCAGTGAACACTTCACTCTGAATGTCACTGTCGCCACTAGAATCATGACGCTGAACCGATTGAAAACTGGAATCAATCACCTCTGTGGGTTGGCTGTTAGCATTCTCCCCAAAGTCACCTGTAGCCAAGTTTCTCTCCTCCTTCAATTTCTTCACATCACTCCGTAACTCAGCCAAAGCTTCCATCACCATGGCCCAGGGTGGGGAATTAACCTCATCCCTTGAAGTAGAGGTTAAAGGATGAGTGGGTGGAGGATCACACTCACCTTCACTATCTGAGCCATGACCCCGGGTATGCTTATGTACCCGTCTAGAACATTCCCGTTGGGAAGAGCGGTTCGTGGATCTGGACAAATCCTTATATGCGATGAACCCTTGCTCCCATGCCTGGACTTGTCCTCTGTGCCTGATAACTGTTTGCCGAGAGATCCTTCCGGGACATCAGACATGGCGGCGGCAGGCTGGCAATGGTGGTACAGCCGGCACGGTCTGAGAATCGTTAACTCTCCCAAGTGCACCAAAATGGGCACTTACCCGCTCCTACACGGATCACGGGTGACGAAGCAACCTGCTCCTAAACGGATAACAGGCTGAGGCAAAGCCTTTCCGCTCCTAAATGGATAATGGGAAGAAGGCAGCCAAATCTTGATTCCCAAGTCGGAGTATGCGTGTGGTCGGTGTGAAAACAACCCAGCAACTGGTGGTGTGAGGCAGCGCGGTGTATCTCATGGGAAAGCGACCTCTAGCGGAGTGATTTGCTGAAATAAAATTAGAGAGGGTACAGAGGGAGTGATTGGTGATGAGCAGTGTGGCTTTAGGAAAGGGAAGGGTTGCATGGATCAGGTGTTTGCTGTGAGACTAGTGTGTGAAAAATATATGGCGAAAGGCAAGGATGTGTTTTGGGCATTCATGGATTTAGAGAAAGCGTATGATAGAACTGATAGGGAGGCTTTGTGGACTGTTTTAAGATTGTATGGACTTGATGGTAGTGTACTAAAAGGGGTGAAAAGTTTTTATGTAAATAGTAAAGCGTGTGTAAGAGTGGGAAATGCTGTGAGTGATTGGTTTCCCGTGAGAGTGGGGCTGCGACAGGGATGTGTGATGTTGCCTTGGTTGTTTAATATTTACGTGGATGGTGTTGTAAGGGAGGTGAATGCAAGAGTTTTAGGTGGAGGTCTGAGTCTAGTGAATGTTGATGGTGGAGAGTGGAATCTGAAGCAGCTGCTGTTTGCAGATGATACTGCACTGGTGGCTGATTCGGAGGAGAGATTGAGATAGTTGGTAGTGGAGTTTGGAAGGGTGTGTGAAAGGAGGAAATTGAAAGTATTTTTTTTTTTTTTTTTTTTTACGTGTCCGCCTGTGGGCAAAGGCTCAGGGCCTATTTCTTGGGGGCAGTCACCTATCCCAAGGCCCAGTAGTCCTCCTACACCTCCACATGTCACCACTTCGGCGCTAACACCCACCGTCCATATTGAATACATGCTAGGGCTGTCTCATACAGGACTGGTGTGTTGGTATTAGCGGGGGTATTTTTACGACATGTCGGCGGGTCATCTGGTAGATCAGGAAAGTCTGCCTTTTAGGAAGTTCAAATCCTTAAACTGTTCCCTGCCCCAGCCGGGATTCGATCCTGGGTCCATTAGGACTGCAGGCCGCCTCTCTACCGATTCAGCCACCGCCTCCCCCATGAGAATAAGAGTAAAGTAATGAAATGTACGAGGTTGGTTGATGGTAGGGGGATGAATATAGTTTTGAATGGCGAGTTGCTTGAGGAGGTAGAGTGTTTTAAATATCTAGGGTCACATGTTGCTGTGGATGGAAGAATACATGCAGAATTGAAGTTTAGAATAAATGAAGTAGGAAAGGTGCTGGGAGGAATGAAAAAAGTGTTTAGATGTCGTTCGCTTAGAATGGATGTAAAGAGAAGGCTGTATGAGGGTGTTGTGGTACCGACTGCTTTATATGGGGCTGAAACATGGAATATGGGTGTAGCAGAGAGGAAAAGTTTGAATGTAATGGAGATGAGGTGTCTGAGGAGTATGTGTGGAGTAACGCATAAGGACCGAGTGCGAAATGATGAAGTGCGAAGGAGAACTGGAGTTGTTCGGGAGATGGCTGGTAGAATTGAGCAGAGGGTGTTGCGATGGTTTGGGCATATGGAGAGAATGGATAATGAACGATTGGTGAAAAAGAAAACTAGATCTGATGTGAGAGGTGTAAGGCTGAGAGGAAGACCACGAATAAGATGGATGGACAGTGTGAAGAGAGCGCTGGATGCGAGAGGGATGTTTGTTGAGCAAGGAAGAGTGGTTGTGCGTGACAGAAATAAATGGAGAGAAATTGTGAATGAATAAGTGATGATGCAGCCCTGAGGGGATATTCTCCTGCATTTGATCTGATCAGCTAGTCAGGTCAGGTGCGGGTAAGAGGATGGGTCTGTTATGATATGGCAGGGGTAAACCAGCTCTGGTGTCGGGCCCTGCTGCAAATGTCACTGACTGCATTGTGCAGTTCACCCTTGTGCAGTGTGGTGCGGTGAGGATCTGTCCGTTCTTTCCTTTGGGGCTAAGATGCGAACGAATGTTTGAATGGATGAGTAAATGGGGAGTGTGTCGTCCTGTCTCGGCTACCTACCTTTCCCTGGGGGAAGCAGCCTGGGTATATAGATAGATAGATAGATTGTGTGTGTGTGTGTGTGTGTGTGTGTGTGTGTGTGTGTGTGTGTGTGTGTGTGTGTGTGTGTGTGTGTGTGTGTGTGTGTGTGTGTGTGTGTGTGTGGTTGACTAACCAAGTGTTGACCACAACACAAGCTTCATATCGGCTGAGAACTAAACCCGTGTTGATGTGTGTGTGTGTGTGTGTGTGTGTGTGTGTGTGTGTGTGTGTGTGTGTGTGTGTGTGTGTGGTTGACTAACCAAGTGTTGACCACAACACAAGCTTCATATCGGCTGAGAACTAAACCCGTGTTGATAATGCCTTTGTTACTCAAAATTAGCCCAAAAATAAAATGCTGAAGTTCCTCTCCCATTTTGTAGAGGCACTTAATGTACATGAGACTCCCACACCATAAGGATCACCTGTGGCCGGGTCGGAGTAGGACAAGGTGCCGACCAGCTTGTCCTTGTCGAGGCGAGAGAGGAGGTCCTTGATGCGAGGGTTGTTGTGGTGGCGCAGCAGAAGGGTTGAAACAGCCCCAATGTGCATTGCTGAATTAAGTGGTAATTAGACGAATGACACAGGTCCTCTATCATCATCACTATCATCATCATCATCATCATCATCATTAATTGTAAATATTACTGGTGTTCTGATGAGCCTCGCACTATAAAAAAATAAAAAAAAAAGCCCAACTTACTATAAACCATGGCGGTAGAGGGGCAACCATAGCGTGCCAAAGTCTCCACAACCATGGCACAGCAGACATGGTTCTCCCCGAGCCCACCCAGCTCCTTCGGCACTATCAGACTCAGCAGCTTCAAGTCAGCCATGGCGTTCAGACTCTCGCGAGGGAACACATACTCTCGATCGCAGTGGATCTGTTGGGGAAAATTTAGTAGGAAGTTGGTGGTGAGACAGTTAAAGAAGTGTGTGTGTGTGTGTGTGTGTGTGTGTGTGTGTGTGTGTGTGTGTGTGTGTGTGTGTGTGTGTGTGTGTGTGTGTGTGTGTGTGTGTGTGTGTGTGTGTGTGTGTGTGTGTGTGTGTGTGTGTGTGTGTGTGTGTGTGTGTGTGTGTGTGTGTGTGTGTGTGTGTGTGTGTGTGTGTGTGTGTGTGTGTGTGTGTGTGTGTGTGTGTGTGTGTGTGTGTGTGTGTGTGTGTGTGTGTGTGTGTGTGTGTGTGTGTGTGTGTGTGTGTGTGTGTGTGTGTGTGTGTGTGTGTGTGTGTGTGTGTGTGTGTGTGTGTGTGTGTGTGTGTGTGTGTGTGTGTGTGTGTGTGTGTGTGTGTGTGTGTGTGTGTGTGTGTGTGTGTGTGTGTGTGTGTGTGTGTGTGTGTGTGTGTGTGTGTGTGTGTGTGTGTGTGTGTGTGTGTGTGTGTGTGTGTGTGTGTGTGTGTGTGTGTGTGTGTGTGTGTGTGTGTGTGTGTGTGTGATTGCGCAATTTTTTTGTGTTATAGCTATCATAAAGTTAAACGGAGTGTAAAAAAATCGTGTGGACTAGAGTAGTAACAATGTGTACAGTATAATACACCCGCAGAGTTTGCGGCCTTGTTCGCAGAGTAGCAGTTTGCCGCCACAACCACACCAGGGCTGCGTTGCACCAGGCCTTAGTGCCACGGAGCGGTCCTGGGGTAGTGGGCGTAGCAGTAATAACACCAAATACTTGGAGCGCGAATTAGCTTTAACTCTAGATATCCTTGTTTTAGAATACAATAACTCCAATAATACCTTAGCAGTTATGCATATTTGTGCATTATTGACAACAATATTGACAAGTTACCTGAATACATCTCTGCAACATACAATCATAAATGTATATTTCCGAAATACTTTGGATATATATAACCATTATATAAGCAGTATCGAAGAACCATAACAAATCCTGCCTTCGCCACAGCTGCTTCCTCTTGTGATTTCCTCCGATTCTGAAGACGAAATGGACCCTGCATGCAAGAGTGCAGTGGAAAAAGATTACTTTGGAAGACATGATGCTTGTGAGGAGGTACAGTCGTGGCCATAAATAATCACCTCATCCTGTACCCCATACCTGAGACTGGCTCGTTTATGCTCGGCAAGTCACACTGGAGTAAGAGGGGCTGAGAGGGAGGGGTCAGAGAGAGAAGGGAAGGTGGGTGGGAGACGGGCGATAGTGCTAGGGAGGATTGAGGGAGGGGAGGGAGGATAGGTAGGGGAGGAAGAATGAAATCCGATATTGTGACCACATAATTTGTCTTGTTTCTTTCATTCAGGACATCATATAAAGGAGTTACTATTCTGTAGATAAACTGCATTAAACCTTGTACAGCGGCGTCAGACAACAAGTTTTAGATAGGTGGTGATATCAAGGGCTGGCTCGTGAGAAAAATATACTGACGTGACAGATCAAACAAAAGTGCGAAGCCAGATATTTGTGTTTATCCGTGTATTTTGACTTCAAACGCAGAATGGAATCTGGATGGCTATGACTTCCGTAACGTTTGTGTAAGAAAAGTCCTCTACCCTTACATGTACTTAATTTTTGGATCTAAATATTATATGCAATCTTTGACATGGTTGTGTCCGCAGTAAATATGATCACCCTCGCAGTATACACTTGCTCTAAACAGTCACCATCATGTCAATTAAATAATTATTTAATGATATGTCTATATGAAAAAGCTATTTAAAGTAATTGTGCATAAAAGGTAAATAAATTTGATGTTTGTGCTCATAGGTGGATATGATAACTGTATCTCTCATAATCTGTTAGAGGGAAAATGAAACAAAATCCTACCCAAACGCCCAAAATCAAAGCAACCAGGAACGCCTTAGTAAGCAGTCCAGTGGCCTCATGCCTTAAAAACCTCATGCAGGTTTCGCGGCACCGGGGAAACTATGTTGTTGATGGTTTGCTTGTTTCGTCTGAACAGCTCCCACTCGTCCTTGGTGTGCTGGAGGAGGCGGGCTCGTGTCCTTTAATTCTCTGGTTTCCACTCGTTGACAATCTGGACCCACACAATCTCGTTGGCTCTGCACTAATATTTGATCTGTCACGTCAATATATTTCACAAGCCAGCACCTGAACCACCACCTATTTAATGCTTGTTATCTGTTGCTGCTATACAAGGTGTGATGCAGCATTATCTACCGAATAGTAACTCCTGTATATGATACCCTGAATGAAATAAAATAGACAAATTATGTGGCCGCAACTTCACATTTCATTCTTCCTCTCCTACCTACCCTCCCCCACCTTCCTCACTCCACCCCATCACCATCGCTCGTCCCCCCAGCCACTTTCCCTTCTCTCTCTGGCCCCTCCCACTCACCCCCTCTTACTCCAGTGTGACTTGCCGCGCATAAAGAAGCCAGCCTGGGACACGGGGTACAGGAGGATAGGTAATTATTTATGGCCACGACTGTACTTCACGGAAGTATGATCAGGGGAATGACTGAAAATAAACCCTCAATATGTATTCTTTAGATCTGCATAGCCTTTACTTTCATTAAGCGAAAAATTATTACTAAATTGAAATGAAGAGGGTATTGTAACAAATCTTTTTATTTATGACGTATTCAAAATCCGTTCAGTCTCCAAAAATACACAGATAAATACCATGGTATGTAGAGTTCTGTTATCCTTAACATAACCGTGATCTAAGCCATTTACAACTCAACCGCGACAAACCCCCTTAATCCCCCCTTCACCTCTCACATTTTTGCTCTTGAAAGCTCTGTCTCGCCCCTTGGCGCGGCGCTACGGCTGTTGCAACACAGCCAGGCTACGCAACCGAAGCCACGAACCATGGTGGTGACTAACATGAACCCAGCAAGTAGAAACTTACCAACAGGCTAGAGAAAAGCAAGCTCACTCCTACTCTGGACCTTCTCATTCAACACGACGATACAGAAATACCTGGTCCTCATTTGTCTGTTTGCTGGTCCCAACCGTTTATGATTCCATGCTACAGTTCTGCTACATACTGCATTGCTTCATCGCCAGCTACGATCCCTACCGCCAGCCCTGGTCAGGCAAACGAATCTGGGATCCGAGATGACCGTCAAACCCATACCGGATAAAAACAACCAGAAAGAGTTACGACTGCCACCACATGTACTGGAACGAATTATACGCAAAACTGTTGTGTTTCTATGATAACATTTCTGTCATCTTAAAGAACTACATTTTCTTTGTTTTCTTTACTTTTGTTTTTCAATTTATTTTGTGTGTTTTTTAAATAATTTTGTGTTTTTAGCCTGCCTATTTGATTATCTTGAGAATCACTAAATTGCTGTCTCCGAAATTATTCCTCAAAAAAGTGTGGCTGCAAAAATTAAGCTACCCCCATTCACCATTGAAGTAGTCCTGGTAAACTCTCACTGAGGCGATGTTGTTCACCACGGATCTCACAACAACGACGCCATGCACTAGTTTCGGTACTTCCGACAAACATGACTTTGAAGGTTCGAGACACTTAGTAATTGTTGTTGTTGATCAATCCTAATATGTCTGGCCGAACAGACTCATCAACCACATGCAAGCAACCACCCCTGCCAGGTCGTTCTGTGCAATGAATCGATGTTCCCTTGCGGTTGACAGCGCTGTGGCGAGGCCTGGAGAAAGGAGCCCACATTTGTATCTCTCCATCCAGTTAACAGGGGCACCACAGAAGGTTCCACTCCACCCAGTGATCAGGTTATACGGTTACCACCTAGCGTTGAAAATGATTTCCTGGGTTACAGAAAACCATTAGATTTGTCACTCAGTGTAGCCTACCTGTGGTAGGAAGAAGACTGAAAAGTGACAAGAAGGAAAGGGAGAGGTAGGGGAAAAGGAGGGCACATGAAGAAATAGAATTATAAAGGTGAAGAAGCAGGCAGCACTACAAGTGAGATAATGTTGGCCACCACCCACCACTAGACGCTGTAGTAAATCTACCAATACGCACTTGAGCATCACAAGTAATCATTAATTCCTCTTTACAGATAGCCAGATTGTTTTTCTAGGTGAGATACAAGGTTTGACACTAGGAGGCTATACTGCAACGTCGTTATGGGTGAAGATGACGTCCGTCAACTGACACTGCAGTACGCCACTGTCTGAGTCACTGTTGTGGCAATTACTCTGTCATAAACCTCCCGTGGGGGAAGTCTTACTAGTGATATCAAGGCATTTCTAACTGTCGCGGAGAGCATTTTCGACAACCGACTTCGGCACGGGTAGGGGCTTTTAGCGCGAGTGGTGCAACCTGTTGTTAAGGAGGAGTGGGAAAAATTCCTATTTCGAGCCAGTTAGTGGGTGCATCAGCTATAGATTCTTGTGTAAAAGCTAACAAGGATGAATAAGTTTAGGAAAAATTACTACAGTAGGACAATTGGACAAGTTAGAGCGAGCCATAAAAATCACCGGACAACACAATCCAGTTTCACGGTGTTCAGCCAAAGGCCTCTACTGGTACCACACCACTTATGGAGGTAGAGTCAGCAAGTGCCGACAGCTTTGCCAAATGTCGTTAAATGGAAAAAACAGGCGGTCCTAGGAGCAGTTACCCTTGCAACGGAGAAATCTATGCTCCTACGTGTTACTGATCGTTTGTCTACTATGGGGCTGTTAGTGGATACAGGAGTGTTTGCGAGTCTCATTCCGCCAAGCAAGTGCAACCAGGAAAGTTGAAAACCTGCCAACGACCTAATTGTTGCAAATGAAACGCCAATTGTCTCATGGTATTCGGGAACTTTCATTAAATTAGAACTGCATTAACAACTTTCATGGTCCTTGGTAACTGCTGAAGTTAATGAGCCTATTTTGGGTTATGACTGTCTTAGCTACCAAAAATTAGTTTTTGATATCCAACATCACTGTCCTAGGCACTCTCCCACGAATGGCAGAAATCGTCATAGCCACATTATTCACCAGTCTATCCGATATATTCCTGCATCTATTACTCGTCTGAGTGAAGGGGACAAGTGGGAATCTGGTGCTGCCACTTAAGTGATAATTTTTTTCCCCAAACCTAGTAAGGCTTCTGTTAATTATTGCTACTTTCTACTGCATTTTACTTAGTCTGGTAAACGTATTTAGCTATCCATCTACATAAAGCTATTCTCACAGGCTACACTCTTCTCAGACGAGGGTGGGAGACAGTCCGTAACTTTGTCACGGATCATTGGATTTTTCCTCTATGTACAATACTCAACTTATTGGCCAGCTCCATGCTGCCCTCATTGTTACTCGCATTTGCTTTCTTTTTTTCTTTCTTGTATTCTTATATTCATTCTTTCATGATTAATTGTGGCAGGCACTTCTACCCTTCAGAATTAACCGATTCTGACCAAACTTGGACACATTGACCAGCATATGACCTAGTTGTGTCCGCAAGGTTTTTTTTGCTAGGCAACTACTCGTTGCCTAGCAACAGCCGAAAACCCGTTTTGTGTGTGTGTGTGTTTCACGTTTTGAGCTGTAGAAGCATTACTAATGGACTCAGAAAGCTCTGACACCTTTAGGCGTAATCTTGAGGTTATTCTCTACTGGAAGTATTCCTTCCATTTTTCCTCTCTCTCTTCTAGTTTTCAAGTGGTAATCATGCCAAGATTGGCCTCAGCATCTCTAACAACCAGTACCGATTTTCAAAAATGCCCTAGTTCCCCAGCGACTTCATGGAATTGAATGAAAGTTTGTATGCCTGTAGCCATTGACTAATACTACAACTTTCTATTATACTCGTATGTGCAACATTAGCCAGGTCAGGGGTCAAAAGTCATCAAACGCGAAAACAGTGGAAACGGGTAAAATTGCAACTATGCTTGCGCGAAGTGATGAGGGTCCGAAGATAATTAAGCCAGAGCTATGATTCTTGAGTGGAACGTTGCATTGGAGAACCTCCAAACAAAATAACATTAAATTTTTTAGTGTCAAAACTCACTTTCAGTCATTGGCAGCTCCACCTAGAAGTTGTACTTCTGGTGGGTTATTCTGTGAATTTCAAATTCCCTAGCTCCACAGTAAGTGGATGGAATCGAATGAAACTTAGCATGCTTATAGATGTTCATGAATACTACAAGTGTGCTTTGCACAGGCATGACCTATATCAATGAGGTCAGGGATCAACGGTCATCATGTGCAGAAAATATGATAAGCACCAAAATTACAACCTTGCTCGCACGAAATCCTAAGGCTCCAAATATTATTAAGCCAGGGTAGAATGTTGCATTGGAGTACCTGCGTATAGAAATTACAAGTGCTGAAACTCATTTCCGGTTGCTGATAAACCTTGGTCCGCTTACAGCTGGCCATCATCACCTACCAGCTTGTTTGTACATTTATTCTCAAGTCTTATTACTTAAGTATTTCTACAAATCTGTACTACATATTCTTTGGTGTGGTCCTTACCTGAGACTAAAAATTAGCTACTTAATTACATAAATGAAGAATTTATAACTATCTAGTTCCCTAACTGAACTATTTATGCTTACTTGCAATGAAAATTATACTCATTACCAGACAAGAATGAAGGATTCTGATTCTATTTCCTAACTTGGTAAAGAGATCAGTTTATTCAGATATACAGTATATACATTTATTTACATATGTAGTCTGTATATCTGTCAGCCACTCACTCCGTCTGTTCTCTCTCAGCCCTGCTTGTTCTTCTGTTTATTAGCAGTCTAGGGGTTCTGGAGCACACGGTAGCTCCTAAAGCACTCCCTGAGGGCATGGTGGTGGGAAGGTTGGTGAGGAAAAGACGAGCGAGATGGATCACTCATAATGACACGTTTAGTTTTTGTGTTACTTAACAAATTTGTGGCTAAATGGGGTGGTGAGCGCCCATCCCTTATGACAGATGGTTTGCCAGTTAGCATGATTTTCTTCCGTACATGAATAGCACACTACTTTTGCATTTTTTATCACCATATTTCACTTCCACCATCTCCTGGTGACTTTGTAGATGATCGTAAGTTATTCTAAACAACTCTGAACTATGGCTGCCCTTTAGGGGATGATTATGTCACAGTAAACTTGTTATGAAGTGAGTAACTTCTGCTCATAGCGGCTGATGTTACTGAACATCTAGTAATAAGCTATGGGGTGGATATGGGTGATAAGTCACCCAAAGGACCCGTAAAATATCCATGACGTTGCTACTTCCAGGAACTTGGTGATGCCTTATTGTAATTCCCGCTCATATGAGGTAGGACACAGGTGCTTGCAGCTGTATCATGTAAGGTAGGCAGCAGGTCTCGGGTTAGATCAGGTAACTCCACTATGCTGGTTACAAAAATGTCCCTCAACTCCCTCCCTATCCCCCAGAAGGAGGGTGGAGGATTGCAGGAGGACGGCGTGGAGGATTGCAGGAGGACAACCTCGGCCTGCAATCCACCTGGTTCGCATTTCGCATGCGCGGGAGGCCACAATATTTTAACAGGCTCCATCTAGTATTCAGAAAAGAGGAGGCCTGAATGAGTGCGTTAGCATGTAATTAAATATGTGTAAAAGAGCATGAGAGTGACTGACTGTGAGTGAGTACACTTACACGTATATGTGAAAATAAGCAAGTGTAAGTGTGAGGGACAATTAGTTTAACCGAATGTGAGACAAAGTATGCTTGAGAGTGAATAATCAAGTGGGAATGGGAGACCGTGAATGTGGAGAAAAGTATGAGTAAATTAAAGATTGAGTGAATACGTAAGCGAGAAGGTGAGAGTCAGTGGAAAGGGGTGAGTGGGAGAAAATGAGTGTGTGTATAAGTGAGAGTTTGAGTGTTGCTGAAAAAAGGGTGAATAAAAGTGGGAAACTGTGATAGAAAAATAAATGAGAGAGGGGGGGGGGGTTGAAAGTGAATTGAGAGTACTGGCATGTTTAGATCAAGTTAAGGTGGACAGAATATAGTGGAAATATTGGGCCAAGTTGAAGTGGATAAAATATAGTGATAATTTAAAACCAATTTAATGTGCACTGAGTACTGGGACAACTTTAGGCCAAGTTAGAGTGGACATATCATCGGCGTCCCAGAGCCAAACTGTGCGAGGTCTTGCCTTTCCCCATCACAGCTCCATCAAGCCAAGCTAAAGTTATCAATGTGTAGTAAGAATTACAGACCAAGTAAAAATGGATAGACGGTTGTCTCCCTCGAGTCACTTACCGCGTGAGGCCTTATCTTAACCCTGCACAACTCTATCAGGTCATCCCGCAGTTTCTTCTGCGTGGGTGTCAGGAGCCAGTCAGGGTCGTAGTCAGAACTCACACCCCAGTACTCTCCGCGGCCCCACTTCTTCATCCTTGGCAGAGTGTATTGCACCTCAGACTAAATACCTGTAACGTGGACGACAAAAATTTAGCACTGATTATGCCGTCAATGATCATCATCAGCAGCAGCAATATATGCAGGAGCATCAGCATCTCAGTCAGCTATATCATCATCATTATCTTCATCTCATCATCCTTGGCAAATTTATTGCACCCCATACCTCGTCTGCAACATGGGGGACATTGAAACTTAGCAATTAATTAAACAGTGAATCATCATCACTACCACAACAACTATCGTTATGTTCCCATCTTTCTTACAGATGGAATGGAGTAATATTGAGAAACAAAAAAGTGGAGAACAAAAGTCGGAGATTCATCTCCATCATCATCACCATCATCACCAAGACCATCATCCAGAGATGGAATCCAGAAAACAATGAAAGGCAAATGTCAGTACTGGGAGTACTATATGTAAAAGCATGACCTGTATATACCTAGCCAAACTGGGTACTGAGCAATCGCATTATATCCTGTGACCTACATTTGAGTTTATTCTTGCAATATGCAGTCCATTTTCTTCAGTTTAGGGGAAAAGTTTCAAAATGGAATGGCTAGATGTGTCATCTCCCTCTCTCAATACATACATATATACATACACACACCCATATATATATATATAGAGAGAGAGAGAGAGAGAGAGAGAGAGAGAGAGAGGGAGATATATATATATATATATATATATATATATATATATATATATATATATATATATATATATATATATATATATATATTCCTCAGGGCTCTGTCCTATCACCAACTCTCTACCTTTTATTCATCAATGATCCTTTAAGGTGTGCATCTAACCCTATCCACTCGTACGCTGATGATTCCATCCTTCACCTTTCAATTCGGTTCCCGCAACGTCCATCTCAACAGCTACTTCAACAAACAAGGGATGAGGCTATGGCACACCTAATGGCTGACTTAGCACGTATCCCTGACTGAGGTAAAAATAATCTTGTTGTTTTTAATGCATCAAAAACTCAGTTGTTACACCTATCATCCCGACACAATCTTCCACAGGAGTACCCACTATTGTTTAATTATATCCAGCTCAATTATGCATCATCCTTGAGCTTGCTTGGGGTTTCATTCACTCGGGAATTATCTTGGAAAGATCATATTGCATCTCTTGTAAAATCTGCTTCCAAGAGATTAGGTGTGCTGAGCCGACTCCGTTCCTTCTTTACCCCTGCGCAGTTGTTGACTTTATACACTGGTTTTTTTTGCCCCTGTTTGGAGTAAAACTCTCATGTGTGGGGGGGGCTTCCCACATACAACTCTTCTCAATAGTGTGGAGTCAAATGCTTTTTCGTCTCAACTCTCCTCCTTTTACTGGCTCCCTTCAACCTCTGTCTCTTCGCCGCACTGTTGCATCTTTATCTCTTTTCTTTCGCAACTTCAATGGTCGCTGCTCCTCTGAACTATCTGCTTGCATCCCTCCACCTCTACGACGGGTGTGTAGCACCCGCCCTAGCAACAAACTCTCATCCCTTTTCTGTCCAACTCTCTAATGTAAGAGTTAGCCGTTACTTCCAGTCTTTCATTTATGCAACAGGTCAGCTCTGAAACTGTCCCCCTCTGTCTGTGTTTCCTACTTCCTATGATCTCCAGTCTTCAAACGCAGTGTGTCCAGGCATCTCGAAATGAACGGATCTTGAATTTGGCTCTCTTTTGTATATATATATTTTTTCTTGGAGGGAATGGTTTGCGAGCTCCTGGCCTTTGGTTCCTTCATTCTTGCATAAAATATATATATATATATATATATATATATATATATATATATATATATATATATATATAGATATATATAGACTACTGCTTGCCCACAACAATTTTCGGGACTAACTAATACCCTCTCCATTACAAAATGTTTGCAAATACCATAATCTTCGTTTCCATGCCATTACTGAGCCCACAATGAGCAGATATGAACAAAAAGTTTGAAAAAAAAAAAAAATACATTGATATTTCCGTGTGTTGCAATTTTCAACAATCTCACACCGTCGCATCATGAGCAACAGGCAAAATTTTGTTTGATATTTTCTGACTCCCTGGACTTACTGCGACCTAATGCAGAACGAGATAAATCAAAATCAATTAATGTTCTCGTGAAAGAAAAGAACATTATGCACAGACAAACACATACACAGCTTAACTTTTATATTAAGACACACACACACACACACACACACACACACACACACACACACACACACACACACACACACACACACACTTTTTTCTTCCCCACACCTCTTCCCTCTCACCCACACCCTCGCATCTTCCATTCCCAGCCCTCTTAACTCATACCCACACATCGTCCTTCCCGACCCATAATTCCCTTCCACTCACTCCCACATACCTTCCTTCCCCATCATTCTTCCCCCACACCCATACATCTTCCTTCCCCTTCCCTCCTCAAACCCTCACATTTTCCTTCCCCACCGATCTTCCCTCACACCCACACCTACACATCTTTCTTCCTCACCATTCTTCCCTCACACCCACACATCTTCATTCCCCATCCCTCTTCGCTCAAACCCACACCTACACGTCTTACTTCCTTATCCCTCTTCCCTCACACCCATCTCCTTTTCCCATCACTTTTCCCACGCGTCTCCTTCCTTCCCACCCCTCTTCCCCCACCCACACCCACCTCCCTTTTTCCAAACCTCTCTTCCCCCCCCCCCAGATCTTCCTTTCACACACCCATTCCCCTATCCCATACATATCCTTCCTTCCACATCCCTCATCCTTGCCCTCCTCTTTCTTCTACGTTCACACCTATCTCCCGCCCTTTCAAAGCCCTTTCCTAACCACAACCCACTCCACGAACCCACAAAGATCTTCATCTTTTCCCATCACTCCTATTCTTTTTTTTTAGCAAGGTGCTTATCTTTGGGCAAAGGTACTTTAGATGAAACAGCGAATGGTATTAGGAGTAAAAGTGTAGGATATGAAGAGGAGATGTTTGGTCAAGAAAGTACAGCACATTAGGTGAAACATAAAACAGTCAATAATTAGTACACACACTCAAAAAACTATGGTTACACCTACTGCACGATACAAACTGACACCACGAATGAAACGTTTGATAACTGCCTTCCTCCAACCCTACCGAGACAGCTGGATTGTTCAGTACGAAACTCATCGGACCTCCTGTAACGGTACTTTTTTGAGTGTGTGTACCGCTATGTGGTGTAGTTACATGCTGTTATTTTCCGCGTTAGGGGTGAGAGTTTTTTGCTACTTTATAACTTTCTTTACATCCCGGCATACTAGATGAGTGTGTGTGTGTGTGTGTGTGTGTGTGTGTGTGTGTGTGTGTGTGTGTGTTCGTCTTTTATGAGTTTGGGAAAGAATTTCTAAGTTAAGCTAAAACTTTACCAATTGTCAGATAATACTATTTTGTTGTGGCGGTCTTCCAGTTTTTTTTTTTTTTTTTTAAGCACCTGAACAACCACGACTGTTCCATGTGTGTAGGTGTGACTAGACTGTGGTACGGGTGAAACTTACGTCACCACTGGTCTCAACCCTACCACTTTCCTCCCTTCCTCCCCCTCCTCTCCTATCTACACCCACCCCCTTTCCCACTCATCTCCACTCCCTTCCAGACCCCTTTCTCATCACACAGCAACTACCACTATCCCTCCCTCCTCCATTCCAGTGGGCCCATAGCTCCCGTCTGGTATCTCACTCTCACCCCTTGTCTGCCCAGCTCCCTAAAGCAAGAGCTAAGCGGTGCTCTAGGTCCTTCATGTATGCAACAGGTCAAGCCTGGATCTGTCGTCACCAGTCTGTATTTCCTTCTAACTGACCTCCAGTCTTAAACGCAGTGCTTCCAAGCACCTGAAAGTGAACTGGTGCTGAATTTGGCTCCCTTTCGTTTAGTTTTCCTTAATTAAACAGCAAACCGACTACCAGCTTTGGTTCTCTTGCATGCCGAAAACAAAATCAAGTCCACCACCACCATTCCTGCCATCAAAATCTACCACCATAAAAACTGATAACTATTCTATAATGAACAATATTATTGTTATACGGTACTCTTAATTGACATACCCAGATAGTGAAGGCTGTGTTATTATCAACGTATTCTCTCCATTTCTTCTTCGTGGTTTCCGTTATCAAGTGGATTGGAATAGGTGTGTGTGGAAACCGACAAGATATGGTCATTGGCGGGGTTCGTAATGATGATGATAATTTATGGGAGGGAGGGAGGAATGATTGATTGGCGGATAAAACGAGATAAAAAACCGGCTGCTCAACTGCCAAGGTCATTATGCCGTCGGTGTGTGTGTGTGTGTAATTCACCGGGTCGGTCAGGATCACTTGATGGTCGTGATCGTCAGCTTTTTACCCTCCCGGAAGGGAGCTGAGAGCTCATATAGTCCGATCTAAGGGCAAGGCTGTGACCTTCACACACGCACACACCCGTCTCCTTGCTCAAGGGGGACAGTAACCACCCACTTCGTCAGTGAAACTTTTCGCAACCTGAGCGAGGCGCGAACTCCCGTCCACCAGTTGGCAAGCAAGAACGTTACCACTGCACCAGCGAGCGGTGTGTGTGTGTGTGTGTGTGTGTGTGTGTGTGTGTGTGTGTGTGTGTGTGTGTGTGTGTGTGTGTGTGTGTGTGTGTGTGTGTGTGTGTGTGTGTGTGTGTGTGTGTGTGTGTGTGTGTGTGTGTGTGTGTGTGTGAGAGAGAGAGAGAGAGAGAGAGAGGGAGAGAGATGGGAGGAGGACAGCATTAACTAACATCACGTACGGTTCACAGCAAGGGGATGGCCTTGAGCCGCCCTTACATAGTATGATATTCTTATTCGTCAGGTTGTTCCAGCTCCGTACACCAAGCTCCCATGGCCATTACTTAGCTGTTGTAACCTTGACCATCAAATGAACCACTGCACTCCAATGACGTATTCTTTAATTTTAACGGTGTTGTTCAATTTGGAAGACTTCTAGCAATGAATGGGTTAATGAATATTCTGTCTAGCTCCTGCAGTTAGTTTCTTCAAAGCTCAATAAAATCGTGTGATGGTAGCAGTGACAGATATAAATGCGACGAAAATGAAATGATTAACCTTGCCCTCCCCAAACGAAATTTTTCAACTTAGCGGTGTCTGTCCCAACTGGGGGGGGGGGTTTAGATACGGAGTTCATTAATCCCTTCAATACAGGAGGGCTTTCCCAACTTGAATAAAACCGTCCGAAAGTAGCAAGATGAAAGAATAAAAATGTGTCACCGGACTGAAGGGATTAACGGACATTGCGAATTGAGATGAGGTTTAAAAAAACATCGGGTATTGTTTCTTATATTACCCATCTGATTGCGCTGAAGAGGGACACCTTCACGTGGTGTCAGCGATATAGGCGGGTGCCGCCTCTGCCCGATTATACAAACTTCTCTCAGCTCCCTCCCTAACCCCGGAATGAGGATGGTGAACTGCCAGAGAACGGGAACTTCAGCCTGCAGTCCACCGGGCTCACAACATCGACAAACCCGGCAATGATGATTTGAAGAACAAACGCTTGATAAATTATTATTAATGGCTGTATCATGATCCCCTTCAATCCGATGACGGATTTTTTTATATTATGTCAACTCCAAATAATTTCAAAACACTTAGGATGGATCTCTAACAGTGAAGGGGCTAATTAAGGCTGGATCTAACACCTGTAGCCTCCACAAAAAAGAGATATATAAATAAAATAAAATTAATCCTATGGTACAGAAATGAATCTCTAAGTAGCAAGTACGAGATAAAAAAAAAAATCGTCATCGGACTGACAGTATTGATACAGATAAACTAAACTGATATGTTCGAGATTTTTATTGACAATTTGAAGCTCCAGGCTGCTCATAATAACGCTGCAAAAAATGCGTCCGCGATGGACGGAAGGAGTCTGTCCATCATCAGATTCAAGATTAACCCCTTTCTCTCGTGTCGGAGTGGGGTGCTGCAGAGGAAAGCCTTCATATGGTGGCACTGATATACTGGGTTGCGGAGCTGCCCGGTTATACAAACGACCCTCAGTTCTCTCCCTATCCTTCAAAAGGAGGATGGTGGACTGGAGGAGGTAGACAACTTAAGCCTGCAGTTCACTGGGTTCACATTTTAGATCAACGTAGGGCTAATACCACTATTACTGCTGCTGCTGCTAATAATAATAATAACAATAATAATAATAATAATAATAATATCTGATGATTATTATTCAACTCTGGAAAGGTTTCTAGTATCAAAGTAGCAAATGACTGCGATATGTAATTCTCTATTCGAAAAGTCTCTCCTAAGGCGAATAAAGTCGTCTGGGAATAGCAAGAATAAAACTAAGTACGTCATGGTATGAAGAGGTTAAATTACTATTCATCATCAAAGCCCAGGTTGACCCATATAAACAGGAACGTAGGGGTCCGGGTCTAATCTCGACATTTAGGGCAAGAATGACCAGCTTCACTCATCCTTGAGTTGCATTATGTCAGCAAAATATCAGTGGCCCCCCAGATGGGAATCCTAACAGTTTCCATCCGGTAGAAGCGCCTTAACCCACTGGGTCAGCAGGTGTCACTTTGGTTATATGGTTACCACCCAGCATAGTAAATTGTTTTCTGGGTTATAGGAAAGCATTTTGATTCGCGTTCAGTGTTGTCATGTGGGGAGGAGAGAGAGAGAGAGAGAGAGAGAGAGAGAGAATCGAGTGGGTGGATAAGGGGAGCACCCACCTACTACTACAACACCTCATAATTAAAATTAGCAACCGAATGGAATAATCGAATACATTTTTCCTGGTATAAGGACGATCAGCCGACACTCAACTTCTTGACAAGATTCAATGAAGACATCCCTTTCACTGCTACGGTTTCTCAGCTGAAGAAAATCGTCTGGTGTTGGCCATCGTCCAAGCTGACTGACTGGATTCGAAACCATCTTCGATGAAACCAATCTGCGCCGTCTTTGTTGGCCAAAGTGATACGAAGCCGGCCCAAGCATTTGTCACTGAAACCAAGACTGTCTTCGTATTTCACCCGGGGATGGTCGGGAGCAGTCTTCGTGCAGCTTGAGGAGGGTGACAGTGGCACGTAAATGATATCATGAAATTAGCACGATGTACCTAAAATCTGGGTGCAGGTGGCATATATTAACGACGTATAGAGCCAGTTCAGCACAAATAAGGGCTATGTGTAAATTGGATAGTCGTCAGATGATTTTCGGCGAACCCCTCTGTTTACACTGCGATGGGCAAGTGCAATTTTTCGGTTCTACGTATCCTGGGTTTAAAGCCAAGCGCCCCAAGACGCGCTTCGAATCCCTGGCTCCAGCTTGGAGGACAAAAACGCGACTCAAGTGTACGGCAAACAGAGAAAGGGTTACTTAATATAAGAACATAAGAAGAGAGGATTACTGCAGTAAGCCAGTTGGCCCATGGTAGGCAGCTCCTACTATAGTAATTAAACTATTAGAATTAGATATGGATAGTAAAGAAGGCTCTTCCCCGCCCACCAAACCCTCCAACCGAAACAGGAAAAGTGAGAAGGAATACATGCAGTATGGAAAAACTGTCGTCGACATTTTACAGGAAAGTGCGAAAAGAGATAAAAGACTATCATGGGGTAACCTGTTACATAGTTTTGATGGCTTTGAAAGATGCAATATTACTTTGTTAAATAAATCTTCGGCTGTTGGTTCAAATAAACGTCCTATTTTTCCAGTAGCAGTGAAGTAATTACTTTTTTTTACGTCTTAAATCTGCTTAAGTATTTTTGGATTTTATTTTGATCTACAGTACCTACCATGAGGCGACAGTGTTTATGTTAAGACAGACCTCTAGCAGTGGAAGATTAGTGGAAGCTATGATTATGTATCTACCTGTCTCTCCAAAGATGAATATAATCCGGTGGTGGTAGCAGTAATACAGAATACGGCATCAGTGAAGAGGCTACTACTTGCAACTGAACAATATTGCCTGTTGTTAGTGTGAAAGCAGTACAAAAATACACCTACCGAGGAGAATAGTTGTAGCGAACACCACCAATTCCGATCGCTGACTGAGACAGCACTAGACACAGTCACCCACTGACTTGAAATGGCGTTGGCCCGGGCTGCGTTGCCAGTGTTGCCTGGTCGGTGTGTCCTCTTTGCGCCCAGTCATCTCCAAAATCGCGCCCAAAAAGCGCTCGATCCGTCACTTAAACCAACTACAGCTGTGATTAATAGTTCTCGGACACTATCTGTTCAGTACGATTTTATCCTGTATTTGAACATTTGAATGATGCACCGTTAATTACCAATCTTCTTCCCATTCTACAGTCTTAGGGAAATCCAGAAAATTATGTTGCCAGTACTGTGCTAATGGCCACCACCCACAGGCAGTACAGTTAAAACCAGTCATGACGACCACCGTGTACCTCCCCCGCATCCATCTCTCTCTCTCTCTCTCTCTCTCTCTCTCTCTCTCTCTCTCTCTCTCTCTCTCTCTCTCATCCACATAAAAGTCCACCATTGTCTCCACTCGTCCTTTTATCCTCTACCCAAGACCCGGTAAACAGGTCAGCCAGGTGGACAGTTAAAACAAGCCTCCGGGGTCCGCCAACCGGTGCTACCTTTCCACAACACTTATGTTTATATTTATTTTGTTTATTTGTTGTTTGCTTTGTTACCTACATAATATTTTAAGGTGGTTATGATTTCAGCACCTAGTGGAAGATTTTCTTCCCTAATATCGTAAGTTTCCTATTCTAGTCTCTTTACTGTATGCTTTAGATCTTCCTGTATGTTGTGAAAGGCTACCCTAGTCCACCAGGCTTCTGTGTAAGTATTGTACATGCTCCATCTACTTTTGGTTTACTGGTTCTGTGTCACTTCTGTTTGTTTTACAAGCACTATCATCTGCTTCCGTACAAAAGTTGTTTAACATTTCTGTTAATAATCGCTTCAGTCCTCGTTCACTGCTCCGTCAGATCTCCCATTCAACTCCTCTGGTACCCTGGTAGATGAAATTTAATAAAGACAAATGTAGCATGACACCATTTATTAAGCCTTTTCATACAATTAATAATGACTTTTTCAGTAAACATGACTTTTATATCTGCCATATAATGTTGTACCCTTACAAAAAATGTTATATTCACACAAATAATGCAATGACCACACAAATAATGCTATACTACACAAATAATACCACGCCCACACAAATATAGCTGTACCTTCACAAATAATTCCCCGCCTACACAAATAATGCCATAACTGCACACATTATGTTGTATCTTTACAAATGATGCTGAAGCCTTACACACTCAGCCCTCTCCTACTACATGCTGTTCTACCCTCACATACACACACCTCTATCACTGCACCTGCACATATAAAGCCATAACTGCACAAACTGTATACTTGGTAATGCTGTACCATCACATATACTGTAATGCTGCTGGCAGCCTCACACTCACAGCTTTGTTCCACTACATATTGCTCTGCCTTCACATACACACACCTCTCTATCATTGCACACAGGCGAAAACATTTTATAATGTAGTTTAGTATGTTAATGAAACTATTTGACAAAAAGAGAGATGGGACAGCTTTCTTCTTCAATGATCGTTGGTTTCTCGGTCTTCCAATACCAGATAATTGATATTTCATGTCATCTATGGAATCGTTTTTACTGAAATGTATAGAGCGGATGAGTGCATTGTATGGGTTCACTTTGTCTGCACGAAAACAAGCATTTGTCCACTTCTCTCTGTAAGTTTTTTTTTTTTTTCCCTCGGAAAACTAAAATATTGAAACTTTGTGTCTTTTGTTTTCGGCTTACTATTAAAACAACCATATACAGAACAGTTACTTGGCATTTTTATGGATTACATGCTTATGACACAGACAAAAAATAGCAACAGCGTAGCCTCATACTTCTAAGCCTGGATACAACTACTGTAAGAGCGGGATACACTCAACCAAGCGAGTGGCGAGCGTGACGTCATGACCCCCATCACCACCCTGGGGACCTACAGTATACATCAGCTGAACTGTTTTACTGGGCCTTGCCTCTGTCCTTCCTTGACCCGCGATTATCACCTCCTTGTCAATCAATGTCTGAACAGGCACTGCCCTCTGCCCCTCTCTCCCCTGACCCCATCCATCCTTGGTCTGACCCACCTCCCCCTTCCCCCTCCTCCTACTACTACTGTTACTATTGCTACTACTACTACTATTACTACCACTATGATTATTACTACTACTACTACTACTACTACAACACACACACACACACACACACACACACACACACACACACACATTAGTGAGAAGGTACGTAACATGTGTACATTGCTTTCTAATATGAGAACAGCATTCTCATATATAAATGAAGACGTGCTGAGAAACATAATAACATCATTCATCAGACCAACACTGGAGTATGCATCAGTAACCTGCTATCCTCATCTCAAAAACACACAGACAAGACTGAAAAAGTATAAAGGTCAGCTACAAGGTGGGTACCAAGCTTAAGGGATCTAAGCTACGAAGAAAGACTAGAAAAATTGAACCTACCAACACTACAGGAGAGAAGGAAAAGCGGAGACATGGTAATGCTATATAAATGCATCTCAGGGCAAGACAAAATAGACACAAATGAATATATAACCTATGGGGAAGCATCAGCAAGAGGACACTAAAAAATAATGCATAAAAAGAGAGGCGATAAAGACTTAAGGAAATTCAGTTTCCCAAATAGGGCAATCGATCAGTGGAATGCACTACCGATTGAAACAGCGTGTGCCAAAACTTTTCACAGACTTAAGGATATGTATGATAAAAAATAGTATAACACACGGGACAGCACGAGCTTGATTCATTTCTGTAAAGATACAATTAGGAAAGAAAAATTAAGTAAGAACACACAATCAATCAAGGCGGTTAGACCAAGTACAGCTGCTAAATAGCTGAGGCCTCATGATGTTTAGACGAAAGCAGACAGTATAAATAAATGGAACTAAGTCGGATCGGGGATTAGTAGCCTAACTGGCAGTGTACCATAGGGTTCGGTACTCGGTCCCTTATTATTTATTATATGTAAAAATTATCTAGACTTCGGAATCTCTAGCAGTATTAGCAAATTTGCCTATGACAAAAATAGGGCGTATCATTGACTCAACCATAGAGGTAGGAGTAGGTAGAGGCGGCATAAGGGATTAACCAAGGGTAGGTCAGAGTGAGGCCGACAGACCTGACTCGACCAACATGGCGGCGACCCCTTTGACAGCTGTCTGACTTGGTTCCGCTGACCAGGCGCGAGTGTTTTCTTAGTTGCAAACAGAAAAAATGAGGAAGAAAGTAGGTTATGAATGGAAGGAGAAAAGAAAGTAGTTAATGAATGAAAAAAAAGGAAGCATTTAAGAACATATGGTAAAATGAAGGATGGAAGACAGATAGATGATTTAAAATAATATACATCAGCACATTATGAAAAAAGTTTATATCTATTATTCTATATAATATTCAGCTTGACTTTACTAACTTCAGTCATATACATAAGGTACACTTACAAATTATAATTCACTCTAAAGATACTCATCGGTGAAATGTAATGGATGGGTCAGATTTCTTATCTCCTCTTTCATTACTCCCAAATGCGGCACAGGTGGTGGGCATTTTTGAAGACTTAGGTTATTTGATGGTGAGTTACAACTTAGGACAGAACGTCTCATACCCACAGCTGAACTACAACTAAAACCAGAGGTAGAATGAAGTCTACTTTGTTTCTGGCATTCTCACTGAGGAATACCAGGTGGACACACAGCTGGAGGTATTAAAGGCTTAATAATCTCATGGCCACACCCACGGAGGTAGGATTAGGACTCTTACCTCTATGGGCACAGCCATAGAGGTAGGAGTGCACAGCAATCTTCTTCAAGTCAGGTAGGTGTTGCCGTGACCTCTTAACTTGACCAATATGGCCGTTTGACAGTTCTCTGGCTTCACCGGAGCCTTCTCACTCCGACTCTACCTTAATCCTACCTCTATGGACTCAACTGACGATTGCCATAACTTACATGAGGACCTCGACATATTATCCAAATGGTCTAAAACTTGGCAAATGGAATTTAACGCTGAAAAATGTAAAGTACTTAATGTAGACAAGACCATTGGAGATACTAAATACAACTTGGATATGAAAGAAATTAGTAAATTGAAATGTGAGCGAGATCTAGGAGTTATGGTTAGTAAAGACCCAAAACCAAGTCAGCAGTGTATTAATGCGAGAAATAAGTAGAGTCCTAGGATTTATTTCGAGAACGTGAGCAATAGGACATCTAAAGTAATACTGCAACTTTATCTAGCATTGGTAAGTCCACATTTAGACTACGCCATGTAATTTTGGTGTCCTTACTATAGAATGGACATAAACTCGTTAGAAAATGTACAAAGAAGAATGACAAAAATAATACATGATGTTCGGAACCTGCCAAATGAAGACAGATTAAAAAGACTAAATTTGCACTCACTAGAGAGGCGTAGAGTAAGGGGACACTTAACTGAAATGTTTAAGTGGATGATGGGAATAAATAAGGGATATATTAGCAGGGTACTTAAAATGAGCATACAGGATAGAACTAGAAGTAATGGTTTTAAACTAGAAAAATTCCGTTTTAGTAAGGAAACAGGTAGAAATTGGTTTAGCAATATAGTAATGGACGAATGGAGTAAGCTACCTAATATAGTAGCTGCTGCCTCTTCCATCGAGTTGCAGGCATAGGCTAGATAAGCATATGACAAATAAGGCCTGGATCTAGAAAAAATAAAATCTTATAACCAGTACTAATTCATTCTTTTTCCTTTTCTAATTATGATAGTCTCTTTTTCTCCTTTAACACTCCTATAAAATGTCCACGCCAGTGTGGTGTTCTTTCTTTTTCCTGTCAGCATCGGCTGTAGGGTTTGGGGGGCGGGGGAGAGCCTTCTTCTTTGTTACCCTTATCTCTTTCTAGTAGTTCAGTTACTCTTCTCGGAGCTGTCTAGCACGGGCCAACCAACCTACTGCAGTTATCTTCTTGTCTTCTTATGTTCTTGTATTCTTGTTGGGAGTGGCAGAGTGAGGAATACTTAGTCATCCACCTGCCATACGTCATCTCTTTTTACTTCTTCATTAACACTGTATCCATAACATAAAATTGCCCAATACGCGGCCAATCATTTTCACAATCGCCCCAAAAGGTGCAGTTCAAATTTAAGCTCAAATTCTTTGAAAGTCGCCCAATCTGGCGCGAAACGAGCCCACCTGGCAACACTGCTGCTGGTAACATCTACAGAAGTAACCGAGGTGAAGTTGCCAAATGCCTCACAAAAACATCGCTAAACCTGCGCCTTTAAAACCGCTATAATGTCGCCAAATGCATTGAAAAAAAGGACATAGAAAACCTGTAGGTTACTGTAGGCACTGACACTTCACGCAGTTCAGCTACAGTCTCTATAATTATGAGCTATAGAATACTGCGCGAACTGGTGAAAGACCTCCGTTACATCATCTGATTTTTTTTCCAAGATGCTTTAAAACTTTTCGTTCAGTGGAGATGAATGCTTCTTAATGTTACGTAAGCAGTGTTTGCTTGGTAACTCTGAACACCGGGGAGATGTGGCTGGGTGCGTTCAAGGCCACATGTATTCATAAAATCTCCTAAAACTAAATTGCGTTTAACAATCCTTAATTATACATTTTAGTCATTTATATAGCTACCACTTATTTCGGTGCCGAACGAAAGTGAAAATCACGGTTGTATCTACGACAAAACAGTTACAGTTATGATGATTCTCTGCTATGAAAATGTGTTTAATAACTTTAAAATACTTTATGAATACAGCTGGTATGCGCGTATTCTTGTTAATGGAAGAAACTTCCCAATACTTTTTTCTTATTGTGTTATTTCTGAATTGAGCGCATGAATATTATCCTGTATGCTATCATCGCAAAGTATGTCAATATTCCAGTGATGTAAATACCCCACAATACTTAAGTGCAACTCTCGGATGTGAAATAAATCGCAAAATGACATTCTGTACCCAACAAAATTCTCAGAGGTCTTTCATGCCACTCACTTTCACTTGTACCTACTTCAGTGCTAATACCCATCATTGATACTGAATTCTTGCTAAGGCTGTCTCATTCAGGACTGGTGATAGTTATTGGAGATGTTTTTATGACATAGATGAATGGTGTGGAACATCAGTAAAGTCTGTTTTAATCTTCAATCTGCCAAATAACAGCTTTGTACATTATTTCATCAAATATCAGACAGTTTTATATTATGGTCAGGAGGTACCCAGTGGTAAGAATGTAAAAAGTATCATGATTAATGTTTTGGCACAGTTCACAATTGATCTCAACTTTTGGCAGATGCTTTTAGTCAGGTCGTAGAAAATCACCACAGCACAGGGAAAGTGAGACCATCTCTCCTAAACTTACAAGAATACTGGAGATGCCGCTGTAT
This sequence comes from Coenobita brevimanus, assembly GCF_032717465.1. Classification (NCBI taxonomy): domain Eukaryota; kingdom Metazoa; phylum Arthropoda; class Malacostraca; order Decapoda; family Coenobitidae; genus Coenobita; species Coenobita brevimanus. The sequence continues at coordinate 31,516,850 of NC_137014.1, read as the reverse complement.
TTATAAAGAATCCTAGTTATATTTTACGATAAACGAGTCTCCAAAACAATTAACTCTTATCACATCGTTTTGCTTTTCGCATTTTTATCTAATCTGATTGTGAAGTGTTTAATGTTCGAGTAAAAATAAATGTATATACAAAGAAAATCCCATACACAACTTAAGCTAAGGACAGTTTATAAATAGAGTCCCGTAACTCTCCCTCGGTCACGTACAGTCGGGGACAAAGGTTCGCCTTAGTCTGCTTCTTATTTTCCCTGGTGGCTAATTTCCCTAACATGAGAGAAGCTTGGTGTGTGTCTGTGTCCATTTATGACTTCTTGAAATGATGCGCCAGGAAAGAAAGTGACGGGCATGCACTAAGCGTGAATAGATGCCATGGAACAAGTAAACGAACTTTTGCACCTGACTGTGCCGGCTACGAAGGAGAGCCAGAGACTTTACTGTATAGGTAATAGGAGCCGCTACATTGCTGGTGGTTTCTGACTGGCTGGCAAAATGAACGCAATGGTGTCTCTCATCCGCAGTACAGTATATCTTGGACCCTTCACTTCATTATATTATCATCATTAATGATTTACCACAAATCTGCTGTAAAAATAGCAACACTTCCGACGAATTTTCAGCAGCACTATAATTTATATTATACAACCTCTTGCCCACGAATTCCGCAAGATTTATGGGAGCCGATAAGGTGTGTCGTGGACAGGAGGGGGGTGGGGAAGGTCTCTTGTTTATATCTTAAAAATAAAAGGGGGAGGCCTCTTTCGTTTATTTCTTAGAAATAATTTACATTCCCAAATAAGACAGATAGCTCACAGGACTACTCGTAAGATGCATCTTACCCTATGTATGTATTAATTTATTTCTCATTAACATTAATTATTTTTCATTAATCGAGCTTAATTAACCCAAGAAGTTATTCTACAGAATGCAGTTAACGAACTGCATGAGTGGCTAATTGCATGTTTATTGGGAGTACTTATAACAACTTTTTCCAAGGTGCACAGAGTATTGGGATTCTCATTCATCAACCTTTCACGCCACAAAATAAATTGATTGCGAGAGAAAAATCAATGGAATTCTTAACCACCGCGCAACATTTAATAATCGCTACACTGAACTTCTATACCTAATTCCTCGGCATTAGTTTCTACCACGTGACACATGAGCACTGGGGAAGACAGATACAGTCATCAGTAGTAGTTTCATAACTGTGATTACAGTAGCAATTTCTTGAAAAGCATTAAAAAAAATTCCAAAATTTTCATATTTCTTGTCCACGAGTGAAAACATAACGAACAAATCCACGCCGCCAATTATAAACTACAAGGTGGGATGAGTTAGCGTCCACTAGCAATCAGAAAAAAGTTGATAAAATGAGATATTAACCAAAGTATTTAAATTCTTTCTCTGTACACCACCAAAGACTGCCTAGTACTTTCACCATTTCCTTTCATCATCTTTTCGAAATAATCTTTCCATCTGCGACTTACTTCAGTTTCGCTGGCAACGAGTAATATCCTCTCATTTTCACACTTTTTTCCACTTTCATTTCGACAATTTTGTACATCTTTCCAGAACAATTTCCTATTTTCAGCAATATGCATTAATTTTTCTTCCAAGATCCTCATTTACATAATGTTTTCTTTTTCTCTGCGTTAGTCTCTTTGCGTGCTTTACTGTCAGTGTGCTCTCGTGAGTTCTTTCCTTCATCCACTGTAGTCACTTGTCCCTCTTTTCCTCCACTACTCTTTCAACTTCTTTATCCCACCACGCTACATCACTCTTTTTATTTGTTGCCTCCAGCTTCAGCACGAATTGATCGGCCACTTGTTTCATTCTCAGTGTCTTCACTTTCAGTGTCTCGCCCTGACTGCTCCTCTCTCTCTCTCTCTCTCTCTCTCTCTCTCTCTCTCTCTCTCTCTCGCACCACAGACATCAGAGAAAGCTCCCAATCCTCCTTTCATCACACTCGTATCCACGACATTGTCAAGCATTATTCTCTCCTCAAGAGCATAATCACCCAAGCTCCTTTCACTATTGTGTCCTTTCCATTCGTACCAAATGTATTTATGTGCATTATTGTGATTTAATTGTGAGTTACAAATGCACAAGCTCCTTTTCTGTTATTGCCATCAAATCAGTAAACTAAAAAAAGTTAGCTATTGTGTTAATTTAGCCAGCTTTCTCTGAATATTCTGCCTGCTTTCTTGGAATATCTCCAGAGTCCACTTGGAATAGAATTAACCTTATTATATCCAATGTAACTACAGCTTCAGATGCTTGTGTGATCACTCGACTGACCAAATTGTCTGCGTTGCATTGCTGCATTTTGCCAGCTGCCAAATACCGATGGATCGGAAATAATTAAATCTCCGGGGACATAGCGTTACTTCGTCGTGTGTGATTGGTTATCCCATTTCTCGCCAAGTCTGTCACAAATATAATTCTTTCCCGGCCTAAACTGTATCTTTTCCTAACTGACATTGTATTAATTGAGAAAGCCTATCCGTGGTCGAAAATTCCTCGGTTGGCGGATACGGAGGTTCACTGTTGATGTTTGTACTGTTACCAATTCACCTCTTGTGAATGCTTCCCATCTTCTTATCAGGCCTTCGCCCCGTAAGCAGACTTTCCACATCGCTGGGGTAAGTTCACAGCGTTATGAGCGTTTCACAAGCTTGATAAATGGCTCTTTATGTTCATTCACAAATTTGTGCACGGTTCACTGGCTTGCGAATTCACAAGGCCCCTTGTGAATGTTCACAGTTAATGATATGTACGGGCCTTGTTGTTAGGCTCAGTACACTGGAAGCTTGTTTGCTCGCAGGCTGAGAGTGGCTGAGGGCGGAGGTTCAGGACAAGACACTTTTACACATCTCACTTCGTGAAGGCTAAGCGAATATAATTTTCCCTCGAGAAGAAATGAGCGAGGAGGCAGGATAAACCTATGGTCGACACTGACCCTCTCCGGTGAGAAAAATTATATGACGTTTCAATGGTCAAGAAATTTTTGAGTGTGTGGTTGGTCGTCAGAAGTGACATAGATGTGACGCGTACACAGAATATCAGTCACGTTATGAACATCTTATTAATAAGCTAACCCCTCGTAAAGACATTCTACCAGTAGACTCACCCATTTGTGAAGCAAAGACCTTGTTGGTGAGAAGGTACACGAAGAGGGAAGTGGGAGAGTAAGAATAAAAATGAGAATAAGAGAAACGGGAAAGTGGAGGCCCCTGGCTCTCGGAGCGACCATACACTGTGGTTTGTTTGGCAGGTTATAACTGAACCTTGACGTCCTCCTCTGGTTGTGTGTGTGTGTGTGTGTGTGTGTGTGTGTGTGTGTGTGTGTGTGGGAATAATTATGTCAGGCTATAGTTTTGTAGCCCTGACAGTGACTGCCGAACCAAGTAATTAACTATAAAATACTATATTTTCTTAATAGATTTTATATGCCCTCCCCCTCTCCAGCACTGGTTAGGAGACAAATAATAACTAGCAGCATCAAATGACAGCCACACCTAATGTAAGCTCGCCTTTCACTTAAACATACTTTGTTCTAGATTTGCTGAATATAAATCACCCCTAGATCATTGTAATGTAAGTCTGGTTATTATCCTGGAAGTTTTATTTATTTTTTTTTCACACAGAATTATAGATATATAAACATATAACAGTTATTTAAAATACAGTTTTATGGCTACTTTCTATATGCAGAGAGAGAGAGAGAGAGAATGATATGCCTTGTATTAAAGGTAATATATATATATTCATAAGTATGTGCAGCATATACATACATATACAGATATGCATACACACATACATACATACATACAAACATATACATGCATACATACGTGTACACACAGGCACAATTATATATATATATATATATATATATATATATATATATAGCCTATGATACTTATACATATAAATTATTGAAGTATTAGTTATAGAATAAAGATGTGGTTATTTTATTTTCAGAACGATTAGGAGTTAATTAATACACCAAACCACTTTCCATACCACACCACCTCCTACAACACACCATCTCCTACCTCACAGACATCCTACACCACACCACCTCCTACACCACATCACCTCCTACGCTACACCACCTCCTACCTCACACCACCTCCTACGCCACACCACCTCCTACACCACATCACCTCCTACACTACACCACCTCCTACCTCACACCTCTCCTACACCACACCACCTCCTACACCACATCACCTCCTACACAACACCACCTCCTACCTCACACCAACCCCTACCTCACACTCCTCCTACACTACACCACATCCTACACCACACCACCTCCTGCACTACACCACCTCCTACCTCACACCACCTTCACCCTACCACCTCCTACACCACACTACCTCTCACACCAGAACATACTATCCCAGTCACACACCAGACTACATCACCACACCTCATATGTCTTATCTCTCCACCTCCAGCTCTACTGAATGCCGCACTGTCCCACTCCCACACCACACCACATACATACATACATACATATTGTACATACAGGGTGTCCCGGGAGTTAGGCCGAAAACTCTGGGAAACGATAGATGAGGGAATTCTAAGCAAAAAATGTTATATGAACATGTGTCCAAATCTCAACCGTTATGGAACTGCAATTATTGATGACCTTATGGGCGAATTATGAAGGAGGCCATCTTCTCCCATAAAGTCATCAGTAATTGCAGCTCCATAACAGTTGAGATTTGGACACATGTTCATATAACATTTTTTGCTTAGAATTCCCTCATCTATCATTTCCCTAAGTTTTGGACTTAACTCCCGGGACACCCTCTATACACAGTATATATGTATATATATATATATATATATATATATATATATATATATATATATATATATATATATATATATATATATATTGTATATATATATATATATATATATATATATATATATATATATATATATATATATGTGTGTGTGTGTGTGTGTGTGTGTGTGTGTGCAGCGTACTGATCAGGAAAACAATTGCTGACCAGTAAATTAAGGAATGAATCAGAGAAGAATTGCCTTTCTCGAGGAAATACAAAATAAACAACAGACAATATACGTCTTGGACACAGACGGCAAAATCATTGGAGGATATTGAGTGTTCGTGAGTGCAACAAGTGGCTGGGGGGACGGCCTGTGACGTCATGCCTCAGCTGTCAGCTGTAAAATCACTCGTTTGACTGAAGAGTTGTTCCGAGAAGCAAGTGGCACAGAAGAATGATTTTCGCGATAAAATGACTTTAAACACCTGTACTTTAAATCCGTTGAGTGTTTTCTTTATGATTTTAAATACAAAAAAAAATTAATAGCTATAGTGATGATATTGTAATAAATATTTCATCCTTATCCTGTTGTACTTCAGAACCACGTTTATTATCTCTAAATGCATTTACATATGTACTTGTGTGTAAAGCTACTGTATCGTTAACATGAGCAAGCTCAGAACCCTTCATAGTTGTCAGTTGTCGCAAGGAAAACCCAGCTTTCCAAATAGTTCCAATGTCAGGACCCTAAAATATCATAATACACTACATAATAGCCAGTAGCGTATATATGTATTATAGAGGTTAGATGAAAGTCATGCCCGGGCCAAGGCCCATAAAACTAAGAGGTCAACGCGCCAGCGTGCTAAATTGGTACAGGTTGGCGCAGGAGGTGGGATTAAAGTGGCGTGACGTCACAGAAAGGGAAGACTGAGGGTAGTACGAGTCAGCAGAGGTCAGTCCAGGCATGTCAGGTACAGGGTACTTATCAGTGGGAACTCTGTTTTCTGATGCGACATCTGTTAATGCAGAATGCCCAATACTTGTGTAGTCTTTGGCTGCCACTCCGTGTATGTAAAAGGTGGCAATATTACTTTTCATACATTTCCCAAAGACGAAAAACACATATTCGTGCTATCCATTTTAATTTGAGAGAGAGAGAGAGAGAGAGAGAGAGAGAACATAAGAAGAGAGGATAACTGCAGTAGGCCGGTTGGCCCATGCTAGGCAGCTCCTAGAAGAGTAACTGAACTACTAGAATGAGATAAGGATAGCAAAGAAGAAGGCTCTCTCACGCCCTCCAAACCCTCCAGCCGAAGCCGGCAGGAAAAAGTCAGAAAGAACACCACGCAGTAAAGAAAATCTGGCGTGTACATTTTACAGGAAAGTGTCAAAGGAGAATAGAGACTATCACAGTGTACCCTGAAAAGGAAAAATTATGAATTAGTATTGGTTATAAGATTTTCTTTTTTCTATATCCACCCCTTATTTGTCATATGCTTATCTAGCCTATGCTTGAAACTCTCAATGAAAGAGGCACCAACTACTTTACTAGGCAGCTTATTCCATTCGTCTACTACTCTATTACCAAACCAATTTCTACCTATTTCCTTATTGAAACGGAATTTTTCTAGTTTGAAACCACTATTTCTAGTTCTATCCTGTATGCTCACTTTAAGTACCTTGCTAATATCTCCGTTATTTATACCCTTCATCCACTTAAACACCTCAATTAAGTCTCCCCTTACTCTACACCTCTCTAGCGAATGCAGACTTAGTCTTTTCAGTCTGTCTTCATATGACAGGTTCCGGACGTCGTGTATCATTTTTGTCATTCTTCTCTGTACATTTTCTAACGAATTAATATCCATTCTATAGTAAAGACACCAAAATTGTACTGCGTAGTCTAAATGTGGCCTTACTAATGCTAGATAAAGTTTCAGTATTACTTTAGATGATCTATTGCTCACGCTTCTCGAAATAAATCCTAGGACCTTATTTGCTTTATTTCTCGCATTAATACATTGTTGCCTTGGTTTAAGGTCGTTACTAATCATAACTCCTAGATCCCTCTCGCATTCCGATTTGCTAATTTCTTTCATATCAATGTTGTATTTAGTGTCTCCAATGGTCTTGCCTACGTTAAGTACTTTACATTTTTCAACGTTAAATTCCATTTGCCAAGTTTTAGACCATTTGGACAATGTATCGAGGTCTTTTTGTAAGTTATGGCAATCGTCAGTCGAGTTAATGATAAGCCCTATTTTTGTATCGTCGGCAAATTTGCTGATGCTGCTATTGACTCCTTAGCCTAGATCATTTATATATATAATAAATAATAAGGGACCGAGTACTGAACCCTGTGATACACCGCTAGTTACTAATCCCCAATCCGACTTAGTTCCATTTATTAATACTCTCTGCTTTCGTCCTTTCAGCCAGGAGTCTATCCATTTTAAGATATCGCCGTCTATACCGTGTGCTCGAACCTTTCTAACTAACCTTTCGTGTGGGACCCTATCAAAAGCTTTACTAAAGTCCAGATAAATAACATCGTAAGCTTTATCGCTATCTACTGCCTCATAGACCTCCGAGTAGAATGACAAGTTTGTGAGGCAGGATCGTCCTTGCCTGAATCCGTGCTGACTTTCGTTTATAAGATTAAATCTTTCTAAGTGTTCTCTAATCTTATTTGCCAAAATTGACTCTAACATTTTTCCTACTATTGACGTTATACTTATCGGACGATAATTCGACGAAGCTGATTTACCACCCTTTTTAAAGATGGGCACTACGTTTGCGGTCTTTCACGCCTCTGGAATTTCTCCTGAACTTAAAGAGTCATTAAATAACGTTAAAAGTGGCTGACATAACTCTTCTTTGGTTTCTTTTATAATTTTTGCATATATATCGTCCGGACCTGGCGATTTTTGAGGTTTTAACTTATTAATTTCTTTCAATACGTCCTCCTTACTAACGGTTATTTTACTAAGAATATTTTCCGTATTCTCATCGTAAATATTTGCTGCTTGAGGGACCAGGTCTAGATTTTCCTTGGTGAATACTGATATGAAATAATTATTTAGGATGGAGCACATTTCTTTATCTTCACTGGTAGTGTCACCTGATTCTGCTCTGAGTGGTCCTATCCTATCTTTATTTTTCGTACGGTACATTTGATAAAAACCCTTAGGGTTTTCTTTCGATTCACGAGCAACCTTAATTTCATAACTTCTCTTTGTTTTTCTTATCTCCCTCTTTACCTATTTAAAATCGGATACCGGTTACGCAAGTGTTCCTCTCCACGTTTTATTTTTCTATATATTCCTTTCCTTTGGCCTATGAGAGATTTTAATCTGTTGTTTAACCATCTTGGTTCTGAATTATCCGTTCTAAACGGTTTTGAAGGGATATATCTATCTTGGCCTCCGTGTATTATATTTATTAACTCGTTATACTTCTTACTGGTCGAACGTCTGCTTGGTACTGGAGCTGAGTTAATTCCCGTCACCTGGACTACACTCCCATCTACCACCTCCCCCCTCACAGGCACCTGACGGACATTCCCACGTGTTTCCTGCCTTTCACCTATGACCTGGGGTTCCCCACTATAGCTAATCTCCCTGTGGAATACCGTTCGAAAATAAGCTCTTAAGCCATCGAAATCTCCTAGACGAAAATTAGGAACGGTGGAGGTATTTTCAGTGGAACGGACATCCCAAATAAATTTGAACTTTATTTCTTCATGATCGCTATTACCAAGTCGTCCACCAACCTCTATATCACTAATGATATTTTCTTTATTAGCTAAAACCAAATCTAGTATATTATTACCTCTGGTGGGCTCCCTGATATACTGATAAAGGAAATTATCCTGTACTACCTCTAGAAATTCCTCTGACTCTGCATCTCCTGTCTGATTACTCCAATCTATCCTTGGCAGATTAAGGAAGGTCCCTTACAATTATTACTAAGCTGGACTGTGATGCTTTCCTAATTTCCTCCCAAAGGTATTTACTATCAGCTCTACTTAATTTTGGAGATCTGTAAATTGCTCCTAAGACTAATTTCTCCCTATTGTTACTAATTTCAACCCAGACACTTTCTGTGTCCCTATTTACTTTAATGTCTGCTTTATTGTAACAGTTTAATGAATCCTTTACATAAATAGCTACCCCTCTCCCCTTTCTTCCCTGACGGTTTGACACAAAAATATTATAGCCTTTTATCTGATATTCTGCTAAAACTTCTCGAGTGTCTGTATTCATCCAAGTTTCACTAATAACGGCAATGTCTATTTTCTCTGTACAAATTAAAGCCCTCAGTTCATCCATTTTATTATGTTTACTCCGGCTGTCTGTGTAGTACACTTTCAGATTGTTATGAGTAGTTATGCCTTTACCTTGGGCTTTACTGTTATTTATTTCATTACTAACCGGTAAACTCTTTACTTTACTAATATAACAATTTTTTGTACTATCGCTTATCGCCCTTCTATCATCGCTTGTTCTATCATCTATCATCGCCTGCTCAATTTGAGGTGCCTGAGTGGATGTATCTACACTAATGGTTGAACTTTTGTTCTTAATTTTGCAAGTCTTGATGCATCTATCCAAACATGGTAATAATGATTTCTGAGCGTAGTTTCTGCAACTTCCTGTACACCTACTTCTCAACCTCGAAAAAATCCCTCCAACTCTCTATCTCTCATTCCAGCTAAAACAGTAACTCCCTGCCTGCTAAGATGAGTCCCATCCCAACTATACAAGGCACTCCATCCATAAAACCGGTCCCAGCTGTATATGAAAGGTATTGCATTATCTTTGCAATATCTTCCAAGGCGGCAATTAAACCCTATTGCCCTGCTCAACCACTCCCTTCGAACCCGCCATCTGGGTAAAACACCGAGCACTACAAGGATTCCTCCCCCCTCCCTAACCTTCTCCAACATCATCTTATACTTCTGCCACAGTACTTCACTCTTACGGCTACTAATATCATTGCCTCCTACACTGAGGCACACAGTGGGTTTGTCTCCACTATCCTTCACGATATTTGAAATTCTTTCTATCACATTAGCCACCCTGGCCCCTGGAAGACACACGTGTTTAGCGAGTGGCGTATACATGGCTCTGTTAAGATATTTCACCTGGGAGTCTCCAACAACAGCAACATTTTTCTTACCTTTCTTGTTCTGATTATACTTACCTGTACTGGAAGTTCTCCCACCGTCCTTCTCCTCTACTTCCCTCTCTGCCTTCCCTTCACATTCGTCCCATAGTGCGTCGAAGGCATTAGTGGTCTTAACTTCCGTTTGCTTCATAAGAGTGAACTTCGTTGCACCCTTGTTAACTAGTGTCCAACCTTCAGCCTTTTTGTCTTTCTCCTCCAACAATTCCCTCATTTGTGCCTTCTCCTGCCTGAGAATTTGTACCTCCCGCTTCAGTTCGAGAAGTTCCTCCTTTAATTCAAGGTAGTCCTTTTCAATACCTGCAGTGGGGACACAGCTTTCTGCCGAGGAAGTCATTACGCACAAATTCACCAAAGGTAGCACAGCACTAGCACGGGTCACTATGGGTCACCACAACACACTAGCACAACACTTTCACGGATCACTAGCACAGCACTATCACTGATCATTACAACACACTAACACAGCTACTATCACAGATCACTAAAACACACTAGCACAACACTTCCACAGGTCTCTAGCACGTCTGAGCAGACTGACCTCACGAGAGCGACTGACTGACCTCACGAGAGCGACTGAGGTTGCAGAGTCCAGACAGGGAATACTATGATAGAGAGAGAGTTATGGCCTTGACCATGCCTCTAAAAATAATTTACTATTTTCACATCAATGCTGATGATGGGTATTAAATTATTATTAGTATAGTTATTATTACTGTAGTTTAAATTAATTATTATAATTATTATTACTATTATTATTTTTATTATTATTACTGTTATTATTATTATTATTATTATTATTTTTATTATTATTATTACATGTATTCGTGCTCTCCATTTTAATTTGAAAGAGAGAGAGAGAGAGAGAGAGAGAGAGAGAGAGAGATTAAGTATGGCCTTGACCTCACTCATAATCCTTCCATTGTTTCTATCATAATGTTTCTACACAAATAATAAATGTTAATTTTGTCATGTTAAAATGAGTTGGCAGATACGCTGTTATCTTCTCTTCTTATGTTTTTTCAAGTACTCAACGGAGGGTTAGAAGAACTTGGGCATTTCACACACACCAAATTCACGAAATAATATACCTAACTGGCAACTATTGGCAGTGATTCATTCTTCCTCTCCCCCCACCCCCCAAATCTCTCTCTCTCTCTCTCTATTTATCTATCTATCTATCTATCTGTTCCAATTCCTTCTCTCTCCACACTTGAGACGGCAAATGAAATGAGATATTATTACACTGAAGTTAAATTTACTTGTACGACTTTACCATGAAACTGTTGTTGCAGACTCCATTGCGGTTGATATAGTGAATGGCAGAAGAAGAGGGTAAAAAAGATTTTTAGCAGAAACAAATGCCACAGATAAAGCTGCTGCGTCACTTAAGAGTGCTACAGAATGGGTAAAAGAAGGAAGTGATTGGGAAAATGAAAGACTTGAAATAATAGTGGAAAGAGATAGGCAGTAAGAGTGTTAAAAAGGTTTAGGTAATGGGAAAAAAAAGACGAGTAGTGGAAAAATACACAAGAGAGAGAGAGAGAGAGAGAGAGACGGTGACATCTGGCCACTCTCAAAGCCACTCGAGTCCTACCCGCTACGTCACAGCTTTCCCAACCGAAACCCCGCCTACATGCGTACTCTGGCTACTGAGTTGACCTTTTGGTTTTATGGGCCTTGGCCTGGGTAAGAGGGCTAGAGGAAATAACGTCCACACATTCTCAGTGAGGAATTTCAAAACACAGCAAAGGGTGACAGCTGATCGGAAAGTCCCCAGGCTCGGGAAGGTTCCACACACCCGTGCCCTGACACGTGACACAACCAGTCATATACAGGAGAAATGAGAGAGACAGGGCAGAGGGGGTTTAGGAGAGAATAGAGACGGTGAGGAAAGGAGAAAGGACCGCGCGGGTTAGCCAGCAACCACTCTCGCCTCACTATGTTCTTGTGAGACTCACTATTACTCACCTCAGTATTACTCCTGAGATTTTCCGTTTGAAGAAACTAAATTGCAATCAAACCCCAGACTCCTCTTTATCTTTCTCCTGCCATCTACGACAAGTACAATGAATATTCTCTCCTTTCGTAAAATCCCTACAAATCAACACACTGTTACTATAGCTCGGCGACGACTACGATATATTATATTTACAATTACGATATACGAGTATTATGTATGGTGGCAGCAAGCGTATAAACCACGTCTACGAGTCTACAGTTTAGTCTACATTATCAAGATAGAAAACAAAAACTGCTACAAGTTCGAGCCACACGATGCCTCACAACTTTATACGGGCAGTGATTTGACGATCTGTTGTTACAACAAATTTTCCAATTTCTACGTCAGTCTACAATCAGCGAACCAAAGAACTACAGTACAATCTACTTAAGCCTCACGATTCTATCAACATTCAACATTCAGCTACGACAATTCTATTCAACTACGAGCTCCAGTTCTATGATTCACGATAAACTACAAGTATCTACGATTGCCACGAAACAAGCCCTATCTACAAGCAGGTAAGACGGTAACTAACATAAACTTCAGTTCACACCATACAGCAAGAAATTACAATTAAACGCTGTACAAGAAATCACAAGCATCTCAAGAAGCCTATAAATCTGCGATCAAGTTATCACAAGCACTACAGGTTAAGTAGCAGAATTAAGGAGGCGCTGATTCAGTGGTGATGGGGGAAACAACGCAGCAAACAACCAGAACCAGCTCTGACTCACCACTCATCTCACTCATCATTACTCACCGTTAATCCTTCACCACCACAGCTACCAGAATGATAAGTTGACTTGCGCTGTGCCAGCATTTGCTGAGAACACATAATACATCAATCAACCTGTGTATGACACCACCATCAGCACCACACACACCATTCCCACCACGGTAAAAATCAGTGCGTTGAACATTTACTTCATTTATATACAATACACAGTCATAGGCAAAGTGATAGACAAACATTGTGCACAAACATAAAACGTGCTTTATAGTTACAACTTACATACATATACTTATTTCAGTTATCTACATTAAGTCAGTCACTAAGTACTTGCACCAACAATAACAATTATATACTGTATATATTCATTCATATACTATAGCATTCATACATAAAATAAATGTTTCATGCATACAACTAGGCAACATTCCCTCTGCAAAGTGATAAATAAAATATACTATCCCAGTAACCCAGTGGGCGATTAAAGGAACTGTAAAAAAATGCTGTTAATTAGAGCTATCTAGTGGGACCAGACAAATTAAAATAAAAGGAAAATCCGGAAAAAAAAATGGCCAAGACGAGTGAAGTTAGCAAGAATGAACAACCTCTTTCACACATTTGTGACGGCAAAGATTTCCACGCAGTGCTGACACATGCATTGTCCACCATATAGGTACAAACGAACACCAAGTGAGTGTATATTGTTAATATGAAATGTACTGTATATATCTTTTTTTTATATAAAATAAAATATGGGGTGACATATATAATTTCCAATAATAACTGTGCAACGTAACAAAGCCTATTCATATTGTGTAATATTACTACAGCAAGTGTTATATATGACTGATTCATAATACGATTCAAAGCTGCACTTTGCCATTGTGTTACTACTGTGTCATTATTCAGTATGCATGTGCACACAATAATGTCGCAACTTACAATGTAACATACAGTGTAATTGTATAATATTACTACAGTTACTACAATTACCTATAATATTACTACAGTTACTACAATTACCTACAATATTAATGCAGTTACTACAATACTTACGATATTACTGCAGTTACTACAATACTTACGATATTACTGCAGTTACTACAATTACCTACAATATTACTGCAATTAGGTAACAATTACAATATTACTTCAATTAAAAATACAGGTATATAACAATTACAACATTACTTAGATTAAAAATACAATTATGTAACAATTACATTCATACTATACAATGTAACTACAATGTTCCTACGATTCTGTTACCAGACTTATGTATTTCACTTAAGCATCATACAAGTTGCGTGTAATATTAGGCATTACTTAAGGCAAGATCACCATTAACCTACTTCCGGTTCACGATCTACGTCAAAATAATCACTCAAGGCATACCTAAACATGGTTTGAAGCGTGCACGTTACCACTGAGCCAAAGAGAGGATCCCCGCTTTGCCTCTGGGCAATGCGCGCTTTTATACGCCCCATTACAGCCCTCTTTCTCCCCTTGGTGATTAATTTGATGAGTTTCGAACACACAAGTTAGCACAGCATCGGAGGCCACCTCGGGCAAGCTGCGGACCACACCAAACAGCCCATCCCCGGGATGTAAGGACAGGGACGCTGTCAGCTAACCAAGGAACATCAAATTGTTAACCAAGCTCCGCCTCACATCCCACACCGCTGCCAACCATATGTAAAAACTGAAATGAAACTTAACAAATTAATAACTGTCCTGGTCGAGCTTCGATCTCGTGCCCCCGCGCTTAATACGGACGCACGTTACCACTTTAATACACACACACGTTACCACTGAGCCAAAGAGAGGATTCCCGTTTTGCCTCTAGGCAATGCGGGCTTCTATACACCACATTACATTAACAACTACAAAATATTTACAGTTACAATATATTATACCAACTGCGACGTGGCTAGTAAGGCTCCAAGAAAACAGACTTGGCTTTGTTGATTCCTTATAACAAACAAACAAACTGCTGAGGGGTAATTATAATAATTTTGCATAAAATGTTTCTCTGAATTTTGAAACCAAAAAAGTTTATATATAATCTGGGGATGTAAAGAGAGTTCCTGCAATATCGCTCCACATGTCAAGGGGAGTAGCTGGGTAAACCTTTACACAGACATGTACGAAGTACACAGAATGTAGGGAAGAATAAATTTGTGGTCTTCGAGAGAAATGAGGTCACAGAATGCAAAATGAATGAGGCTAGATGGTGAAGAAATGGAAAATGTGAGTGCATCTAAGTACTTGCATAGTGCGATGAGTAAGGATGGAAGTTTGGAGGATGAAATACTTGAAAGGACACAGCAGGGACGAAAGGTTGCTGGTTCACTGAAAACAACGATAAGATGAGAGGCGAGCATGGAAGTATAAAAAGTCGCTGTATGACAGTACTGTTATCCTGATTCTAATGTATGGAAGCGAAAGATGGACCTTGTTGGAAAGACACAAATAAAGAATGAGAGCAATGAAAATGAGTTATTTGAAAGGAGCATGGGGAGTTACGTGGAGAGACGGACTGCCAAATGAGGAAGTGAAGAAGCCTCGTGGTGTGGATATGGATATAATAGAAAGAGTTAGGAGAAATACACCGAGATGATTTGTCCATGTGGAGAGGATGAAGCGTGGGATATTGGCTAGGAGAGTGTGTGTGTGAGGTGGATGGGGGAAAGGGAAGAGGAGACCGAGGATGAGATGGAGGGATGGAGTGGAGAGGTATACGAGAGAGGGGGTGTGAGTTGGGAGTAGGGCAGCGAAATGAAATGGGACAAGGCGACATTGAGGCGATTCGTTTGTGGCCACCGCTTACGGGATTAAGGCATCTAGCTATAGATAGATATAGATCTCAACTTGCCAAGGGTAGATTGGCGGAATCATACAGCAGATGAAGAACCGGGGGAATTTCTAGACGTAGTACAGGACAAATTCCTCTAGCAATAAGTGTATTTGGGAGCCCACTTGAAGTAATGATATACTCTATTTGATTTTATCTAATAGAGGAAACATTAATGATATGGAAGTTGGCAGACTACCAAGTAATAGAGATCATGAAGAAATTAAGTTCATATTTAGTTGGGATAATTTCCTCTCACGGTAAGTATATCAGGGAGCCTACTAGAGGTAATTATATAATATAATAGCTTTTACCTAAAAGAGGATACGTCCTTAGTGATATGGAAATTGGCGGACGACTCGGTAATAGCGATCATGAAGAAATGTTCATATTTAGTTTGGACGTCACTTCTAATAAAAGAAAATTAAATTAAAAAAAAAAAAAGATCGATCGTTCCTATTTTTCGTCTAGGAGAATTTGATGGATTAAGATCGTATTTCAGAACCATAATGAATGGGCAGAATGATTACTTTAGAGAAGTCAAGTCACTGAGGAAGCTCAGGTCAATGGTGAAGGACAGGATATTGGTGGGAGTGTAATTCAGGTCACTAAAATAACTCTGGTCAGTACCAAGTAGCCGTTCGGTCAGTGAGAAATATGACGAGTTAGTAAATATAAACACAGAGGTCAGGACAGATATATCCCTTCAAAAGCGTTGAGAACGAAGAATTCATTACCGAAATGGCTAAACTACAGCTCAAAATTTCTCATAGGTCAAAGGAAAGAAATATATAAAAAAGAATAAAATGGGGAGAGGAATACTTATGTAACTGGTACTCAGTCTTGATGAGAAAGTAAAGAGTTAGATAAGGAGCGTAAAGCGAGGCTTTGAAACCAAGATTGCTCGAGAACTGAACGAAAGCCCCAAGGGTTTTTATCAAACGTACAATTCTAAAACAATGATAGGATAGGACTTCTTAGATCAAAATCAGGTAACATCACCCCTGAAAATAGTATAATGTGGTTGATCATATATGATTATTTCGTATCATTATTTTCAAGGAAAAATCGAGACCTGGTCGGTCAAGCAACAAATATTAACGATGATAATATGAACAATACTCTTAGTAAAATAACTATTAGTAAGAAAGTAATAACCTCAAGGCTAAAAAAAAAATCTCATGTCCGAACGATATATATATATTATATATATATATATATATATATATATATATATATATATATATATATATATATATACATATATATATATATATATATATATATATATATATATATATATATATATATATATATATATATATATATATATATATATATATATATATATATATATATATATATATATACTGTATATAGATAGATAGATAGATAGATGAGCCTCTGTGGTGCATTGGTAGAGTGCGTTTCGCACGCTGATGGACGTGGGTTCGCCTCCAGCCAGAGTTGTAAAAACTTTGGGAAGCGTTCACCGAGCCACTTACTACTTTGGCGGACATAAGGGGTGCTGTGGTTGAACCAGTGTCACATACTAGGCTTAAGGCAGGCCGATTACACTTGGTTTACAGACTACACACACATCCAAAGCCACTACAACACTATAATCACACTCACAAACACTTCTCACCCTACATACAGTCTCTACCAGACAGCCTAAGCCACTGGCTGTATCGTCCCTGCTTCGGTAGGGATAGGCCGGTCCTGCAGTGGACCTCAAGAGATGATGATGATGATTATATATATATATATATATATATATGCAAAAATTTTAAAGGGAATAAAGGACAAATATCAACCACTTTCAGTTATTTAATAATTCTTTAAGTTCAGAAGTTCCAGAGGCGTGGAAGACAGAGACCGTAGCACCCATTAATCAGCTGCGTCGAATTTCGAGCCATAACCCACCATCAGAAGTAGGAAAAATGTTAATGTCAATTTTAGTAAATGAAATTAGAGAACACTAAGAAAGATTTAATGTCTGAAATGAAAGTTAACATGGATATATGCAAGGATGATCCTGCCTCACAAACTTATCATTCTTCTCGGAGACTCGGAGGCAATAGGTAGTGATATAATGTACAATATTATTTATCTGGACTTTAGCAAAGCTTTTGATAGGGCTCCACGCGAAAGGTTAGTTAGAAATGTTCGAGCATACGGTATAGACAGTGATATCTTAAAATGAATAGAATCCTGCCAGGAGGGAGGAAAGTAGTTTCAATAAATGGCACTAAGTCGGACTGTGGATTACCGTAAGCAGCTTACCTAACAGTGTACACCACATGGATCAGTATCCAGTCCCTTACTTTATAAATGTATATATATATATATATATATATATATATATATATATGCATGACACAGACAGGCAGACAGACAGAGAAGTATAGATATAAAGATATATACATGTATGTATGATCTCAACTCGTGAATCACATGAAGTAATAGCAAATATGGCAATGACACAATACCAGGAAGTATCATTAGCCCTTCCGCCCACAATGACACCTTTGTCATCATATGCGTGTGGCTGCGACTATACTCGATGACACGTTTGTCATCATTTAAGCTAAAGACATCGTCACAGAAAAAGTTTTTGGCTGATCGGCGTCATTTTTGGTGGCATCATAGTTCCCGCGCTTCTTGTCAAAAGTAATGACTTGGCAACCTCGGGACCCGGACGTGTGGCAGCCCGGACAGGTTGATTAGTTCCACAGCAGCTGTCCCAGGCATGCATCATATTCAACTATACCTACAGTGCTTGTGTTTACTTTTTGGGCACTATTGTGATTAGATTTGGTGTTTGCAATAGAGAATTAGGTTTTTGTGAATCATTCCTGGCCGTTATCAGCCGTTGGCTCAACGAAGATTGTGCTAGGCCTACCCTGTTTTTTGGTGTATCCCAACAACTACACTCCCTCTACCCTGCACCCAATGTGAGTATTCAACCATTGAACAATAGTGACAGTGAATCAGGTGAATATAGTGTGCAATAGCTAGTGAGGAAGGACAGAAACGTTTAGCAGGGGGAGGCGGAAAACCGCCTGACAACAAGGCATTGTCTTGAATGGAATATTTGCCAAGGTGTTGATGAAGTCCTTTTTTTATGCTGATATATGGTGGATAGTGTTATTGAGCAATAGATAGGAGTATAGTGCAACAAGTGTACGTGATGAAATATTGGCTAGGGCAGAAATCACGTATGCCTTCAGCCACGGCACACCGTTGTCAGGAAGGGATAAAATAGAAGAGGCTTATAGGGATATTTGATTTTATCATATTGTTATATTTATTCTGAAAGCTTTCTGTGTGAAGTAAAGCATGAGAGTTATAGTGATATGTTTACCGTATGCTTGTGTGGATGAACGTAAACACTGCACCATGTGCTCGTCAGAAAGCAGATGTGACATACAGAGCACGTTCATGTACTGTTGTGGTGAAATATACTATATGTCTCATAAAATGATGGATTTGATTATGTGTATTGTTAAATAAAATCGTAAACACTGCAGCGTCTTCAGGTAAGGGAAACATCACCTGCTACACCTTAGCGCACAGGTAAGGGCCACGTACTTGTAATTCTTGTGGTGTAATATACTATGTAACTCATATATTGATAGATTTGGTTATGTTTTATGTGAAAGACAGGAAAAAGCTGACCCAATTGCTTGTAGGAAAGAGTGCGTCTCATACATCGGAGTTAGCACAGAGGTAGCGACATGCAACGCGAGGTTAGGAACGCGTGCATTTACATTTTATTGGTGAAATATACTGTGTATCTCATATACTGATAGATTAGCCTATGTGTTATGTGAAAATAATGTGAAAGACTGACCCACGGGCTTGTAAGAAAGAGAACATCTCTTACACATGAGCTAGCACAAAGGTAGCGAAATGCAATGTGAGATACTTAATTGTAGATGGTGTGATATATTATGTATCTCATACAATGATATATTTTGTTATGTGTTTATGTGAAAAGAAAGTGGAAGTGAACCACGTGATCGTCTGGAATTCATCATCCGGTACACCTTACTGCCCAGGTAGAGGCCACGTAATTGACCTACAGAACATGTGCATTTACAATTTATTGGTGAAATATACTGTGGATCTCATATATTGATAGATAAGGCTGTATTATATGAAAATAACGTGAAACTCTGACCCACGTGCTCATAAGAAAGAAAATGCCTCGTACACCTGAGCTAGCACAAAGGTAGCGAAATGCATCGCTAGGTTAGGAACACGTGCATTTACATTTTTTTGTGGTGAAATATACTGTGTGTCTCATAAAAAGTGATAGAACGGGTTATGTTGTATGTGAAAAGACAATGAAAAACTGACCCACGTGCTCGTAATGAAGAGTGCGTCTCATACACCTGAGCTAGCACAAAGATAGTGAAATGCAACGCGAGGTTAGGAACACCTGCATTTACATTTTTTTGTGGTGAAATATACTGTGTATCCCATGTATTGATAAATTTGGCTATGTTTTATGTGAAAAACTGACCCACGTGCTCGTAATGAAGAGTGTGTGTTGTACACCTGAGCTAGCACAAAGGTAGCAAAATGCAATGCAAGGTTAGGAACATGTGCAATTACATTTTTTTGTGGTGAACTATACTGTGTATCCCATGTATTGATAAACTTGGCTATATATTATGTGATAATAACATGAAAGACTGGCCCACTGCAGTGTGTTCTCGTACACCTTACCGCACAGGTAATGGCCTACAGAACATGTCCATATACATATTAGTGGTGAAATGTACTGTGTATCTCCTAAAAATAATAGATTTGGTTATGTGTAATGTGAAAAGTAAATAAAAGAGTTAACCACGTGCTAGTGGCCTCTACCTGTGCGTTAAATCAGGTGTAGGTGATGATGTTTTTCAAGGACATACACGTATATCATGAACCCTTGCGCTGTGCCAGTGTTGAACCAAGTTCTTGGTTAGCTGTCAATAAAATATCTTGACTCCTTTTTTTCAGCTTACACTCATACCACAGCACTGGACTACCACAGGGTCCTGAATCACTTCGACAGCAATTTATTCTCCAGTTGGCTTGCAACGACAGCAGTCTTGCAGAAATGAAACGTGGGTTGGCACCACATGAGTGGCGTAAGATCCTCGATGAGGTTGAGTCGGAAAGCGACACTGAGAGCGACAATTGTGGGGTGGAGGAGGTTGAGCTGCCACCATCCGGTCAGCAAGTGGAGCTGCCCCGCCACCTTCCATCGCGGGAGACCACACAACCATCATTGGCCAGCTTCACTGGAGAACCCTCCCCACCTCTAGGACATGCCTGTCCCACCACTCTCTTTGTCGGCTCCCAATCTCCAGGCCCCTCTGCCCTCCTTGGCAAGCCAGTGTCACTGGAAGCCAGGCCATCGTTTGTTGTGATGATCCCTCCACCTGCTTCTGTTGTGCAGGATGTTACGATGACATCCTTGCCAGCCAGGCCGAGGAGACTGGTGTCCCCAGAGCCCTCTGTCTCGTTCTCGTCCGAGGTGTCTCCTCCCACACGAGGGTGCTGTGGTCCGCTGCCTAGACACGGGGGACATCCAAGGGGTTGGAGGGCAGGCCAAAGGGTGTTGACAGGCCGATCCACTGCCACCGCCGCCACCGCCACTGAAGAGGAACCTGGGTGGAGCAGTGGCCAATTCACACCGAACCATGGGCCGTTCACTGGCTCCCCAGGGATCAAGGTGGATATTCCAACAACTCCCCTGCAGTTCTTCCAGCTCTTTTTCACGTGGGAGTTGTTGTCATACCTCACCGTGGAAACCAACCAGTATGCCACATTACTGGGGACTCAGCTGGATGCCTGGTCCTCCTGCAATGAAGAGGAGATGGCCAAGTTCCTGGGGTTATACCTTTTCTTGGTGGTAATGCACATGCCGATCATCAGGCACTACTGGAGGAGTTCTGAGCTGCATGACTACCCTAGGGTCCAGCGGGCGATGAGTGGAAGGTGCTTCACTGCCATCCTTTAGCACTTCCACACCTTCAACTCGCTCGCCATTCCCTGGGACAACCATGATCAGCTCATCCACATTCGCATGGTCATGGAGTACCTCCTTCAGCAGTTCCATTCAGCGTACCAACCTGAGGAGCAGCTCAGCCTGGATGAGGGCTCTCTGGGGTGGAAGGGCCGATGGTCCAAGGTGTCCCCTCTCAGATGAGGGCGCTGTGGTCCGCTGCCTGGACATGGGGGACGTCCAAAGGATCGAAGGGCAGACCGAAGGGTGTCGATAGGCTGACCCGCTGCCACCGCTGCCACTGCTGCTGAAGAGGATCCTGGGTGGAGCAGTGGCCCGTTCACACAGATCCCCAGGGATCAAGGTGGATATTCCAACAATTCCCCTGCAGTTCTTCCAGCTCTTTTTCACTTGGGAGTTGTTGTCATACCTCACCGTGGAAACCAACCAGTATGCCACATTCCTGGGGACTCAGCTGGATGCCTGATTCTCCTGCAATGAAGAGGTGATGGCCAAGTTCCTGGGGTTATACCATTTCTCGGGGATTATGCAAATGCCGATCATCAGACACTACTGGAGGAGCTCTAGGCTGCATTACTACCCTAGGATCCAGCGGGTGATGAGTGGAAGGTGCTTCGCCGCCATCCTTAAGCACTTCCACACCTTCAACTCACTTGCCATTCCCTGGGACAACTAAGTTCAGCTCATCCGCATTCGCACGGTCATGGAGTACATCCTTCAGCAGTTCCAGTCAGCGTATCAACCCAAGGAGCAGATCAGCCTGGATGAAGGCTCTCTGGGGTGGAAGGGCCGGCTGTCCTTCCGCGTCTACAACCCCCATAAGCCCACCAAGTATGCCATCAAGTTGTATATGTTGGCTGAGTCGTCCTCGGGCTACATTTGGAACCTCCAGGTCTATACAGGGGTGCAGTGTACCCTCGAGAACACCGTGTGGGGCCTCATGGAACCGTTGAAGGACCAGGGCTATAAGTTGTTCATGGACAACTATTACAATTCCGTAGCCCTTTGCAAACGACTCTTCACTGCAGGCTTTTACGTGTGTGGGACCCTACGGCTGCCTAGAGGAGCGCCACGCCAGCTGCAGGCCATCACCAGGGCTAAGAGTCTGCCCGAGGGGAGCATGGCTTACAGGCACAAGGACAATGTGCTAGTCCTGCTGTGGAAGGACAAGTGCTTTGTGAACATGGTGTCCACCTTCCACACTGCGGACACCATTCCGAAGAGGGTTCAAGGAAAGGTGCGGGGTCATGACGGGCAGACAACCTACATGGAGAAGATCGTTAACAAGCCCGTCATTGTGGAGGAGTACAACAGGTACATGGATGGGGTTGATCATTTCGATCAGATGGTCCAGTACTACCCCATCCAATGGCGAACTGTCAAGTAGACAAAGAAGATCACATTCTACTTCATCCAAAAGGCACTGTTCAAAGCGTTCACCTTGTACAAAAAGTACAGACACGTGCAAGTAACTCTCCTTGAATTTGTGGAGCAGATAATCTACGATCTGCATTTTCATGAAGAGGACTGGCCCGCGTCTGGACACATACTCCACCACGCCCCAGACCTACCTGCCAGGCAGCCAGCACCAGCAACACCTGGCACCCAGCAGGCACGACCACCAGCGCCAGGATGGGCCCAGCCACCACCAGCACCAGCACAGCCTGCAGGACATTCCACACCAGCACCACCTGCAGCAAGGCCATCACAGGTGCAACCAACACCACCAGCACCACCTGCAGGAGGCCCATCAGGAGTGTCAGCACCGCCACCACCTCCAGTTGCTGGTCCATCGGGAGTACTCATGCCTTGGCCTTGAGCTCCCGCACTACAGGACCACAGAGCACGAAGGTATCCAAGCAAGTGTCGCTGGGTGATTGACGACGACATGAGGTTGGATCGCACTGTGGGACACCACTGGGTGAGGATCCCAGACAAGAAGAGGCTCAGGTGTACATTGTGCTTCAAGTTGGGGATGAGGAGAGACAGAGGGAACATGTGTCCTGTATGTGATGTGCCACTTTGCATGGGTGATTGTTTCAAGTGGTACCATACCAAGCAATACCTTCACTAGTGGAGCGCACACACAAACACACACACACACACACACACACACACACACACACACACACATACACATTGTTACGGAACAGAGAAAGATAACGTACACTTTCAGTGAGAATGCTAAAAATCACTACTGTCCCGTAAAGTTCCAGGTTCAAAACAAAAGAGTTAGGTAAAATTACAAGTTAAAGTTTAATGCTCAAACTAACAACAAAACATTCAGGACTCATAAGGATAATGTAATGGCAAATAAACAGGTTAAATATATGGTTAACTGCAATAGCCTCTATTAACACGAAATTAGCAAGAGTAAATTTATCTAAGTCGGCCCTGATAAAATGAGATACCAGATAATACTCAGTGAATGCCAGATAAATAATTACAGATACAAACTATTATCAAAAATGACTGACATAAAGAACCCCACACGAATTACAAAAACTTCACTAGGCCTACAAATTAAACTTATGCTATACAGTACAAGAAAAAATGCAACAACAGTTATACTCAAATTACACACAGCTGCTAGATGGTTGGAGATTTCTTGAGCACTCACAATAATAATATCTGTACAGGAGGACAGAGATGTGAACAAAATGAGGAGCAGATCTAAGTGGCAATGATGCAGAGACTGAGCTCATTATATAGGGGCTGGCAGAGCTTGATACAACTTGTAAGAGGGACGCGCAAATGAAGCCATGGGGACAGAGAGCTGAAAATCCCGCAAAGTATAACAGAGAGAACGACTTACTCTACTATAACGGTAGAAGGGGGGGACTGAGGCAGAACACGCTCGTGATCAGACATGCAGCAACTGTGCGTTAAAATTACACAAAGGATGATGAAATCATAGGCTATGTAACACCTCCCCACAAAGAAAAAAGAAATTTACAAAGGAAATTTCTTATTACTCTAAAACAATCTGTATATGGCACTACAGACCATGCAAAAGTCTTTCCTAATAGTACAAAACATGAGATCTCCCTAGCACGCTCAGTCATAGGTACTTGCCAGTATCCCTTTAACAAATCAAACTTACTTATGTACCTAGCCTTTCCGATCTTGTCTATGCAATCTTCCACACGAGGGAGAGGGTAAGTGTCTGTTTTGGTCATCTGATTAACACGTCTGCAGTCAATGCAAAGCCTCTGTGACCCACCTGGCTTAGGGACTAGAGTGACAGGAGAACTCCACTCGCTCTGACAGGGCTCAATCATCTTGTGGTCCAACAGGTAGCCAAGCTCCTTCTGGATGAGAGGAACTTTCACTGGGTTCACACGGTAAGGAGGCAATTTAATTGGCTTTGCGTCTCCAACATCGACATCATGCATCAACATAGTGGTTCTTCCTGGAGTGGCACGGAACACTTGCGGGTACTCCTGCAGTAATGCCGAAAACTCCTGCCTTTCCTTGGGAGGTAGATGAGAAAGCTTAGTCTGGAGATCATTCATGATATCAGGATTCTTCCCCAAACTATCACTCAGGCTCATACTGCATGGAAGAGCTTCACTTGCAGACTCGGGTGGAACAGCTACAGTGCAGACTGGATTATTTTCGTCCCGCCTGTGATATAACTTTAGCATGTTGATGTGACATAGTTGCTTGCTCTTTCTACGATCTGGTGTGGCGATGACATAGTTGACATCACTGAGTTTCTTCTCCACGAAATAAAGGCCACTAAACTTGGCTTGAAGAGGTTGCCCATGAACTGGTAGCAGAATCAAAACCTGATCTCCTGGCTGAAAGTGGCGTAACCTGGACTTCTTATCATACCAAGTCTTCATCTTCTCCTGAGCAGCTCCTAAATTCTCTCTCGCCAGCTGTAAAGCAGTGGACAGCCGTTCTTTGAACTTCATCACATACTCCAGCAGGTTGACGTCATCTTCCTCCGACAGCCAGCATTCCTTGAGTAACTTAAGGGGTCCTCTTACTTCATGGCCAAACAGTAGTTCAAAAGGTGAGAAGCCCAGTGATTCATTTGGAGATTCTCTTGCAGCAAACACAACGAATGGAAGACCTTTATCCCAGTCTTTCTGATGTTCCAAACAGTATTTCTTGAGCATCGATTTGAGTGTTTGATGATATCTCTCCAACGCTCCTTGGGTCTGGGGATGGTAAGCTGAAGACGTGATCTGGGAGATGCCCAACTCTTTCAGAGACTGCTTGAAAACATTTGACATGAAATTACTTCCCCGGTCTGACTGTACCTCCTTGGGCAGACCAAACTTTGTGAAGAACCCTAGCATTTCCTTAACCACGTTCTTTGCTGAGATGTTTCTAAGTGGAATGGCTTCAGGATAACGAGTAGCCATATCAATCATGGTCAACACATAAGAAAATCCTGAAGAAGTCTTAGGAAGAGGGCCCACAATATCCACCAACACACGGGTGAAAGGCGCCTCAAAAGGAGGAATGGGAACTAGAGGTGCAACCTTTTCGGTCTGATTACACTTCCCCACAACTTGACAGGTGTGACAAGACTTACAATACCAGGAAACATCCCTGAAGATACCTGGCCAGTAGAAGTGTTTCAAAATGCGTGCCACAGTCTTCCTCACTCCAAGGTGTCCTGCCAAACTGGAATCATGAGCCACTCTAATGATATCCTGCCTACAAACACGAGGGATGACAACTTGATGTACAACCTCCCATTCACAGTCGGCTGATGCTGTTGGGGGTCTCCACTTCCTCATAAGTACTCCTGACTTTACATAATAACAAGTAGAAGCACCAGCTGACTCTTCCTCACTGCAAGCAGAGTTAGCTAGACCTTTCAACTCAGGGTCAGCAACCTGCAACTTAACCAACTCTTGACGAGACAAATTATCAACACTACGGGGTACTGCCTCATCTGGTGAGTGGTCCAAATTAGCAAGAAAAGTGTCAGCTAGGATAACATCATCATCATCATTATCCTCTAAATCACCAGTAACTTTAGACTTAGCCCTAGTGACAGCACATGCAGGGAACACATCAGGGACATCACAATCCTGGGACGCAGCCACTGGCTCACTAGACAACTGAGGAGCTGGACACACTTGACTTCCACCAATATCATTTCCAAGTAAGAAAGTTACACCTGACATTGGCAGTGTCTCAACCAACCCAACCATAACAGAACCATTAACAAAACCAGACTCTAAATTCACTCTGCACAGAGGGACAGAGAAGTAATTATTCCCTACACCTTGTAAGATTACAGTTTCATCAGAGGAATTAACATTAGAGCCTAGAACACTGGTCAGCATAAGGGATTGGCAAGCACCTGTATCACGATATATTTTAACTGATTTCCTGTCATTACTGTCCAGAGGACTGACAAAACCATCAGACAGGAAATTAGCACATGAACTCTTGAGAGTGTCACCCACGTTACTGCTCAAAAGAGGAGCTCCATCATGAGAATTTAAGTTACCCCTCAAAGCAGGTTCAGTTAACTCAGTTAAAGAATTCTGGGAACTCTCAAGAGTGGACACTAGACCAATTGACTGAATATTTAAAGACTCCTTTTTGTTCACATCACGCTGTCTCCTGAAACATCTCTCCGTAGTATGACCAAGCTTACTACAATAAGTACATTTACTTTTCTGAAATCTAGAGGTGAAACATCATCCTTATTCTCTTTCCTGTTACCTGTACTCTGAGTAGAGGCAACGTACTTACTCTCAGCTTTCCCTTTTTCTCTAGAATATCTCTTGTGAGTGAGAACATACTCATCAGCTAAAACTGCAGCATCAGACAAATTATCTATTCTTTTCTCATCAAGATATAGGCTTACATCTTTACTAATACACCTTTTGAAATCCTCCAGCAAAATCATCTGCTTAAATTTACCAAAATCAGAATCCACATTCTTAGAATTTAACCACTGCTCTAACAGATCTTCTTTGATTTTTGCATACTCAACATGGGATTGCTTATCTTGCTTATAAGTTGTCCTAAATTTTACTCTATAAGCTTCAGGAACAAGCTCATAGGCCTTAAGGATCAAGCTCTTAACTACATCATAATTATCAGACTGATCCTGAGGCAAAGATGCATAAGTTACTTGAGCTTTACCGGTGAGAACAGTTTGAAGGAGTACTGGCCAATACTCCTTAGGCCAATTAAAACCTGTAGCTACCCTCTCAAACAACTGAAAATACTTTGTTAAATCAGATTCATTAAAAGGAGGGACAAGTTTAACATTTTTAGCCACATCAAAATCATCAGAGCTAGATGATCCAGTTCCACCTTGTTTCATGCGATACTCATGGTCTGCCTGAATCTTAGCAATTTCAACTTGTGCCTCAGCCTCCTTAGCTTTTGCCTGAAATTCAGCTTCCTTCACACGAGACTCCGCCTCCTTAGCCTTAGCCTCCTGCAGGGCTAGCTGTAACTTAGCTAATTCAATCTGCGTTTGCTCATTTGGAGGAGTTACATTAAACAAGCTTTTATTAATCATGCCAACAATTTGATCTTTAGAATGATGAGAGTGAACTGCAATTCCCAATTGTTGAGCAACAAGCTTAAGTTCATTCTTTGTTCTGTTTTCCATATCACACACTGTTTGCACATTTGACAAAAAATCTTTGGCTTCATCAAGTGTAGAAATAGTAGCCATCATGAATATATCACAGTCACAAAATATCAAACAATATCCTTATGATAATATCCTGAATATCCTGATATGAGGTCGCCAAATTTATGTTACGGAACAGAGAAAGATAACGTACACTTTCAGTGAGAATGCTAAAAATCACTACTGTCCCGTAAAGTTCCAGGTTCAAAACAAAAGAGTTAGGTAAAATTACAAGTTAAAGTTTAATGCTCAAACTAACAACAAAACATTCAGGACTCATAAGGATAATGTAATGGCAAATAAACAAGTTAAATATATGGTTAACTGCAATAGCCTCTATTAACACGAAATTAGCAAGAGTAAATTTATCTAAGTCAGCCCTGATAAAATGAGATACCAGATAATACTCAGTGAATGCCAGATAAATAATTACAGATACAAACTATTATCAAAAATGACTGACATAAAGAACCCCACACGAATTACAAAAACTTCACTAGGCCTACAAATTAAACTTATGCTATACAGTACAAGAAAAAATGCAACAACAGTTATACTCAAATTACACACAGCTGCTAGATGGTTGGAGATTTCTTGAGCACTCACAATAATAATATCTGTACAGGGGAGGACAGAGATGTGAACAAAATGAGGAGCAGATCTAAGTGGCAATGATGCAGAGACTGAGCTCATTATATAGGGGCTGGCAGAGCTTGATACAACTTGTAAGAGGGACGCGCAAATGAAGCCATGGGGACAGAGAGCTGAAAATCCCGCAAAGTATAACAGAGAGAACGACTTACTCTACTATAACGGTAGAAGGGGGGGACTGAGGCAGAACACGCTCGTGATCAGACATGCAGCAACTGTGCGTTAAAATTACACAAAGGATGATGAAATCATAGGCTATGTAACAACATACACACACACACACATACACATACACACACACACATACACACAGACAGTACAAAACTCCTCACCACCAAACCGATCTGGTCCTGCAGGAAGATCATCGCTACTGGAGAAGTATGTGATATTCTTTTTTATTTATCTATTTACCTCTACTTATGTCAGTATATTTACAAGTACATACAGTATATAATGTTATTTACCTCAACACAAATGACAGGGAAATAAGTACAGCTTCAGTTTTAGTTGCTAGCAACATGTTTAGTGTTCATGTGTGGTTTCTGAGAGGACTAAAAACAAAACAGAAGTAATTATATAGCCTAAAATAGTTGTTGGTATAAAACCAAAGAAAGCGTAGCTAGCAAGCATGAAAATGTTAGCGGGCTACAGGAAAATAACGTAAGTGGGCGCGGCTGATGGCGGGTCAGCGCACGGGAAAATACACCTTAGTTTTTCGTTTTTTTTTTTTTTTCGAAAACTATGAGGCCTAGGGTCACCGTTCTTGCCTCATATGAAAGCAAATGAAATTCTACATAGGATGATAAAATAAAAACATAACAGTGCCGAGAAAAGTACTTCACTAAAGCTCCCTGAATAAAAAATTTGCTGTCGGAAATGGGTTTTACTTTTTCGCTTATTACTCGAAGACCATACCTTGTGTCAAACTGGGACCCCCCCAGTTTGAAAGCTAAAAAAATTCTCATTCGATTGATCGTATAACATGTAGAGATTGTTTAGTAAACATTCGA
The DNA here is from genome assembly GCF_032717465.1 of Coenobita brevimanus. NCBI lineage: Eukaryota > Metazoa > Arthropoda > Malacostraca > Decapoda > Coenobitidae > Coenobita > Coenobita brevimanus. Next base: position 31,486,943 of record NC_137014.1, on the reverse strand, counting down.
CTTATGATGTTGGGAAGTGAAATCTATGATCCCAAATGTTTATTCCAAGGGCCTTAATGTACATAGTGTTTTTTTTTTTTTTTTTGCTTATAGTGTAGAGCAAACATCGACGAATAGGAATATGTGGGTTTTGTGGCAAAATAAATATGTTTGGGTAGTGAAAATAAGCCGAGAATACACATTTTTGGAGCATGCAGCGGCTGGGTGGTAGGGGAGAAAGCCTGCACGTCACGGCACAGAAAACCTATGAAACTTATCCGCAGGGGAAGAGGTTAACTCGACTGATGATTGTGTTAACCTTCAAAAGGACTTTGATATAATCATATAAATTGTCTAGAGTTTGGCAGGTGGAATTTAATGTACAGAAATGTAGCATAATTAATGTGGGCAAGACCATCCCAGAGAAATCAGAATTCGAGAGAGATCTAGGAGTTATGATCTGTAAAGGCCTCTAACCAACGCTACAGTGAATTAAAGTGAGAAATAAATCAAATGGGGTCCTACACTTTAATGCACGAGGCGTGAATGAGTATAAATTCGAATACAGGGAAGAGTGACAAAAATATTATATTCATTTTACCATACGAACATAAGAAGAGATGATAACTGCAGTTGACCAGTGCTAGGCAGCTCCTACAAGAGCAATTAAACTACTAGATAAAGACAAGGCTAGCTAAGGAGAAGGCTCTCCCTCTCCCACCAGATCTTTTATATGCACAAAAACTGAAATGATTAAATATGCACTCACTAGAAAGGCGTAGACTTAACTGAGGTGTTTAAGTGCATGAAAGCAATAAACAGGGAAGACATTAGCGAGCTACTAAAAGTGATCATACAGGACAGAACTCGAACTAATGGTTTCAAACTAGATAAATTCCGTTTAAGTATGGAGGTAGGTAAAAATTGGTTTGGCAGTAGAGTAGTGGACGAATGGAATAAGCTACCTAGTTATATAGTTGCCACCCCTTCCATTGAGTTTCAAGCATAGCATAATCATATGACATGTAAGAGCTGGATATAAAAACTGACCTAGTTACAAATTCATTATTTTTCCTTTTCAGGGTTTGAGTAAGTAGTCTATTTTCTCCTGTCCCACTTTCCTACAAAATTTCCACATCAGTTTTCTCTTCTGCGTGGTGAACTGTTTCACAAGGCATAAGCGGAGAAACAAAGGCAGTGGTAGTAGACAGTGGTATGGTGTAGGTTTGGTTATGTAACTGTTGCGGACTGGCGTTATCGTATAAGCATCCATCCCATAACTCAGTGGAAGTCAGGGGATTCGAAGTCACGACAGAGAGAGAGAGAGAGAGAGAGAGAGAGAGAGAGAGAGAGAGAGAGAGATTGATTTGATTTGATTAATTTATTATGTCCGAAGGCAACAAACCTATTACAGTGCCATACGGCCATATGTGAGGTGAGTACAGGGGAACTCGTGCCACGCAGGACACGCTGTCTAGCTATAACAAATTAACAGCCACCAAAGTGTGGATGACGCATGAGAATAACATCTAGGTTATCATCTTCCAACAAATGTTTACAAGTGTCAAGTAATGTGAGTCCATGTGGTATTAAATCAGAGACAAGTGAACATTGCAGGCAATAATGGTCAAGAGTGTTGGCATTGCGTGTGTCACACAGCTTACAGGAGGAGAAATGAGGTACGTTGCCCGCCCAAGCCACCTGGCACAGACGTCGGTAGCCCAGCCTGAGGTGGGTACACACCTCGTTATGTCAACGAACCATAAGACCACTGTGACGATATCTATGGGGACGAGAGAGAAAGTGGTCATAATGTTGGATAGACACACTGTGAGCCCTCTCAGCATTTCTACAGTGTAGAACAGGGGAGCTGCTCTACGTATTATCTGCTTGTAGCAAATGGGGGAGGCATTAGTACCATCCATAATGGGCGGATCCAGTCCACAGGCAGTCCTTGCAAGGAGGTCAGCGGTGTTGTTGGCTATGAGACCAATATGAGAGGGAATCCACAGAAAGTGCACCATCAGCGAACGATCACGGGCAGTGGCCAATTGACGGAGTATCTGCATAACGAGGTGTTGATATGCAGGCCTGGGAGAGGAGAAGGCATGGAGGACCGGCTGTGAGTTACATGATCATGTCGCTGTTGTTCATCCATATTAATAAAGTAACTGCATCCAGGAGTCCATGTAGTTCACAATATGTAGAGCTCGACGAGACTGGCAATCGACGGCCCAACCAGCCCCCTTGAGGTGGATTCAGACTTGGGGAAAATACACCACAGCCAGCACTGCCATCCTCCTTCAGGGAGCCATCAGTGTAGATATGGTGGGCCGAAGGGAGGGAAGATGACAGCCTGGCGATGGTCTCCAAAGCTAGCGGTTTCTGAAGCTGAGGCAAGTCAGTCTTGGAGGCCGGAGTGTATGAGATAGCAGGCACAGGGGTCTGCCAAGATGGAATGCCATAGTTCAGCTCCTCAGCAAGCACCGATATGTTGATGTTTGGCCGTTGGACGTTTGAACAAACAGTATTAACTACTGTGCAGCCACCACTGTGAAGCAGAGGCCTTGGTGCAGTGGGATAAAGGGAAGTCCGAATGATGTGAGAGTAGTGGGGAGAAAGGTGAGGATAATGCAGGGACTTAACGCTGAAGCTGAAGAATGTAACCACGAAGTACATTGTCTCAACAAGTGGTGGAAGGTTGAGTTCAAGTTGCATGTTGACAATTCTGGTTGAGCAAGGGCAGCCCAGGATGAGTCTCATTACTGCGTTTTGGAACTTCTCAAGAGACTGTAATGCTGTTCTGGAAAGTTGACAAAGAGCAGGGGAGAGCTAATCAACAACTGATCAAATGAACGCAATGCATATGGTTCGTGCTACAGGAATAGACACCCCAGCAGCATAATTAGTGAGCCACTTGAGAGGTTTTAGGTGCCACTGTAGCCGGGTCAGCAGATCCTGAACAATCAGACGCACGAGTTGTCTTGCAGGAATGGAGGAAGAAATCCGTACAGGCGCCCCCAGATAAAGGTACTGTGTGCATAGAGGAATAACACAATCCCTGACAGAATATAGGCATTGTTCTTGCTGGACGGGAAGTGAAGATTCTACTCTTTTCTGGAGAGATAATGAGTCCGCATTTGGAAGCCGACTTGTGAAACAAGTGAAGGAAACGTTGCAGATCTGCTGGGGAATTTGAGTGAATGCAGATGTCATCAGCACAGCAAGTAATCATGGTTCCAGAGATCTCAGGAAGGAGGGTGTGTAGATGATGTATGAGGATATTAAACAAAAAAGGACTAAGGACACCACCTTGTGGAGCACCAAGCTCAAAATCCTTAGCAGTGCTGTATGCACCCTTAAAAAGAACACGAGAGAACCTATCAGTCGGGTAACCACTTATCCATCGCAGCAGGTTTCCCTTAACTCCAAAATCCACTAGCTGGTCAAGGATGATGTATCTGTTGGCGACATCAAATGCACTCTTTAAATCAATGAAGGCCACTACACTGGTGGGGGATAGGAGGGTGTATAGCTCCATGAGGCAGTGATGTGTCCCTCGCTGTGGTAAAAAACCGTACAGTCGGGGCGAGAGCTTGTCCTGCAGCCTAAACAAGAGTCTTGTGGGGAGGATGCGTTCTAGTACTTTACTGAAGCAGGAAGTGAGGGAAACAGGTCAGAATTTATCAGTGCCAGGTTTAGGAATAGGCACGATTGTACTGCGGGTCCAGGCTTGTGGCATGTATCCCAAATGGATGCAAAGGTTGAACATCTGGAGAAGGGGATTACCAGGAACTTTCAGGAGGACACAGAGGACAGAAAAAGTGATGCCATCATCACCTGGAGCCGTTACTCTACCCCTGGTGAGGGCCTGTCGCAATTCATCATCAGTTATAACCACACCATCCTCATCGTCTGCCCTCAGTAAAGCAGCAGTGAGACGGAGTGCATGAAAGTTTTTCTGGGTGGAGAGTACGTCCTGTATGTGTGCAGGAAGGGTACAAGCCCGTGACTGTGCAGACCAGGTATCTACAAGATCCTGTGCATATTGTGCTGGACTGTGGTGGAGGACACTAGAGGTTTCTTCTTAACCTGGTTGATAAGGCGCCACATGGAACCAACAGTCGTTTGATGGTTGATGCTATCGGTAAGTTTAAGCCGCGAATCGGTATAAACGCAGTGCTGGAGAGCAACTAGATCATCCCTCGACAATTGATACTGATGAAGACTCTCGGGGGAAGGTCGTCTTTGAAAGGCAAAACCGTCTTTCACCGCCTTCCTCTCTGCCTGAGTGATGCAATTATCCAGTGTCCAGGTGTGGGCATCATGATGGCGCATAATGTGTGGCCTGCTGACATACTGGGTGTAGAGGTCATGCGTGAAGCTGACAAGTGATGAATACAGCTTTTCAGGACAATGAAGGTCGATTGTGGGAAGAAGGTTGGTCATATAGGAGATGTATGTACGGCAGCACTTGGTTGGAACTGCAATGCGACTGCATCTGTGTACAGGAGAAGGTAAAGCAGGGAGGGAATAATGAAGGTTGAGAGCAATGTGATCAGAGAAGAGCGCAGGGATAGACGAGCACCTGACCCGGGATACCACGAGGCCGGATGTAAGGACGTGAGAGTGTGTTGCCCCACCGGTGTCCCAACGGGTGAGCTGATTACGACGAATATACTCAAGAAGTTTAGTCCCGTTATGGCCAACAGTGGCAGAAAGGTCCCCCAAAGCAGGGTGTCAGGCATTATAATCCCCCATGTATATCATGCCACGGATGGTGGGAGCTGGGAGAGCAGCTGCATTCAACCTACCTGGAGCAGAGTACACGTTCCACAACCGAATTGTGCTGCTTCCAATGATGACCTCAAGAAGCTGGAAGGTTGTCTCATCATCTACAGAGCTTTGGAGGAAACGGTGCTGGATGGAGGAGTGGACATATGTAACAAGTCCATTCCTAACTCGATGGACGTAAGAAACACAACCACTAAGAGTGGGTGCCTCTACCCTGAGTAGCGCATGACCAACAAAGGATTCCTGTATGAAAATGATATCCAGGTGGCGACTGTATACATATCCACTGAGTGCAGTAAGTTTAGACCACTTAGTAACACCACAGGCGTTACAAGAGATGACATGCAGTTGTGCCATGTTACCGAACTTTACCATGACGTTTGCGAGGGGCCAGATGAGGAAGTGGTGGTGGCATGAGAAGTGCAACGTGGCGTGCCATGAGGGGAAGACTCCCTGGGGGGAACATTCAGTCGTCCAATGAGAGTGACAACGGGTTCCAGCTTCTCCGTAAGGGTCGTGACAATCATAATGATGTCTTGTGATTCAACCAGTGAATTTGATGTTGTCTCAAGTGTGGCTTGCTTGCTAACCAAGCCATCAATGCGGGCTTCTGTTGCATCAAAACATGCCGTAAGTGAGCTAATCCGAGTCCTGAGAGTGGCAATAGCATCGCGAAGTTCAGTGACTGCAGCTGAGTCCAAACCGACACTGGAGGCAGGGGGAGCGGCAGTGCGGAGTGGTAGTGGTGGTGACGCTAGTGGAGCCCCACCCTTGGCAATGGGGGCAGGGTTAGCCTGGTGTCTAGTGAAGCCATGCCAAATGTTAACCCCTTCTTGATGACATTGGGGACATTTCCAATGCAAGGTATCTGGAGGTGGCAGGTTGGGTTGCATTGAGGCTGTATCAGAAGCAGGTCGAGGGGGTCAGTGAGGACACGTCCGAGAGTTGTCTTGGCCAGAGCACCATGCACACCGTTTTGGTGCAGAGCAATACCGAGAGATGTGACCAATGCCCCAGCATCGAAGGCACCACGGTTGCTCATCCTTCATCTTGCGAAACTCACAAGATTGGAAGCAGGGAAGGAAGCTGAAGGTGACAATTGGTGGTGGTGGGTGAGGAAGGCTCCAGGTTACTACCAGCTGGTTGATAGGAGTGCCATTCTGGTGGAAACGTTGGGCTGAGTAGATACCTGGCAGCTCCTTGGCCAAGTTGGGATCAGTGCAGACAGGATAACGTGTAAGGAGGTAAGTAGGAAACTTGCGGGACCTTTCAGGTGAGTCTTGAATTTCCAAAGAAAGGGATAGGAACTCTCCTTTAGTTGCGCTATCTACGACATCCCTGCAACAGGAAAAGATTGCAGACATCTTGACCTCTGCTTGGGTGTGGTCAAGGTGAAAAGCACGGTTGACCTCAGACAATCATCAAAGTTTGATGTCCACAGTTGGGTTGTTTTTTAATAAAAGCTTGATGTAGTCAGCCCTGGGCGTGAACACCGGAGGCGTAGAGGCAGGAAGCAATGGTGAAATTTGAGGGGATTGGACAAGCTGCGGGAGGCGAGGAGTGTTGGATCCAAGGGAGGTTGCCCTCTGCAGAGGACCAGAAGTCTCCTACCACTTGGAGGATTTGGTAGCAGGGGATGAAAGCTTACTGTTGCTGTCCGAAGTGTTATGCACAGGGCGCTTGGCAGAGGAAGATGCCTGGCTGACGAGGTGAGATGCGGCAGGTACAGATAGCGTTGGTTCCGTAGCTACTTCCCCAGAGAGCAAGACATTGCTACTACTTTGTGGTAGCTGTGGCCAGTCACTCTGGGTCATCTCATCCTCATCACTCAGTGCCAGGTCAGCTTCAAGGTCCTCAAGCGTGGCAGGGCCCGAGTACTCCATGCTGCACACCTAGCCAGGTAGCAGGGTGAGCGGGGCGTCAGCTTCACCAGCACGACAGAACAGAGCAATGGTAGCAGAGGAAGTGCAGTACCATGACATCACACAGGTCTTAGTGCGCATGCACAGAAACGAGAAAACCCGACCAGGGGGGCCCCGTCTGCTGCACTGAATTTCCCCCCCAAACTACAGGCTAAATCCAAACACCAGAAAAACACAACCAACGGTGAAATAAGCACCAGTCTTTTATGTTGCTCCCTGCAACAACAGAAGGGTGTTGGAAAGCAAGGATCAGCAGAAAAACCAGGAATATGAGCCTCAAACAGCAATGATTTGTTTATGTCCGGCCCTCTGGTGGCGAAATCCAGAGAGAGAGAGAAAGAGATAAAACTCTTGCTGAATTTATAAATAGATATCCTTCATTATTAAATCAGCGACTTACTAAAACCAAAGTGGGGGATTGGAATGGCATTAGAATAAACAGTGTGGCTTAATCTGTAGTCACGCGGGGACATTTTTGAACAATAACAAACCGAAGGACAATAAGAGTAATGAAGTTATTTCAGTGGGGTAACATGAGTCGATCCATCACAGCACGGACAGAAAAAAATGCAAGCGTTTCCATGCAAGCAAATGAATACCATAACATGCATGCATACATCAATAAACCCACTGAAGATACACGCTAATGAGGATGCTGCTTTCCTGACAATGTCGATGCTTACAATACTGGGCTGAGATGTTCAAAACATCGTTGCCAGACGTCGCTATGATCATCGTAACGCGCTCGTAGCGGCCATCTTTGATCGTGAGCTACGACAACCGCTAAGGTGTATCTTCTAACGCTCGCGACAACCCTCGTAGCTCACGATGATATGATAAAACCCGTTCCGTTCCGTTCCTATTGTTCATAATGCAACCCACCTGATTGTCGCTGGGCCAATCAGAAGAGAGATTTCATAAACTTGAAAGATTGTGAGCCAGTCATAATGCACTTTCAAAATGTAAACAAATACACTCCTCCAAGCACGCAGGTACATCACTCAAGTAACTACGGTATTCATCCCAAGACATCTGAGAAATGGCAAGTGACAAGTCCCCAGCCAAGCGAATTTTTCGAGCAAATTTTACAGATGAGGAGATGATGATGCTAATACAGGGTTGGCTCGACAGACAGACAGTACTGAGGGAAAGGTTTAGCGTCAAAGTACTGCTGACAGAAGACAAGCGGCATGGGACGAGATATTAACGAAACATATTGATAATTTTGATAATATCGAGATGCAAACTGAGACCCTTTTACTTGAATAAACAATATATCATTGGCTCCAGACTGTACTGTTACGACTCCCACAGAGTTAAACCATGTTTTAATGAACAGTGCATCGGTCTGCATTTTTATAGGTGTAAGCAGTAGATTTCCCTTCTTTGCTTACCTCTTGGCATCTTAACTTTCCTATTCTGTAAAACACATGTGTCACTGTTAATTATTCTGCTCACACATCCCTGTGTTAAGCCGAATGTGTCTGCCAACACACTCTGAAATGAGCCACTTGCATAAAATATGAATGTCATTAACACCTGCAAATGACATGGCACAGCACGGGATCTTCTTGTCGCCAGTCCAACTAGTGGTTCAACTCTTGCACACCAATGAAGGAGTTCTTGTCTGGGAAACCTATAGTATCTCAACAAATGTTCGGCACTGTAAGCAAATGGATCCAGTCTGTCTCTGTAGTTTCTTTCGCATCTCATCGCTCTTTGTACTGCCAGTTCTACCTGTAAAACCACTTGTAACTCCATCTTCGTTCACAGAAAAGGGTAAATAAACAAACTCAGCATCACTTGATAGAGTTTGTTAGAGAAACATCCACTGTGCGACCCTACGATCTGCTTAAGGGTGCTTGTCAGAAATCGTAGTGCTATGAGCAAATATGGCAGATGGAGCATCGTAAAATTTGTTTGAACATACACCTTAGCGGTTTATGAGCGCGCTATGATTATCGTACCCGCTACGATGATCTTAGCAGCCGTTACGAGCTTTCGAACATCCCACCCCTGAAGCGGAATACATCCACCTTTAGGTTCCGTTTCTTACATACTATCCCAAATTCATTCACTAAGCCTTGCAGTTCCCTGTTGTCATCACTTAACAATACAGTATCATCTGCAAACAGTACAGGAAGTTTCCAAACGCTGCCCTTTTTCATTAGGGCCATTCCTACATCCACTGCTCTACCTTGCATCTCTTTTTAAACCTCATCCATACACAGCTTGAACAACCATGGAGACATGACACATCCCTGTTTCAATTCATCATTCATATAGAAAAATTCACTCAGTTCACAATCCACAAGCACTGCAACCTTAGCACCCTCATACATATGCTTCACGGCATTCAGCAACCTCCCATTTACTCCATATATTTTTTTAATATTTGCTACATTCACTGTCTAACCATTCTGTCATATGCTCTCTCCAAATCCATAAATGCCGAATACAACTTCCTTCCCTTCTCTAGAAACTTCCCCACCAAAGACCTAAGAATGAATATCTGATCTACACAACCTCTCTCCTTCCTAAAACCTCCCTGTACTTCTCCAACCAACTTCTCTGTTATTTCCTTAACTCTGTCATTAAGTATCCTACCATTTACTTTTCCTGGTACTCTAAAAATACAAATGTCCCTATGATTACCACAGACTTCTTTTTCCCTTTTTCCTTTGTACAGGTGAATAAATCTGACTTCCAATCCTCCGGGACTTTACCTTCTTCCCAGGCCAATCTACACATCTTTCATATCCATTCTTCTGCTATCTCTCTCCCATGCTTCAGCATTTCACCACACAATTTCTCAGTTCCTGGGGCTTTTCCCATATTGACTGGCTTCATTGCTACCACTACTTGCATCCTACTGATCTCTTCCTCCCTTCCCAACTCTTTCCTTCACCCGGCCATTCCCCAGCCACGTGTAATCACATTACTTTCATTCTCAATGTTTAACAGTTCCTTAAAGTGTTCTCCCCATCTGCTCATTTATTCTCCCTTGTCCACTATCAATCAACCATTTTTATCTTTCATTCCCCTACTAATTTCTTTATCACGATGTCTAACCCTCTTTACTTCCTTCCAGAACATTTTCTAAAATTCCCTCCACTTTACACTCAAATTTCTTCCTAATTCCTCATTCACTATCTTCTTACTCTCTCTTGGTAATCTTTTCACCTCTCTCTTCCTCCCTACATACAACTCTTTCTTCTGTCTCTCAACTTTTTTCATGTCTCTGCTTCCCTTCCACTCACATTATGGTTTCTTCTTTTGCGCCACAAGTTGTCTCACCTCTTCATTCCACCATGTGAATACATTTAAGTACTTGGGTAGTGTGATGAGTAAGGATGGAAGTTTGGAAGATGAAGTGCTTGAAAAGGTGGAACAAGGAAAAAAGGTTGCTGGTTCTTTGAAATCAGTGATAAGAAACAGGGAAGTGAGCATGGAAGGAAAAAAGTCGCTGCATGATAGTACTGTGATACCAACTCTAATGTATGGAAGTGAAGCTTGGACCTTGTTGGAAGGACACAAGTCAAGAGTGAGAGCAGTGGAAATGAGTTATCTGAGAGGAATATGTGGAGTTACATGGAGAGACAGACTGGCAAATGAGGAAATGAAGGAGCATTGTCGTTTGGATGCGTATGTAATAGAATGCATTAGGGGAAATACATTGAGGTGGTTTGACCATGTGGAGAGGATGAAGAGAGAGAGACTAACGAGGAGAGTGTATGTGAGTGAGGTGGAGGGGGTAAGAGGGAGGAGGAGGCCGAGGTTGAGATGGAGGGATAGAGTGGATAGGTATAAGAGAGAGGGGGGTGTGAGCTGGGGGGAGGGTAGTGAAGTGGCGGAGGACGGGGCGACATGGATGCGGTTTGTCTGTGACCATCCCTTGCTGGATTAAGGAGTCTGGCAATGGATAGATTGATAGGCAGATAAGCAGGATACCACCATTAGCATGTTTGTGACCTTGAATGTGCAGTGGGCTTGGATGTAAACAACAGCTGATCAAATGAACTACCATTGTATGCTACCCCTGCGCTTTAAATATTATTTTAGAATTGTATTCACTTGAATATTAATATACTATGTGATTAGCACAAAAATAAACATGACAGTTTCTGATATTAAGTATCATACTAGCTTGCATTTGACTCCAATTATTACTGGAAGTTTTTCGTGTTCAAACGGACACGACCGTCTGAGAATCTTTCCTAAGTAATTGCCCCGAAAGCTTATGAACGTTCGTATATTGAAGGAAATTGCAATTCTGTAAGCAACAATTACTCGAAAATGTTCCGTGTGACCACGACTTTGGACATAGCAGGGAAGCATAGGGTAGGACAGGGAAGAGATGGGTAGGTAAGAGTGGAATAGGGCAGGACAAGGTAGAGAGGGGAAGTATAGGGTAGAGAAGAGTACGGTAGGACAGCTCAGGGCAACGAGTGGTAGGGGAGAGGACAAAGAAGGATAACGTTGGGTCGGACAGGCTTGTCTGTCTGTCTCTCTGCCTGTCTGTCAGGAGAGAAGTGAATAAAGCTAAATGAAAAAATATCAAGAGCCGTGGCTCACCATAACTCGAAAAAGACAGCTAATGGCATGTGGAAGTGTATGGACGTAGGAGGACTACTGGGCCAGGTGACGGGCTGTAATGCCTATGGGCAGAGTTGGACACTTAAAAAAAAATAGATAAAATAAAATAATAATAATAATAATAATAATAATAATAATACCACGAAGCAATGCCAAGGCATAGCAAATCCGTCCCAGGCAGCCATTTTAGTGCTGACGTATAAACATAACAAGACATCTAGTCAAAGATGTCACATATCAGATTACGAGTAAATCGGGTGAAAATTGACGATTTTATGCCCATTTAAAATTTTAGGCCCGACCCATCTGACAATGACCCTCTACCGCTAACTTGGGGGTGACCCCCCTTATGTAATGAGGCATGTTATAGGATGCTGATCTGAAAGATAAACATTTAGGTTTTGGTTTCAAGTCCATGTGACGAATTTGAAAGGAGTTATGCCAAAACAAAACTTCTTTTTTTACACTTTTTAGGCCCATAGCCTGGGCTTTGGCCCAATTTGGCCCCATAATTTAATCAAGTGATTAGAAGGTCATAGCCCATCATCCCTGCTATTTTAGAAAAAATCGCACCTGTAGTTGTCGCGTAAAGTTAACAGACAGACAAACCGAGTGAATACAGTAACCCGTCCCCGAGCCCCTTCGGCGTGAGGACGGGTAATAATGATTATAATAAATGGGTCTCTGCCTCAAGTACTGAAAGCCTACAAAAATATAACAGAGGCAGTTAGGGTTTGGAGGGAAAGGACATGCCAGCTTGTTCTTAGTGCACTAAATATTCGAAATCAATCTTCTGTGAAAATTACACGAGATTGGATGCTCCGGGCTATGAAAAATGGAACATTACAGCTCTTGGCAAAGATGAAGGTACATACTAAATACTAAATTGCCTAACTAGAATCAAAAACAGTCCGCTTCAGGGCTTACTTAACATGAGCTTCAGGTTTGGTAGATTACCTATAAAATGGAAATGATCTATAAGCATCCCTATTCCCAGGGTTAATGGAGACAGCAGACCAGTATCTCTAATATGTGCAGATTAGTATCTCTAAAATGTTTTTGCAAAACGTTAGAATCTTGATAAGAGACTACTTTACATTCTTGGGGATTGTCTTAGTAGTGATCTTTCGGATTAATAAGAGGAAAGACACTATTGTTGCTGTAAGTGATTGTTTATCAAATGAAGCTGACTCCTGCTGGGTATTGTTAATTTAAAAGGATCGTTCGATAAAGTAAATGGAGGAATTTTATCACATAAGATAGCTAGAATAAGAGTGTCAGGGAGGCTGCTTTACAGGATAGGAATCCAACTACATTGCCGGAAAGCTCGAGGCTTTTTTCAGATAATTTTCAGATAATTTTTTACAGGAAAAAAAAATGATCTGAGAACACCTCAAGGTGGAGTTTTGAATCCAATAATCTTTAACGTTTTAATGAATGGAAAATTTAAACACTGGGCATGGGATCAAAACAATCATTTATGCTGACAATATTTTAACACAGAGTAAAAATTTTGAACCTATGCAGACGGCATTAGATAAGTCTAAACTGATTACGAAGCAGATGGGACTTGTAATAATGAAAAGAAGACAGAGTTTTCAGTGTCTGGCAGTGGGCAGCAAACACTGGATAAACAATGGTAAAAATATAGAGAAGCTATATATATATATATATATATATATATATATATATATATATATATATATATATATATATATATATCTCGTCATCAGCCGTTTCACTGTTCACTGCAGGACCAGCCTATACCTACCGAAGTAGGGACGATACAGCCAATGTATCTACCAAGTGGCTTAGGCTGTCAAGTAGAGATTGTACAGTATGTAGGGTGAGAAGTGGTTGTAAGTGTAATTGTTGTGTTGGAGTGGCTTTGGATGTGTGTGTAGTCTGTGAACCAAGTTTAATCGGCCCGCGCAAGCCGACTGGGTGCAAGCATACTTTATAGTATGTGACACTGGTTCAACCACAGCACCCCTGATGTCCGCCAAAGCAGTACGTGGCCAGATGAACGCTCCCAAAGTTTATTACCCTGGTGGGGAACGAACCCTCTTTCTTCAGTGTACGAAAACGCACACTTTACCACTGAGGTTCCATATATATATATATATATATATATATATATATATATATATATATTTATATATATATAATTAGGTTTATTTATATATATATATAGTTACGAAACAGAGAAAGATAATGTACACTTTAAGTGAGAATACTAAAAAAATCACTACTGTCCCGTAAAGTTCCAGGTTCAAAACAAAAGAGTTAGGTAAAATTACAAGTTAAAGTTTAATGCTCAAACTAACAACAAAACATTCAGGACTCATAAGGATAATGTAATGGCAAAAACAGGTTAAATATATGGTTAACTGCAATAGCCTCTATTAACACGAAATTAGCATGAGTAAATTTATCTAAGTCAGCCCTGATGAAATGAAAAACACTGGGTAATGCTCAGTTAATGCAAGATAAATAATTACAGATACAAACTATTATTACCACTGGCTGACAAAATGAATTCTACACAATTTACAAAAACTTTCCAGGCCTAAGAATTAACCTTATGCTATACAGTACAAGAACAAAATGCAATAACACTTATACTCAAATCACACAGCTGCTAGATGGTTGGAGACTTCCTGAGAAATTCACAATAATAATAACTGTACAGGGGAGGACAGAGATGTGAACAAAATGAGGAGGAGATCTAAGTGGCAATGATGCAGAGACTGAGCTCATTATATAGGGGCCAGCAGAGCTTGATACAACTTGTAAGAAGGACGCGCAAATGAAGCCATAGGGACAAAGAGATCAAAATCCCGCACTGAACAACAGAAAGGACGACTTACTCTACTATAACGGTAGAAGGGGTGGACTGAGGCAGAACACGCTCGTGATCAAACATGGAGCATACCGTGCGTTAAAATTACACAAAGGATGATGAAATCATAGGCTATGTAACACCTCCCCACATAGAAAAAGAAATTTACAAAGGAAATTTCTTATTACTCTATAACAATCTGTCTAAAGTCTAGATAAGCAATCTGCAATGACATTTTCTTTCCCCTTGACATGTTGTATGTCTAATGAATACTCCTGAAGAAGTAGACTCCATCTTGTCAATCTCTGATTTTTATCTTTAAACTTACTAAGGAATTTCAGTGGGTTATGATCGGTATAAATGACTATGGGGTCAAAACCAGAACACAAATAAAATGAAAAATGCTGTAAACCCAAAATCAAGGCCAAAAGCTCTTTCTCAATAGTTGAGTAGTTCTTTTGAGGTAGAGTGAACTTCTTACTGTAATAAGATACAGGATGTTCAATACCCTGATCATCCTCTTGCAGCAAAACAGCCCCAGCTCCTGTATCACTTGCATCAACAGCCATCTTAAAAGGCTTAGCACAATTTGGAGTAGCGAGCACTGGCTGACTTAATAGGATAGCTTTAAGTTTGTTGAAAGAGGATTCACAGTTATCGGTCCAGACAAATTTAACTCACTTTTTCAGTAGGTCTGTAAGTGGTGATACAAGAATAGAAAAGTTAAGAACAAATCTCCTGTAATAACCTACCATTCCCAAAAATCTTTGTAGCTCTTTCCTACTTTTAGGTCTGGGAAGATCACTTATAACCTGAACCTTAGCTGCTGGTGGTGCAACATGTCCATCACCAATTACGTACCCAAGGTACTGAACTTTAGCTTGACCAAACTCACACTTTGATAAATTAGCTACAAGATTAGCCTGAACCAAACGCTCAAGAAATTTACTGACATGGCATAGGTGATCTTTCCAGTTGTCACTGAAGATTAATACATCATCAATATAAACAACACACCCTGCCAAACCCTCTGTTACAACATTCATGAGCTTCTGAAATGTGGCTGGTGCATTCTTCATGCCATATGGCATTACAGAACATGCAAAAGTCTTTCCTAGTGTTACAAAACATGAGATCTCCCTAGCACGTTCAGTCATAGGTACTTGCCAGTATCCCTTTAACAAATCAAACTTACTTATGTACCTAGCCTTTCCGATCTTGTCTATGCAATCTTCCACGCGAGGGAGAGGGTAAGTGTCTGTTTTGGTGATCTGATTAACAAGTCTGTAGTCGATGCAAAGCCGCTGTGACCCACCTGGCTTAGGGACTAGAGTGACAGGAGAACTCCACTCGCTCTGACAGGGCTCAATCATCTTGTGGTCCAACAGGTAGCCAAGCTCCTTCTGGATGAGAGGAACTTTCACTGGGTTCACACGGTAAGGAGGCAGTTTAATTGGCTTTGCGTCTCCAACATCGACATCATGCATCAACACAGTAGTTCTTCCTGGAGTGGCACGGAACACTTGCGGGTACTCCTGCAGTAATGCCGAAAACTCCTGCCTTTCCTCGGGAGGTAGATGAGAAAGCTTAGTCTGGAGATCATTCATGATATCAGGATTCTTCCCCAAACTATCACTCAGGCTCATGCTGCATGGGAGAGCTTCACTTGCAGACTCGGGTGGAACAGCTACAGTGCAGACTGGATTATTTTCGTCCCGCCTGTGATATAACTTTAGCATGTTGATGTGACATAGCTGCTTGTTCTTTCTACGATCTGGTGTGGCGATGACATAGTTGACATCACTGAGTGTCTTCTCCACGAAATAAGGACCACTAAACTTGGCTTGAAGAGGTTGCCCATGAACTGGTAGCAGAATCAAAACCTGATCTCCTGGCTGAAAGTGGCGTAACCTGGACTTCTTATCATACCAAGTCTTCATCTTCTCCTGAGCAGCTCCTAAATTCTCTCTCGCCAGCTGTTAAGCAGTGGACAGCCGTTCTTTGAACTTCATCACATACTCCAGCAGGTTGACGTCATCTTCCTCCGACAGCCAGCATTCCTTGAGTAGCTCAAGGGGTCCTCTTACTTCATGGCCAAACAGTAGTTCAAAAGGTGAGAAGCCCAGTGATTCATTTGGAGATTCTCTTGCAGCAAATACAACGAATGGAAGACCTTTATCCCAGTCTTTCTGATGTTCCAAACAGTATTTCTTGAGCATCGATTTGAGTGTTTGATGATATCTCTCCAACGCTCCTTGGGTCTGGGGATGGTAAGCTGAAGACGTGATCTGGGTGATGCCCAACTCTTTCAGAGACTGCTTGAAAACATTCGACATGAAATTACTTCCCCGGTCTGACTGTACCTCCTTGGGCAGACCAAACTTTGTGAAGAACCCTAGCATTTCCTTAACCACGTTCTTTGCTGAGATATTTCTAAGTGGAATGGCTTCAGGATAACGAGTAGCCATATCAATCAGGGTCAACACATAAGAAAATCCTGATGAAGTCTTAGGAAGAGGGCCCACAATATCCACCAACACACGGGTGAAAGGCGCCTCAAAAGGAGGAATGGGAACTAGAGGTGCAACCTTTTCGGTCTGATTACACTTCCCCACAACTTGACAGGTGTGACAAGACTTACAATACCAGGAAACATCCCTGAAGACACCTGGCCAGTAGAAGTGTTTCAAAATGCGTGCCACAGTCTTCCTCACTCCAAGGTGTCCTGCCAAACTGGAATCATGAGCCACTCTAATGATATCCTGCCTACAAACACGAGGGATGACAACTTGATGTACAACCTCCCATTCACAGTCGGCTGATGCTGTTGGGGGTCTCCACTTCCTCATAAGTACTCCTGACTTTACATAATAACAAGTAGAAGCACCGGCTGACTCTTCTTCACTGTAAGCAGAGTTAGCTAGACCTTTCAACTCAGGGTCAGCAACCTGCAACTCAACCAACTCTTGACGAGACAAATTATCAACACTACGGGGTACTGCCTCATCTGGTGAGTGGTCCAAATTAGCAAGAAAAGTGTCGGCTAGGATAACATCATCATCATCATTATCCTCTAAATCACCAGTAACTTTAGACTTAGCCCTAGTGACAGCACATGCAGGGAACACATCAGGGACATCACAATCCTGGGACGCAGTCACTGGCTCACTAGACAACTGAGGAGCTGGACACACTTGACTTCCACCAATATCATTTCCAAGTAAGAAAGTTACACCTGACATTGGGAGTGTCTCAACCAACCCAACCATAACGGAACCATTAACAAAACCAGACTCTAAATTCACTCTGCACAGAGGGACAGAGAAGTAATTATTCCCTACACCTTGTAAGATTACAGTTTCATCAGAGGAATTAACATTAGAGCCTAGAACACTGGTCAGCATAAGGGATTGGCAAGCACCTGTATCACGATATATTTTAACTGATTTCCTGTCATTACTGTCCAGAGGACTGACAAAACCATCAGACAGGAAATTAGCACATGAACTCTTGAGAGTGTCACCCACGTTACTGCTCAAAAGAGAAGCTCCATCATGAGAATTTAAGTTACCCCTCAAAGTAGGTTCAGTTAACTCAGTTAAAGAAGTCTGGGAACTCTCAAGAGTGGATACTAGACCAATTGACTGAATATTTAAAGACTCCTTTTTGTTCACATCACGCTGTCTCCTGAAACATTTCTCCGCAGTATGACCAAGCTTACTACAATAAGTACATTTACTTTTCTGAAATCTAGAGGTGAAGCTGGTATTTACTTCCTGAGAAACATCATCTTTATTCTCTTTCCTGTTACCTGTACTCTGAGTAGAGGCAACGTACTTACTCTCAGCTTTCCCTTTTTCTTCAGAATATCTCTTGTGAGTGAGAACATATTCATCAGCTAAAACTGCAGCATCAGACAAATTATCTATTCTTTTCTCATCAAGATATAGGCTTACATCTTTATAAATACACCTCTTGAAGTCCTCCAGCAAAATCATCTGCTTAAATTTACCAAAATCAGAATCCACATTCTTAGAATTTAACCACTGCTCTAACAGATCTTCTTTGATTTTTGCATACTCAACATGGGATTGCTTATCTTGCTTGTAAGTTGTCCTAAATTTTACTCTATAGGCTTCAGGAACAAGTTCATAGGCCTTAAGAATCAAGCTCTTAACTACATCATAATTATCACATTGATCCTGAGGCATAGATGCATAAGTTACTTGAGCTTTACCGGTGAGAACAGTTTGAAGGAGTACTGGCCAATACTTTTTGGGCCAATTAAAACCTGTAGCTACCCTCTCAAACAACTGAAAATACTTGGTTAAATCAGATTCATTAAAAGGAGGGACAAGTTTAACATTTTTAGCCACATCAAAATCATCAGAGCTAGATGATCCAGTTCCACCTTGTTTCATGCGATACTCATGGTCTGCCTGAATCCTAGCAAGTTCAATTTGTGCCTGAGCCTGTACCTGTGCCTCTTGAATACGAGCATTTGCCTCCTTAACATCAGCCTCCTTAGCACGTGCTTGAAATTCAGCTTCCTTCACACGAGCCTCCTGCAGGGCTAGCTGTAACTTAGCTAATTCAATCTGCGTTTGCTCATTTGGAGGAGTTACATTAAACGAGCTTTCATTAATCATGTCAACAATTTGATCTTTAGAATGATGAGAGCGAACAGCAATTCCCAATTGTTGAGCAACGAGCTTAAGTTCATTCTTTGTTCTGTTTTCTATATCACACACTGTTTGCACATTTGACAAAAAATCTTTGGCTTCATCAAGTGTAGAAATAGTAGACATCATGAATAAATCACAGTCACAAAATATCAAGCAATATCCTTATGAAAATATCCTGAATATCCTGATATGAGGTCGCCAAATTTATATTACGAAACAGAGAAAGATAATGTACACTTTAAGTGAGAATACTAAAAAAATCACTACTGTCCCGTAAAGTTCCAGGTTCAAAACAAAAGAGTTAGGTAAAATTACAAGTTAAAGTTTAATGCTCAAACTAACAACAAAACATTCAGGA